>NW_027527807.1:1171317-1175646 GCF_008692635.1 Crocuta crocuta
GGAAGAGTGAATTGGAAAGCCAAAAAAAAAAAAATAGCATCATGAAATAATTGAGGGCTTGTTAACTACTTCCCGCTTGAAGCCAGCAAATCTTGTGACTTACAGTGGCCTGCTCAGGGGGCAGGTGCCTGTATGCCGTTGTCTAGTGTATCCTAGGCTGTCTCTGGTGGCTTTCCCCTCTTTGAATAAAGAAAGAAAAATTTGTTGGAGACGGGTAATCTTTTAAGCTAATTTATACTCAAGATCCCTATCCTTTTTTAATATATTTGTACAAAGCAGTCTTACTTTAGATTTGCTGGTAAACACACTGGAATCCCGGCTTGTAGGCTGGACTTCTCCAAAAACTGTGTGACTTGTCTAGTTACTTCCCCTTCCTGAGCTTTATTTTCCTTATTTTTTAAGACAAAGGAGTTGCATGTAATAATCTCTGAAGAAATTTTGTTTGGAATGACATGGAGGATTACATTGTAGTGTTTGTGACTACTAAATATTCGGGTAGTTGTTTTATGTAGCCAGCGTTATATTTATTGGTAAACGTTATAGAGTAAAACAACTGTGTTTTTTTTTTCCAACATAAGGATAGATGTTAACTTCTTCGATTAAAAACATATTTAAAAGGCACATTACATTGGGATCATTTTTTATTTTATCAGTAATTAAGTTCTGATATAGATATAGTTGCTTTCTTGATGTCTAGTTTGCAGTGGGAACTCTATTTCTGTGAACATGACCTGGCTTAGGCCAGGTCATCAGGCTTAGACTTAAACTGCCTTCCCTTGCCGTGACTGCCCCCTCCCGTCGTCTTTGATGTTGGCGATTGCTGAGATACATAGAGGAGAGAGGGGGTGGTTTAGTGCCAGTCCAGTGCTGCTTCTGGGAAACCAATTCTAGATGCAGGCTTGCCCACCTGAATGGTAGGTCAATGGAACACCTTTTATAATAGGCCCTGGTTCTTTCTGAAATTGTGCTCATAACTAACATCTCACCCCTAAGGTCACTTATTCTTGTCACTTCCATGTCTGAGTATGCCACCTGCCAGTGTCTGCGTGTCTGGATGTGTGGATTTGCGTGTGTGCACTCGTCTTCTCCCAACTTTTGACCACTCCTGTGGGACTTTAGAATTCCCGAGTAGGTGGGCTGAATGGTCAAGGCCAAGGGCACTGGCTGTGTGTGCTCAGTTCCCTGGCAGAGGCCCACCCCTTGGTAGCTATTGTCATGGGGCTCAGCAACCTTCAGAGTGTGGGCCTCATGGTGCAGAGATCAACCATGAGCCACTCTTACCGACTTGAATTTCTAAAACCAGAGAAGGCTTTGTGTAAATTCTTTGTCTGCCTCAGCATTGGAGTCGTCTGTCTGTCTACCTCCAAGATTGGATAAGTCTATTATTGGGGAGGGCAGCAGGAGTCATTGAATAAATGTGGGCAAATGGTTCAAATGAACAGAAGGTGTGGTTTTCAAAGGAGAGTGACCATGTGCAAGAAGGGAATGCACTAGAAGGGGAAAAATGCAGAAAACATTAGAGTAGGCCAAGGAAAGAAGAATCACATTCTTTTTTCCTGTTTGGATGAGCTGACTTCTTCACAAGCCTCCTCTTCCTTTTATAGAGCCGATTCTCCATGGACTCTCTGCACCCTTACCCCTTTCTTAGAGAAGTACAATTACGGTGCCCACCAGCCCTAGGGCTGGGGTCCTCTGGCAAGTCCCCTGTCAATCCGGTTGCTGTCATTGCACATACAGCCACTGTCCTACTTGAGGGAGCCCTGGGAATAAGTGGATTTGATGGAATCATTTTAATTTTTCATGTAGAATATCCTCCAGTTCAAAAACGGTATAGACCCGAGTGAGGTGTTGCCTGTACAGCGTCACCTCTGGTTAAAAAGTCCACAGTGTTTCTCGCTCTTGTGTCTCGTGACACCAGGCTATTGATAGATTGACTTTTTTCTGTTTTGCCTGAATTGACTGCTTTCTGTTTTGCCCAGTTGACTGGGGCATTGAGCAGAGACAGCCCGAGACCCAAAGCTGAGCGATGAAGAAATGTTCTATGCCTGTGGTTATTACTCACATGGCTCCTTAAACGCTCTCATCTCGGCACCTTTTGCACTTGCTGAATTCAATCTGACGAAGGAACAGGAGAGCGAGAAATTTGTGGAAAGCAGTTATCCTGCACTTTGGTGACCTTCGTGCTTGCCCCATCATGATGAATTTGGGGGCTGGTTCTTGTATCAGTCAGCACGTCGCTTTTATTAGAATTGTGTTGTATGTTACAGATAACAGTTGTATCTAATTAAACAATAATGATGGCAGCACAGGGCATTTTCTGGGAATTAATGACCAGCTGGGAAAAGCTGATGGCTGGAGAGTCAGCAAAAGGCTATTAGCTTCATTCGGCCATCAATCTCCAGAAATGCCCATTTGTGACGTCATTGTTGGTATTGAAACATGAAGCGTGGAAGACAATGTACTGATGTTTATCAAGCGCTTCTGAATGACAAGTTCCCTAAGCATTACCAAAAAGTTGTTCTTCTCAATACTCCAACTGTCCCTTAATCTAAAAAATATGTTTCTTTTATACAGTACATGAGAACGGAATTTCTCAGCTTCTATATAATCATGGGGAGTTTCTTTTTTAAAGAGTTCCAAGTTTGGGAGGTTTTCTTTAAATATTTTGGGTGGTAAAACCAGAATCAGTCTTCAGCAGGAAATGCTTGCAAATGTTTTGAATAGCAGCTGTTACTACCAAAGATGTGCATTTCACAAGGAGAGATTCTATGGAGTTAAAGTCCCATTCCTAGTAGATGAAGGGAACTCTTTCTGCCAGGAAAACTGTGATGGTGTGCCTATGTAATATTTTTGATTACTGCTGCCGAATGCTAGGGGAAAATAGAAAGAGAGCTGACTAAATTATTCATCACCTTCGTGCATAATTTAATGGCTTATAAAGGAAGACAACAATTCCACACACAAGCCATCCATCAAGAACTTGTTCTGAACTCATAATGCTAATTTCCAAGTTTTGTTGGCTTTTATCCCCTTTTTACCCGAACATGAAAGAAAGTTCTTAAAGGTCATTAAAATCCCAGCCAGTGGTGAGCTGGGAATGTTTTGCCAAACACGGATGCTTCAGGTCCCACCTAATTTCAACCATAGGCTGTTTTTATTGTACAAACACCTCAGCATTGTTCTCTCGATAAGAAGCTTGCTAGTGGTATCGGTCCTTCTAAATGCACGCTAAGTGTATGCATTTGGGGGAGTAGAATGAGTCAGCATGCCATTAATCACAGCTTTAGAGGCACTGACTCACTCCTGGCAAAATGGAATGGCCTCACTGGGAAGGGTGTGAAAGAAAAAAAAAAAACTCCATTCTGGGGTCAGTTCCCTGTTTCTGCAAATGCAGATCAAATTTGCACCCCCTTGGGTGGGTGGTTTGGGGGCTAAAGAATGTTGCGGTGGACCCCGTAGAAGCAGACCCTGTGTTTTTCCAGGGATAGAGCACTAGACGTTCACGATATTGGCTTAGGAAGTGCAGAAAGGGTCTGGAAAGAAAAGGTGAGCCAAGAGGGGCTTGGTGTATATCTAAGGCCAATATTAGTGAATCAGGTCCTCCCCTTCTAGCACCTCAACCAGGTAGGTCTTTGGTCCCGATGCACTGTCGATTGTTAGCCTCTCAGCTGGAACTGCTTGTGTTCATTAAAGGGTTCTGAATATCTGAAAAGTATTTGCAACAGCCCCGGTTCTCTTTGAAAATCAAAGATTAAAAAGCAGCGCCCTTGAACCTTCCGTCAGACTCTGTGCATGCTGGTGGCACTTGAAACCAGGTTCTCCAAGGAACGAAACATAAAGGAATGCGCTGATAATTGGTGGACACCACCTGCAAATAGTTAGGTGGTATCTTAACTCGAAACGTGGGAGCCCTATGCGGTGTTTATTTAGCTACAGTATGGTTGTTTGCTATTAGAGCGTTTTATTGGGCTTCTGGCACAGTTGAACAGCGTTCAGTTTTCCTTAGACTCACGATAGAGGGATGCGTAATTGAGTAAGCCACTCCCGGGGCTTTGTTATTTTCAAGCCAGCCCCTAAAAAGCACATCGGCAAGCTATTAAATGTTGTTCTTTGCAACTTTTCTCAGGAATGTTGTTTCTTTAGTCTTCCCGGGGAGTAGATGTGATTTAAGACGTTCGCTGCTTTCATGAAGCTCTAACTTGAGTTCATTTTGTTATGTGGTGACCACAGTTCTGGATGACGCCCCCCCTGGCACACAGGAATACATTATGTTACGGCAAGATTCCATCCAATCTGCGGAATTAAAGAAAAAAGAGTCCCCCTTTCGTG
>NW_027527807.1:1175746-1182331 GCF_008692635.1 Crocuta crocuta
TTCGTGCTAAGTGTCACGAAATCTTCTGCTGCCCGCTGAAGCAAGTGCACCACAAAGAAAACACAGAGCCCGAAGGTTTGTGCACGACGGACGTTGTGTTTTTGCTTGTTTTTCTCTCATTCTTCTTTCTTTCTCTCTCTTTTTATTTTGACTGTGCATTGCCCGCTGGTGTGCTGTGTGTTGTTCGGCCCCTGACGTAGTTAGGAGGCCCCCGGCTCGCCGGTGAATGTGTTATGCAGGCTCAGATGGGACGCCGTATAACACAGTCATCTCTGGCACAGCGCGCGGGCAGCCTCCTGCTTCTCACAGCTGAAAGCGTTTTCAGCTGCTGTCCTTATGTTGCCCCATTTTGGCTGCTGAAGTCGTTTGCTCCTGTAGCCAGCATCTGGCCAAGTCTGTACCCATCACCTTGCATTCCTGAAACAGCGGTCGGCTGAGGAATGACGCTTCCCAAATGAAATCATGAGAGGATCGTTCCAAATTTCCTAAGTCTCCTCCACTCCATACAGCTTCTGCATTGCGCTCGAAAAATGCTCATCATCTACTTAGTTCGCTGCAGCGGGCCCTGACTTCCCGTGTAATGCACGCCCAGTCGCACTCTGCCATGGTGAAATGCATGCCTCAAGGAAACGATGAGTCGTTTGATTTTTCCTTTCAGCTCGAGTACAGGTTTGGAAAACTCTCCTTGCTGTTACTTAAACTGAGGGCAATAGCAAGTGCCTCGCAGTCTGTGCTACAAATCTCGAAAGTATCTTGGCGGTCTAGAAAGAGCATTCATACATCCCCATCCCCACCCCCGCCACTTTTCTGCACGCAGGAAACAGGAACATTCTTCACGTCACAAAACGTGGTCAACTCTTTGCCATTTGTGTACATTTCAACTTCCAAAGTGACGTTTGCGAAGTGTCCTGTATATTGCTAATTACTCTTTGTAAAACAGCCTCTGTTCCCTGCGCATCCAATACTAGTGATACGGTTTCCCGGTAAATAACAACGGAAGTGACAACAACCCCCTGTCCTTTGGCAGTTGGTGTGCACTTCTGCATAAATGGCTCTGGTGTGATTTCTAAAAGCGATTTTGTCCCTATTTCAAGTTGCCCGTTCGCAACGTGATGGGTATCGTCCTTACAGCCGGCTTTCTGACCTAGAAAAAAAACCTGCCACGTGGTTCTGTTTAAAGTTTGGTGTGTAAAGGAAATTACTCCAAACCGACTCTAGCCCACAGTTCTGGTACCAGTTTTTTACACCTCAGAGTTTCCCTTCTCCTCGCTTCCAAAGGGAGTTTTCAGTGTTCACTGGCAAAAACGGAGAAGTGTACGTTTTTCTGTGTTCATTTATATTTCAGCAATAGAGTAGAGTGGTTACGTTTGTTTCTACCCATACTTTGGTATCCAAGCTATCAACTTTCGGTAGGAGTTCTGATGCCGAACACTTGCTCATCTGGAGATGTAAGTGGTGACCCCCCACAGTGAGTAGAAGAAATCTTTTGGTGGTTTGGGACAGAAGGTCCCAACTTGACCTTATGCTTCAATGAAACAAAAAGTTTCAACCGGTGACAATCGCTTTACTACATATAATGCATTTCAATATTTTCTGCTCTCTTTTCTCTAAAATTATATGTGTGTGCGTATTTGCAAGTATAAAACCAGTACCTGTATTAGAGATCTATGCTGTTTATTATATGATTATATGTATTAAACATATATAATATAATTGAATATCCGTGGTACAGATACCATACTGTTTTTCTACTTGCACATCAGCCTGAAAAACCAATTTTGATTTGAGCAAGAAAAATAAGCAAATTAAGAAGCACCTGGTTAAATTCAGCCAAGCAGTCAGTTAGAAACTTACTTGAAATTGTCTTAACAATCCTCAGATTTAAGAAAAATACAGTCGAATAACTAAATTTACACCCCCATCCCTTTTCTTATTACATACAATTTTTCAGGATCTGTGAATTTTCAAAATATCATCTGGAGCATGTCGTGTACACTGTTATGAATGTTTTCAGACGTGAAGAATTCTTTAGAGATGCGGTAGCGGTTAATCTCCTTAGACAAGGTTTGGATAATTTTTAATCTGTCATTTCATCCACACACCCAGTGGCTGCCATCGTGCTTAATGTGACTGTCATTCTTTCACTTGTACACTTTGATGATGGGCATTGTCTTCTTTCAGGTTGAAGATTTTCCTTATCTTGCTCTCTTCCAGGCCCTCTGGAATAGTGAAGGTTGTATCTCCCTCCTATGGGCTATTTGTAAATAGTACTAGACCCATTACAGGTTTTCTGGAATGACGTTTGAATACTGTTTACAGTTTCACTGTACTCCCTTCCAACAAGGTCCCAGAAGTTAATGGCAGACCCAGCCCTTGAAATGAAAACAGTTGATTTGTGTACAAATTAGCAGGGTCCGGAAGACCTTAGAGAAGGACGAAAGCAGTCGTGCTGTGGAAGAGATCTAAAATAAATCAGGAAACGACGGCAACAAATGAACATGTTTACTTCGTGTAGGATACCAAAGCTCGTCGTTTCCAGGAGGTGGGGTAACCGCGGGTTCGGAAGGGCTCAGTGGTCATTCTGGAGGATGAGTTTTGGCAAGCCTGCTTTTTCAGTGCCGTAAAGTACAGTCACTAGTTTTCTCTTACAGTTGCTGTAACATGTTCTTACAATTAGTAGAAATAAAAGGCCTCTTGAATACAAACAGAATCTTAATTCTAAACTACAGCCACACCTCGAAACATGTCAATATTGTGTGAAGCATTTTGAAGAGAGTTCCTCTTGTGGTATCAGTGCCAAAGCCCGAGACCTTACTTGATCTTGGCTGTGGGTGCCCACCAGTTCCACCACATGTGAAGGCAATGGACAGGATCTGAGCGATGCCAACCTGGCAGTTTGACCTCTTCTGATGAGGTGGTTTTTCTATAACCCGCAAGTACGAAATGAAAACTTCTCTGAAATTTGAGAGGAAAACGAAAGTTTGAATTGGGTAAGTTTTGGAAATGATGAAATCAGGTCAAAGAGCTTTATGTGCATGATGATAACGTTGCGACTAATTTTCTTCTTACTGAATTGACAAAACTTGAGCAACTCTTTTTATATTATTATAGACAAAGTCTTGGTGTTTCTTTTGATGATTAGTCCCATAGTTTATGACCACTTGAGATTTGGTACAGGATCATTTCTTTACAGCTCACGGTCTTCTGTCTTTTAAAAGGTATTTTAGTATTGTGTCCAGGGACCTCAGAATCCATGTGAAATAATACGTTGAAGGACGGAACTATCCCACTGGCTTTTCAGGATACACTAAGGCCAAATTGCCCTTTGCCAAAAACAGGTTTCTATTTTTGAGCAGCCAATTCCAAAAATAAGTTCTTTAATCTGTTCCGAACGCTTGTGATTTTCAGTGATGTGATTACTTCCATAAAAACCACTTATGATGTAATCTTATGTGAGTACCGGAATTTGGCCCAAGACACACATACAAGTGTCTGAGTGCCTCTTGTGGCTCAGTACCAGCAACGCTCTGTGTTATAAGAAAGCCACATGGAGAGTGGAAGTTATTACCAAAATCTTTTTTCTTACTGTTCCAGAAGGCTTTTGGCAAGAGAAAATACAATCCTTGTAGCTTTCTTCTTTTTTCCATTGTCGTGCATGCCAACATGGAAATCACTGATTTAGAGTAACTTCTGAAAGCCGGTCTGTTATCCCCGTAGATCCTGCTTCCTAAACGCCAGTCATAGAGCTTTTACTGATGTTTGAAGGTTGTTCAAAAGAGTCACACCAAGGCACCCAAGCTTGCAAGGTGATACTGTTGAAAATCTGCTGAGAAAAATAAACCATGGATTTCCCGCCTTTGCTTTTAGGATTAAAAATCCCGATTACAGTAGTAAATTTGAAGGCGTTAACACAATGTAGGAAAATGTTACAGAGCTCAGGGGTTTGTCACCCACTGTCTTTTAATCAAGTATTTGGCCTTTTTCGTGCAGCCCTGTTTTCATGTGACTTGAACATCTCTATATTCCATCGCCCTCAGGACATCTATAACCTTTTAATTCTGCGAGGCACCCAACCATAGTGACTTTGGTTGGAGAAGAGAATCAGTGGTCCAGAGTGGTGACGAGGTATGGCGGCTTTTACCAACCAGAAGAAAACCAAATGTTAAGGGGACAGATTTGTAACTGGCGCCAACGACTGTTGCTCTGCTGTTGCCTTGGTTTCTGTATACCAGAAAGAGAATAGGATCCCATGGGTGCCATCAGTCTTGCCTACGTGGTAGGAGAGGAAGAAGGTAGAAGAATATTAAGGAAACAGGTGAAGGGAAATGTCTTTATTTTCATCCTTAGCTTTTCTTCAACTTTGTTGTTTCCTGTTGTGTGTCTATTCCTCATTTTAATAATTAACCATTTGAGAACAATGGGTCTAATACTATTTCAATTACTAGTTGGATAAAAACCAAGCAACCTCTGATGCGTGATACCTTGAAAATGTCTTGACTTTCAAAATGGATGTAACTGGGTTCCGTGTCTGTCTCCTTGAGGATGAGAATTGAAGGGATATTCGTCTTTTATTAGAAAAACATGGAGCCATAGGTTTGGGTGACTCTGAAGAGATACAAGACTTTATTCTTAACCTTTTCATTTCAAAATAACTACGACTTAGGGTCGCCTTGCCTTTGATGAATTACCTGCAGGATGACAAAACAACACCAGAGAGTTTTCTTTGCTCATTGAAGCAAATGGCAGCTTAATTGCAGAGTCACCAGAAGGATTTTAAAACTGGTCCAAATTGATATCAAATTAAAGCCAGAAATCTGAAGGCCTTGGTGATTAGTGATGAATAAACACTCTCCTCTCCCCCGAAAGTATTCAAATGTGTTCCTCTGCGTTGCATGTCCGCTATTTCTTAATAGGCAACTTCTGTCCTAAAACATTAGGACACTAGTAATGGCACATTCTTTATTGGCTCTTATGTCCCGCCTATGACAGCAAATACGAAATTCAGTCATATTTTGGGGATGGTTTCTTCTCTCTGGAAAACTCATAATTTGATCAAGGAAGTATACTTAACAGCCAGCAATTCAATTTCAGGCCAGGATGGGCATTTATTATTCTCTTTTTAGTTATGTGCATCTCAACTCCGTCTCCAGGCTGGCCTTCACAGTAGAAACTAACAACCATTCATTCCTAGAAAATATGACTCTCTTTTTAAAGCAACAGGCCTCCTGTCTTCCTTGAGCCTAGGTATTTCCATCAAGCTGGCGGTGACATTTTCCTAGGAGGTGGTCTCTCCTTTACAACTCTTTCGGCTGAGGTTTTTCCTTGGTTAATGTTGAAGGCCAATATTTCCCCTGCGTGAGGCCAACACTGACGCCCCGTTTCAAGTTGTTGTTATTGTTGTTGTTTTTAATGTTAAAAATAACACTGCTCTGGGAAAACGCTCTGAAAGGTTTGTTGGCTGAATAACGGTGTATGGTGATGATTTTAATTAAAAAAAAGAAGTGAAAATCTAAGTGCTGATACTTGAAAACGTCACCCATCCATCAGGGAGTGTTCCTGAGGCTCTGATATCTTAGCAACTACTCGTGCTGTTGTTTTCTTTTTCTCTTCACAGCCAGTTGATAAGACCCAGGTAGGCTATGTTCCTTGTGCAAAAAGGCATGGCCTGGATGACGTTTAGCGGTTTCCCCAAACCAAGCCCAACCCTAATGGATGGAGGTCTCCCTGTATTAAAGAGATAGAGAGGAAGGTGTCACGGTCTCGGCTTCCATTTTCACCTGGTCTTTTGTTTTCAGCCGTAACTTGCTTGCCTGGTTGAAGAGAATGTGGGGACCGATTACACTCTCTTTCACATGTTCTTAAATGATTAGCAGGTTGGTATTTCCCAAATTACGTTTCCTGAAACATGGATCATATATCTATGTGAAGAGACAGATTCCTTGGTCAAATACATGTTTCCCAAACTCCATGCCACTCAGAGAGTCTGAATTCATCATAAGAGGATAGTAAAGGGTTGGGGGAGTCTTACAGATCAGGAATCTTACTCTGGGCAATTCAGTGGTAAACACGCTCCAGCTACCAAATACTGTTGGTTCATAACACCTATCAACATCCCACGAACACACTTTGGGGAGCACCAGGCCGGCTCCTCTGAGCATCAGTGTATGTAATAACACTTTAGAAAATGAATGTTGGCCCCCACCCACTATCTTTAGGGAAGTGCTTCTCCAAGTGTGCTTCATGGATCAGTGCACATGGGTCTGAAATTACATCTTACAAGTCAGTGATGAGATAAGGAACCCGTGGCAGAATGAAAATCGGCGCACTGCTTTCTCCATCAAGAAAGTGTTACTGCCTGACTGCAGGAAAACAATGTCAGCTGAATGAAATAAAAAATGTGCTTAGTGACATAGTTCACAGATCAGCACTAAGTCTGCAGGCCATACTTTGAGTGACCCTGCTTTAGATTACTGCGATGATTCTCAACCGGGGCTACACACTGGAATAATATTGATAACATTGATGCCTGAGCCCAACAGCAGACCAAAACTAACCACCTAAGCAATAGCTTGTCCAGACGAAAAC
>NW_027527807.1:1182418-1203914 GCF_008692635.1 Crocuta crocuta
GATCTCAAAAAAAAAAAAAAAAAAAAAAGCACCCCAGGTGATTCTAATGTGCTAACAGGGTTGGGATCGCTGCCTTGGGAAAGAATCACCTTGGCATAAGGTCTGGTGTGTGATGTCAACTGTCAATTCAGAATTCTTATCATGCTGATTGCATGGGCCTCTTCAGGAGGTGCCCTGTGATGGGAGGGCACCGCTGGACAGGCAGCACTTACATGACCTTTAGAACTCGTGGCCATGTAAGGTATCCATCATTCTCAACACACACGCGTGCACACGCATGCGTGCGCACTCACACACACACACGCACACACACACACCCCTTTCTGTTGATCGCTTCCTCTGCTGTGCAGAAACCTTTTGGTTTTATGAAGTCCCAGTAGTTTCTTTTTGCTTTTGTTTCCTTTGCCTCAGGAGACATATCTAGTGAGAAGTTGCTTCAGCTGATGTCAAAGAGGTTACCGCCTCTGTTCTCCTCTAGGACTTTAATGGTGTCCTCTCTCACATTTAGATCTTCCATCCATTTTGAATTTATTTTTGTGTGTGGTGTAAGAAAATGGTCCAGTGTCATTCTTTTGCATGTTGCTGCTCAGTTTTCCCAACACATTCGTTGAAGAGACAGTCGGTTTTCGAAACATTGGATATTCTTTGTTACTTTGTCGAAGATTAATTGACCATATAGTTGTGTGTTCATTTCTGGGTTTTCTGTTTTGTTCTATTGCTCTATGTGCCTATTTTTAGGCCAGTACCATATTGTCTTGATCACTACAACTTTGTAATATAACTTGGAGCCTGGAATTGTGATGCCTCCAGCTTTGCTTTGCTCTTTCAAGGTTGCTTTGACCATCTGGGGTCTTTTGTTCCAGCTCTGTGAAGAATGCTGCTGTTATTTTGATAGGGATTGCATTAAATGTGTAGATTGCTTTAGGTAGTATAGACATTTTAACAATATTTGTTCTTCCCATCCATGAGCATGGAATGTTTTTCCATTTCTTTGTGTCATCTTCAGTTGCTTTCATCAGTGTTTTATAGTTTTCAGAGTACAGGTCTTCTACCTCTCCGGTTAGGTTTATTCCTGGGTATCTTACGATTTCCGGCGCAATTGTACATGGGATTGATTCCTTGATTTCTCTTTCTGCTGCTTCATTATTGGCACACCTCCCTTTCTGAAGTTTTCTTGCCTCTGCTGCTCTGTGCTTTTAGAAAAATAATCAGGCTTCTCCATAGGAGCGTGGTAATCTGCCACCTTGTGACCAACATCCTTTCTTGCAAGCAATTGTTGCAACACGTGTCTTCTCAAACTATGATTCAGCTTGCAAATGTGGGCGGAAGAGTTTCTCGGGACCACGTACGCGTGTACCTAAAGAAGAGGATGGAGAAGAAGAGCGTATGAATATTCCAGGAAAGTACCACCACTTCTTCGCTTGATTGCTCCTGCTCCAGGGTGAGATTGCAAAGGTTGGCTCCAACTGCTCACGACCCGGGTGTCCATCCCCGAGTTATACCAGAGGCTGTTGGGACTCTTATCATTGCACACGCCAGCTACGGCAGCATCAAATTATTATTGCAGCATGTATGTGAAACTGACTTTGATACGATCGGGAGACTTTCATTGCTATCCATGATTCTAAATCGTTCCTAGCACTGTATATTACACTGGTCCAGGTATTCATTTCTTATGCTCTACAGCATTTCTTAGCGTGCTCAAGAATACACAGCTTGAATAATGCCCGCGGGAAAGTGTGGAACAAGAGGTATAACATCCTGCATTTTATCAACACTTACCCTTGTCTTGCTTCACAGCTGATATCCGCACTCACTCCAACACATCAAAATCACATGTCCACTTCCAGCCATGTGCTAGCATATTTCTACTTACGAGCCCCAGCTATTTTAAGATCTATATTCTTGGAATGGCTCCAGGTCGACCTTCAAGCCCATCCAGCTTTGGAAGCGACAAGTGTACATTGGCTGAAAGTCCAGCTCTCCACGGAGGAAGGGAAAGGACACAGATCCACTTAGCTGCTTCTCCGTCCAGTGGAACACGGTGCGAAGCAACCTTAGAGACATGATCACAAGATCCCTGTAAGATAGGGGCTGCTACCGTTTTTACAGATGCACATACGAAGACACGGGAAGGTTAAGTCACTTTCCTAATAAATGGCAGGACTTGATTTGAACCTGGTATTTCTGGCCCCAGAGGCCCATGCTTTTGCCCTCCTTGGCTTCTCTATATGCTCAGTTTCCCCCTTCTTGCCTTCTACATAAGTTTGTTGTCTAATAGCAATTTTAGTGAAGAGTTCTGTTAGGTTTAAAGGAATGAAATGCTGTCCATACTCTGTTCTCAATCTATGCTATTAAAAGGAGTTACCATAAGTAGTAGAGACTCAGGAGGTATTAATTCTGTGGGCCTGGAGTTGGATGTAGTGAAACACTCAGAGGAAGGAGGTGAAATGCCCCTTATCTTCAAGGGATTGATAACTTTGTCTAGGACACACACACACACACACAAAAACAGTATAATGATATGTAAATAGCTAAATTCAGTTAGAATACAATAAAACTGTCCTTAGATTAAAAAAAAAAAACCACATAAACAGAATGGGGTGCCTGGGTGGCTCAGTCAGTTAAGCATCCAGCTATTGTTTTTGGCTCAGGGCATGATCTCACGGTTTGTGAGTTCGAGCCTCACATCAGGCTCTGCGCTGACAGCATGGAGCCTGCTTGGGATTTTCTCTCTCTCCCTCTCTCTCCTTCCCCCCTACTCTCTCTGTATCTTTCTCAAAATAAATAAACACAAACTTAAAAATATTTTTAACAACATAAACACATAAACAGGTTATTTGCCTAATCTCCTTTCTCTAAGCCTGGAGCCGCTCTTCCCCTGTAATTCTAGAACTGAAAAAAGGTGTCGTTTCTAATTATTAAAGAGCTGATTCTGCTGCTCAATTTTTTCTCGGCTCAATAAAATTGCCACCATTGACAGGAATGTTATTAAGACTTGCTCTGAGCACTTCCGTAAGATTAGGTGTTACCTAGAGGTCCGGATATTAGCAATGAATTCTCTTTCATCACTTGCTGGAGCCCTATTTTCTAGCCGAAGGTAAATGATAATAAAAACAATAATTGACAATTACGCAAAATTTACTTCGTGCCAAGCATTTTTACCTAACGCGACCTTAATTCTCACAACAATCCTTGGAGGCAGGTGGCTATATTTTTCTCCCCATGTTCTGGGTGAGGAAACCAAGAGTCAGCTAAGTGAAATAACTTGTCCAGCATCACCCGAGCGGGCAGTGATAGAGCCACTACGCAAATGCAGCCTGCCTCACTTCGAAGTCCACGGTCTCTCAATTATGGGAGACTGTATCTTATAACAAGGCTGAACCCAGAAAGGTCTTCCATTTTGTTCTCCGGTTTTTCTAGTATCTTCTTGTTGAGACAAGTTGCCGGATACACTAAGTAAACAGGAGGGACCTTGTGCCTGCTGTCAGAGACAGCCGGATTTAACATTAAAATGTTTACAGGGCAAATTCTCATCAGATTTGACTTGGCCAGAATGGTTACACACTGCGGTATCAGGACTGAGATTTCTTCACTGTGCTGGTGTGCATTGATTTAGCTGCAGCCCAGGTCTTCATCACCTCAGGCCAGCTGACCTTCCACCTCAAGGCATCGTCTCACAAAATAGCTGTTGACCTAAATCCCTGGATGATAAAGGCTTCATTACAAGGCGAGAACTGACTTAAGGCACGTGAACAAAAAGTCCTGCCAAACCGGGTTGGGTCACTGTCAAGATACTGTTCTGTGTGACTTTCACATGGAGCGAGGTTGCGTGAAATGGTCCATTTCCTCCACCCCCACCCCGAAGCATGAAGAAGGAGGCCTCGGGAATTCGTGTGATACATTCAGTGCAGGACATTGTATATCATGCTTTGGTTAGATGCTTAGCTATCAATTTTTAGCATCTCTTATGCGCCAGGCACTTCGGGTTTATTATTGCTAATCTTCCCAACCCAAGAGGTAGGCGTCATCAATCTTGAAGGACACAATGGGGAAACTGGAGTGTAAAGATAGGAAGTAACTTGCTCAAACTCATACAACTAACAGGTGACTTAGCTGGGATTTGAAGCCAAGTCTATTTCGCTTCCAAACCTCGTCGGTCTCTTTTACATTGTGCTACTTGCACTTGTCCTCTACAGTGACACCTGCCTCCCCCTTTCGGGTGCAAGGCATATGAGAAAAGAGCTCAGCACCATCCTTTCCACTGCTGGGGACAGGTGATGCTTGGAAGAAACCTATAGAACTGTCTTTAACCAGCATTCACTTACGCAGTGCTTCACTTGGAAGACTTCTTGTGCATTCCCCCAGAGCCTGGTTTGAATGCTAGTATAAGCAGTAAGCCAAGGGCTAAACAAAGCAGCATCCTTGGGATTTGTCGTANCGTGTTCTGTTAGTTACAGGTGTGCAACACAGTGAGTCAAGCATGGGCACCTGTGTCACTGGGCGTTGTTATGATACTACTGGCTCTACTCCCTACGCTATACTTTTCAACCCCATGACTTCTTTACTTATTTATTTATTTATTTATTTATTTATTTATTTATTTATTTATTTTGATGTATAGCTGACACACAGTGTTACATTAGCTTTGAGTGTACAACATAGGGATTCGACAACTCTGTACATTATGTCATGCTCCTCACAAGCGTAGCTACCGTGTGTTGCCACAAAACGCTGTTATACTACCATTGAGTTTGTCACATGCTTTTGTCCTTTGTCCCCTGTGGCAACATCTGCTAACTGTAGGTCATTTTTCCTGTCGTCCTTCCTTAAGTAAAATAATAGTTTTCCTCATGGAGCTACTAGACCTTGAAGCGGCCTTAACTGGGTCTGCCATGAGCTACCTCCCCAAGAAAAGAAAAGGGGTGAAGTNGGCAGGATCCACGCAGATAGAGAAAGCCAACGTTGAGGTCATCCACCTTTGAGCACTCCCAGGGAAAGCTCAGAGGTTCCATTCTGACACTGGATTTTTGTGACCGCCTTGGAGTGGAGCAATCTCATGTGCCAAAGGTGGCCCCCTTTTTAAGGTAGTTCGTCTGCAAACAGGGCAATTCTAAGGACAGATATGTCTGCAAGGGGGTGATTTGCTCGTGCCGTCCCTCTCCCCTGGGGTGGGCACAGGGAACTTCCCTGGATCAGGTGCAGCGCCTTGACTGAGGACCTCCATGGAGCCGGAGCTGCCTCGGTGCAACTGTATCAGACACGTGCCATCATCCTTACGGTGGCACGTTTGACTTCGCCCCTTCCGGAAACACAACACACTGGGACAAGTGAAACGTGCCCCTTGTGGTTGCTAGTTGCCATGCAAAGAAGGTGTGAACACACGCACACACGTGAATGTAGACGACTAGTAAAATCGGTTCTTGAGGGAAATGCAGACAGACAAATGGGAGAGTTCACATGGTCCCTCTACTGAAGCCGTGTCTCGGAGCCGACCAGCCTGGCGACGTGACCTCATCACAGACTCCAGCAGGCCGTCCTTACCGGGAGGTCCACTACCTAGCAAGCTGCCTCAGGCTGTGAACAAAATCTCCTTCTTTTCATGCAAGAAGGTAGGAACAAAGAGCATTTGAAACCGTGGGGGTAAGAGACACGGCCAGCCAGTAACATTTCTCTTTGTTCCTTCTTCTTCCACTTTTCCTGTCCAATCACTTGATTTTTCTCTGAGACGATAGCATTTTGGCTCCATGTTAGAAGGTTCGTGAACCGAGTCAGTAAATTTCTAATTGACATGCATCATTAGCTATTCACTTAGTGGATAATTGGCTAAACATACCCAGAATATTTACCGAGGGAGGAAAACGAAGTCCCCAAAGCCGATCGGGAGAGTTTGGGAACCTTTTATTCTAGTGCAGCTTTTTCTTTGGGAGCAGTTGCTGGTGTTTTAAAAGAGATCTAACTCCCTTCCCAATTAGGACTCCATTTAAACATGCATCTCGATTTCATCCCTACTGAACAGAGCTTTATTAAATAGATACCACAGGCATAACACGGTGTCTGTCAACAATAAATGCCCAATAAACATCTCTCATTAGTTACCTCTTCAAATAGCAAATTTTGATATTCTGAGTTCAACCAGCCATTTGCCTTAATTCTGGGCAGCAAGTTCCTGACGGCACTTACAGTCACCATCGGCAGAATTGATGTATTTGCCACCAGAAACTTACTGTCTTACATGGGCACCTGGGTGGCTCAGTTGGTTAAGCATCCGACTTCGGCTCAGGTCAGCGATCTCATGGCTCGTGAGTGTAAGCCCCGCATCGGACTCTATGCTGTCAGCTCAGAACCCGCTTTGGTTCCTGTCCCTCTCTCTCTCTCTCTCTGCCCCTCCCCAGCTGAGGCTTTCTCTCTGTCTCAAAAATAAGTAGAAACATCAAAAATAAATGTTTAAAGAAACTTACTGTCTTACACAAGCTAGGCATTTAGCTGGTTACTAGGCAGAGCATTGAATAAGGGCACTGTCTCTGCCCTCAAGGAGGACGGACTGAAAGGAAAGGAAAGACTTTGAACTAGTCTATCTGTTTAGCTCTTTGGGTTTTAAGTCACCCTAAAACATAGTGGCTGAAAACCGGAACAACCTTATTCTTTCTCATAGTCTGTAGGTTGGTTAGGTCTGCTATAGGTCATGTATAGGTTCTGCTGATCTAGACTGAGTTTATTCATACATTCGCTGGTGAGTCAGGATAGTTCTCACCATTCTAGGATGGGCTTGTCTGTTTCCAAATGAAGTCCCATGAATCCATTCGCGTGTTTCGTTTATGTATTCATTTAGCACTTAAGGAGCAACTTTTACGTATCAGACACTACAGGGTCCTGCCTTCAAATTGCTCAGGAATGAGTTCCAGGTGGGTGGTGCACATTTAAGACTTACCAGCCTGTGGAGGGTATTAAAACCACAAGAGCGAAGGAGATCACCCAGGAAGGGATAATAGGCCCTGGGCACACCAGTATTTTAAGGTGCTGTAGGAGAGAAGAGACTCGTCAGAAGCGAAAGAAGGAAAGCAAGGAGAATAAGGAACCGAGCAAACCAAGAGAGGACTGAGCTTTAGGAAATAGGGAGAGATCAGGGGGCAGCATGCAGTATGGACTTAACGACTTCTCGCAAGCCTCTTCTATATCCCTTCCAACATCTACACTTCGTGGCTCAATTCATTTCAGTATAGAGCAGGTGTTCCTCCACTTTTCTCACTGGAGTAAATAACTGGCATAAATCACTGAAGCGCACTTAGTGAGAATGACCTCTGATAGGATGGAGTGATGAGGAGTCACATAGTACCTGTTATTCCTTTAGTGGTAGGTCTTTGTAGAGATGTCATTGATTTTTCTTCCCCATAACGCGTCTGAAGTTTTAAGTCTTTGCCAAGACTGATTTATTCTTTTCTTGTCTGTCCTTTTTCACGTAGTTAAGCTTGCTCAATATTTTTGAAGAGCCTAAAAATATTGGACCACTGGGAATTCAGATTAAAAGCAATTGCCTCTTGAGTTTAGTATTTTAAAACGGACATACTTTGGAGTTGTATTAATATGCTGCAGTCACGGATGACATGACGTGAGTTTCCAATAAAGCAAGTTTTCTGCCAACTTTACAAAGGGGTGCTTTTGCTAGACTATGGAAATTGATTCCTTGTCTAGCAATGAAGGTTTCTTGCTGAGTCAAAGAGGTCGTGTTTAAAAAGAACAAATACACAGTTTGTGGTGAAGAACTGTTGAGTTGACAGTATGATACTGAGTCTATATAATCGAGCTGCGTTTTCACCTAGGGCTTGCGAATTTCGATCCCAAGGAAATGTTAACTTTCCATGCAAAACTGGATGGCCGTTTTCTGCACAGTGTGTCCCCTTGTCCAAGGTCAAATAACTCTTCCTCAGTGGCCTCCAGGGAGTCGAAAGAAGTCTCATGGTTTCAGGATGAGAAAATTAAAATAATTAACTTCTTGTAGTGCAAGCAGGCCCGGAAAGTTTTAGGGGGAGAATTCTTCCTGAAGGAAGCCTTATACTTGGATCACCCCTTAATTAAGCCTACAGTGGGCTGCTACCCATTTCTAAACTAAGACCAGAGCCTACCGCTGCTAGACCCTTTCTGTTCGGTAACCTTTTTACCAAGACAGGAAAATGTTGTTGTAGAAAATACCACGTTCATGCCGTACCCCTAACAACATTCAGTTTTGTCCGTAGCCTGTCCAGTGCTACTTTCCTTCCTGACTGTGTCTCAGTTTAACCTGTGCTGAGGCAGCAACCTGTACAGTAAAATGTAGGTGGGGTCTCAGTACCGGAACAAGGAGGCTAACCAAGGAGACTGTATATTCCTGTGGCGTGTGAGACCATTTGGTATCTGTCATCCTTTTCTCGCCTTCTGCTGTCCCCGAGAAAGGGCTTTGAAGAGGAAGGAGGTCCATCTGTGCAGGTAGCTGGAAGAAGGTTCGATTTGACACAGAATGTGAACTCTGCCTTCTCTCCTGTTTAGCACCATTCCTGCTGACTGTAGAGGAGTGAACGCTGGGAAAATCAGAAATGCACCTGCACCCTTAGAGTCCTCCTCCAAATGGTGGTATTTATCAGCCTTATGCAGTGGTGCCTAATTTTTCCTATATGGAAGATCCAAACAAATTAGCCAACCCATCCCAACACTTGGAAACAAACAACATTGGATTAAAAATGATACCAAAATAACATGGGAAACCACGTGAAGACTAAACCCAGTGAGCATATTTTTTAATGCTTTTTTCCTGCTGTAAGTAGTTGACCTATTTTTTTATTCAGTCACACCATCCCAGGCCCTGCATTGAGCTAGACTAGAAGGATTCTCAACCTTAGCACTCTTGACCTTGGGGGCCAGATAATTCTTTGTCTTCAGGGGCTGTCCTATACATTGTGGTATGTTGAGGGCCACCCCCCAGAGTTGTGGTAATGAAAAATGTCCCATCAGGAGAGAAATCACTCTGTCAAGAGCCACTTGGCTATATAACAACTATGTGAATAAGAAAGATATGGTCTTCAAAGTACTCCTTTTCTAAGAGCCAGTCCAAATGCTTCTATTTAATCACAACCCATGTTCTCCTTCCTTGGAGAACTTGAACCAAACTCTGTCTTTCCCCTCCCAGTCTTTCCCTGACCTCTCCAAAAGCATTTCAAGTTATCTGAAGTATTTACAAGACTTTCCAATAAAATCCAGTGGCTGTTATTTGGTATAAGAAAACTGAGGCCTCTGGCTAAATCAGTCATTCCACAGTCATTTACTGAGAACCTACTTGGTTTTCCCTTATGTCTCCTATAGGAGCTCTGGAGCTCCTGCCTTCAATGAATTTAGAGTCAAAACTCTCATATGTAAAAAGTAATGTAAATCAATTTGTGTAAAGGATCCAGGCTCAACTTCAGGAAATTCTTTTTGTTGTGGTCCTTTTAGAATGCTCTCTGTCGTCCTTTTCGGTCCACTTCAGCAGAGCTGACAGTGAGCAGAGGTGACAGTATTCCTCGGTGTTTTTTTCATGTGTTTGCATATCCAGTTAGAAAGTCAACTGATTAAATGCTTAAATTCAAATGGTTAAATCTAACCGTTAAGACTCAACTGACAGTCGCTGCACTGGGCTAGTTCCTTCTCTCCAGGTCCTTAAAATAACCCTAGCAATGTACCATCAACTTTCCCCTTTCTCCTCTTGGTTCCTTTATAGCCACAAACACAAGGTCAGGAAAAAAGGAATTTTGTGAAGCCTTACATCATATTTTAGGGGATATAGAGAAATTAAGCTTATCAAAGTTCAGAAAAATTAATATTATAAAGGACAATCAGAAATCAGAATTAAATTTACCTCTCAGCTAATTTAATATTTTTTTCCAAAAGCATTTGTGGTTTATCTGCTTCCTGTTTTTTAGCCTTGCTTTTATCCCCTTATCATACTAAAGTGCCCCTGGTGGGTTATGTAACTCTGGACAAGTTCCATTCTTTCCTTGGGTCTCCATATCTTTTTCTGTAAAATGAAAACAAAAATGGATGGAATACTGAGCTCTCTTCTTGTTTTAAATTTCTCAGATATATAAAATAAGAATCAGTATGTTGCTAGGCTTTCTAACAGATTTGTCCATAGTCAGAACGGAGGTTGCACTAATAGGTATTGTTGAAGTATGAGTTCATAAGTTTCAAGTGCTTGCTACCTTCAGGTGGGCAGGTCGGTGATCAAATGCTAGAGTGCTTTGTGCTCCCTATGGGGATGGCCATGGGCTTCTCCTTTTCCAGAGTCTTGCTGAAACTGGGAACCTTGATTCTGGGCTAACTTTGAGAAGAGGAAAGCCTAGGCATGAGCTGGTATGGGGATGGAGAAGAGTAACATTTTCTGAGTACTTGACTGTCTTCATTTCAATTGTTTTTAAATGTTTACTATTTTTGAGAGAGAGAATGAGAGAGAGAGAGAGAGCAGGGAAGGGACAGAGAAAGAGGGAGACACAGAATCCAAGGCAGGCTCCAGGCTCTGAGCTATCAGCACAGAGACTGATGTGAGGCTCAAACCCACTAACTGCAAAGCCGTGCCCTGAGCCGGAGTCAGACACTCAACTGAGTGAGACACCCAGGGACCCCTTGACTGTCTAAATTTCAAAAATTAATTGAAGGGCACATAGGTGGCTCAGTTGGTTAGGCATCCAACTCTTGATTTCAAGCTCAGGTCATGATCTCACAGTTATGAGATTGAGCCCTACCTTGGGCTCTTACTGGGCATGAAAGCCCAGAGAGATTCTCTCTCTTTCCCTCTCCCTCTGGCCTCCCCTGCTTGCTTGGGTGCACATGCATGCTCTCTCTCTCTCTCTCTCTCTCTCTCTCAAAAAAAATTAACTCCTATGATTGTATTAGCTAACTAACTTGCCCAATATCACACCATTCGAATATGGGGAGATTGAGGTCCAAACCCAAGTGTCTTGCCTAAGGCACACTCTGCTTTCTCCACAAGGGAGGCTTTCAGGACTCACCTTGAGGAGGATTAGAAGATAAGCCTGCTTTACCTTTGGTGACCCTTTAACTCCTCTTTTTACTTCCTCCAAACTGGACTTCAGAGGCCTACTTGCTGTTATGACCCTAATGTAAAGAACCTCCTGTTTGTACCCTTTGTGGAGAAGTACTTTGGAGCAAGAACAACCCCTTCACCACAGACAGTCAAAATCTGGGGATGAGAGAGAGAATAATGGGTGACTGGTTGGTTGGTTGGTAAACCAGCACAACACGCTGGCCGCCAGACCTCACACCTCTGTTTCCTGGCTCAGAATCACACGTTTCAAACCTGACATCAGTCCTCTCCTTACCGTCCCTCCTCTTGGGGCTGTCCTGGCATTTATGCTCTCCGTCTTATCCCCCCTTCCTTCTCTTCCAGAAACATGGTGAGAGTGTGGAGGTAGTGTAGGAGAGGCTCTGTTCTGAAAGTAGCCAGGTATACTTTCATTTCTCATTCCTTTTTTCATTTCAGAACCCATTGTTTCATTCTAGTTCCCCTGTGGAGAAGTAGAAGCATGTGGAGGTAGGGGACTTGTGCCCATGGAATTGTTCCATTTGTCTACTCCCATGTCTGCCAGTTTCTGCCAGAAGTTGAATAGCCATCTATTTCCTTCCAGTGTGTAAACTAATTCTGGATGAACATTAGGGACAATGTTGGGCCATTTAATCATCTAACAAGTTTTAGAGTTTTCCAAATGACCCAGTGTTCTTTGAGATGACAACCTGTCATCCACAGAACCAGCATCCTCTTCTGTGAGCACCACACCTGTTCTCACATTCCTACAACTGTTCTGGATGCTGGTGGTTTAGGGGGCAGAGGAGTCTAAGGAGTGGTTAGAAAAACAGAGTGAGGGGCGCCTGAGTGGCTCAGTCAGTTGAGGTTCCGACACTTGATTTTGGCTCAGGTCATGATCCCAGGGTCTTGGAATCAAGCCCCATGTTGGGTTCTGCACTGAGCGGGAAGCCTGCTTGAGACTCTGACACTCTCTCTCTCTCTCTCTCTCCCTCCCCCTCTCTCCCCCTCCCTCCCTTTCCCCCTCTGCTTGTTGCCCACTCGCTTGTTTGCATGTTTTCTTGCTCTCCCTCTCTAAAATAAAATAAGATAAAATAAACAGTGACATGCCAGTTTCATTGGAAATGAGGGAGCCTTGTGAAGTATCATCTCAAGGCAGGCCCTCTATCTCATTTGTCCTGACCGCTATCCCCTGTGCCTTGTGTTGGCCTGGGAGCAACAGCCACCATGGCCACCATTTATTTCAAGGCCCATCTCAGNNATCCAATGTCAAGTTTCTCTAATCTCTATATCAATCCTTTAATGTAGGCATTTTATCCCAATTTCATACTTCAGATAACTCAGAAAGTCTAGGTGAGGCAGAACTAGGGAAATTAATAGGTGCTTAAAAATAACAGTGTGGTAGGAATTTTGAACTATAAGCGATCTAAACTGATCTTTTGATATATCAGTTCCTCCATCTGGGGTATCACCTAGGTTGGTGGCTTGAACTATTAAGATGTCACTAAATTTAAATGTGTATTTTCTATATACAAAAGAATTTACTCTAGAGTAATAGCTATACCACTGCCCTGGCCAATCTTTTAGGAGCTATAAAGATAGTAGCTGCATAAATATGCATTCAAATCTGTTTGTCCATAAATAGTAGATCTGATTTGAGTGTCTTTATTTCTGGAATGTGTTTTTTTAACTTAAGGTCTTTCATTTTGCTTTTACTATGGACAACACAGTTCATCCCTGTACGTTTGAAGTGGGTCGCATTCAAAATTCTTAAAAGCCTTGCTCAAATCCAACCTCAGCCTTTGCCTTCCCAGCTCTATTCCAAACACTCCCACCCTGAAACCTTCTTGGAATCGGTCTCCCTCCATGTCAGATCTTATTACTGCCTGCCTAAGATTAAAGGACTTTGTCTTCCCAAAGACTGTATGTCCTATGCTTCTTCCGGGCACATAGTAGGTGCCCAGTACAAGCTTCTCTGTTGAAGACTACAGCGCTGCTATTTTAGAAATGAGGCAGTGTGGCGTATCAAGTAAATAGAACCTTCTGTTACCTCTTCATGCACAAAAGAGTTGGAAAATACTGTGTGTTACACATCGCTATTAAGGGCATGTTTGTCTTCTAGCAAGAGGCTTTCACAGAATGTGTTGCACAATAAGTCTGTCTCTCGAGTGCAGTTTGACCTTAATGGAAATTTTAAAATGCAGAGTGAACAATATAGATTGATTACTTTATCAAGGCAATTAGCCTCCACAAAGAATTGGCTTGCAGGTTACTTCAGGTTAAAAACATTTGGGTTGCTGATTGTATTTTTCTGTATTTTTAATTCTCTGCTGTGAGAATCCATTCATATATATCATTTTCTCCTAGTGCCTTCTGCTGGGTACAATTAACTACAACATAAACCGTGGTACGTGGCATCCTGCAGATCCTTTAGAATTTGTCTTCACCAATGTGTTCGCAAGAGACAGCGGCAGTAGAATGCCAGGAACGCAGAACTCATTGGCCAGCAGACCTGGGTTCCACCCTGACCTCTGACAGTAGTCGGGTGATTGGGGCAGATGCGGGGAAGATAGAGACAATAATAGGATTGACATTTGGGCACTGTCTTGAGGATCGAATGACCACAGTGCCTGAAATGCAGCAAGCGATCAATAAAGGTGAACTATTTTACTATTATCATCGTTACAGATCATGAGGTTTCAGCTCTGGGCCTTTTAGCTCATCAGGCCATACTTCAGCCCATCCAGCTATTGTCATTCATAAATGGACCTTCAGAGCCCTCGTCAGTTTGTAGCCACTGTCCTAAACTATTTCATGGGACCCATCGTGCACTGTGCTTCTAGACTTGTTCCTGAGTTTTACATATTCTGTTCTTGCACTTCGTAAATGCTAGTTACTGTCACTAAAATTATCTTTAGAACAGCAAATATGTTGCCCACAGGAAGTGCTCCCCTGGGAAAGGTCCCAAGAGTAAAAACTGAGAAACAGCTGTTTGCCGCATTCCTGCCCTAGAGAGTTGCCCTGCGCATTAGAATATTGAAGATTGTGAAAAATAAAAGGATATTAAAGACTCCGAAGAGTCCTATATCACTCTTATTTTATGCACATAAAATTGCTTGTTTGCAATTGCAAAGTACCTCATCCCAACGAAAGCTCTTCTGTTCTTGCTGTCTTTACTTTTATATCCACAACCCTTCCCATTCTTCCACTGTCTTTCCACTTCAAAGAGGTCCTGCGGTGCCAGGTGCTGTGAAGTCACAATCACTGCAGCCAGGCCACCAGGACCATAGAATATGTCAGTATGTTCATTGGAAGCTTCAAGGTGATTGGTATTCAATGCTGCTTCCTAGCTTGAACACAAGTTCTTCTAAAGTCACGATGTGCTCCAATAGCTGGCGGACTTCCTTTGAGATCAGCCGAATTTTAAAGTGTAGCCAGTTAAACAGGAAGTATGACTTCATGTCGAGGAGGCTATCCATCACCTATACACCCTCATGCTCTGCTTCCACGTGTCACAAGCTTACAGCTTGTCTTTCAGTTTACGATGCATTAATATACCGGTGTACCAGTTTAGAGCCGTAACGCCCATCTTGGAATAAATGTTGCTCATGGTCTATAGCTATTGAGCCAGGGTCCCCGGGGTCATAAGTAAATCCCACTTTAAGTATTACTGTTTGAGCATTTGAATTTATAGAAGAGGTAAATGGAAGTAATTATTCATCTTGCTAATGGATCCATTGCAAGATTGATTTGTAGGGCCCTTGCAAACTATATTTAAATAAGTGTTGAATTATACACAACTTGCCAAGATCAAGCCATTTTATTAGATAAAGTAGGGGATAGCTGTTTTGAGCTATGTGGTTTGATTCCTTCCCTTCACATTCTTTGGATCTGATTTTTTGTTTGTTTTTGCACAGTCAGCATATCATGAAGAGGCTTTCATGACTAGAATATTTTGTAAAATATTATCATTCAGGTCTCTCCTTTTACCGCTTGAGAAATCTGTGCTGTAGACCGGTGTTCTTAGGTTTTGTGTTCTGTAAAAAGCCACCATTCCTTGGTGTGGTTTTGGCTAGATTTTGTTTGAACGCTATAAATGACTTGTAGGGAAATGAGTTAGGCATTAAACGGGTGTGTCAACTTTCAGACCACCTGACTGCTGTTAGTATATCAAAATGTACATTGTCTAATGCTATTCATTTAGCCTAAAAGAGATAAGAGATTTTCAGAAATAGCAAACTCATTCCCAAGAGCACCTAATGCATCGGGTGAATCATCCTGAAACTCTGAAGAGTTATAATACCGAGGTCCTGGGGGAAGTGGCACAGCCAAATATTTAAGAAAGGACAGCTATCATGATCTTCTGGAAAGGATCTTTATAAATCAGAAAGCTGAACTGACAGAGACTGAGAGGATGAATTGCTTTTCAATCAGGCAAAACTTTTTATTAGGCACTATTTCCATAAACGCCCTCACCCACACTGCGAGAACCACCTTTGGGGGGTCACATTTTTGAGAATCCCTCACAGGTTGGTCCAGCGTGGCCAAACTATTTCTTCATTCCCTGAGGAGTTAGAAACTGCGTGCCTAAGACGCCAAACAATTAACCGTCCTGATGTGAGTTTGGCTGCCAACGTGGATCCAAGTATAATGCAAGGCTTTGGACGCTACTGCTGGGAAACCTAGAATTGAGTTTTTGTCAGACTGTCTCTGGAAAACGTCATCTTTACTTCATGAGCCAGGAGCGAGCCTACCCGATAGAATATCAATTGCCTACATTTTTAGTGTAGCTATATGCCAATCACCATGCCTTCCATACGTGACCTCATTTACAGGGGAGAAAACTGGAGCTTAGAAAGGTAGCTTGTAAGTAGAAGAACAGGGACTCAGACTTGGGCAATAGAGTCCAGAGGTCAAGTTCTTTTTATTTTTTTAATGTTTGTTGATTTTTGAGAGAGTGAGACAGAGCACGGGAGTAGAGGAGGGTCAGAGAGAGAGAGAGGGAGACACAGAATCCGAAACAGGTTCTAGGCTCTGAGTTGTCAGCACAGTGCCCGACACGCGGCTCACACCCATGAACCGTGAGATCGTGACCTGAGCTGAAGTTGGCCGCTTAACTGACTGAGCCACCCAGGCGCCCCCAGAGGTCAAGTTCTTAATCTTAGCAGTCCCCTTTGAAAGGGTCTGCATGCTTATCATGAGGGCGTGGAAAGGTAAAGGACAAGTTACTTTTCCTTCTGAAACAAAGGCAAGGGGAAGCACTGAATTGTTGTCATCGAGCTGCACATTATGGGACACCACCGTGTGCCAGGTGCCATGCTACAGCTCTACATGTGGTATCTTTTGTAATCCCCCCAATGATATTGTGGGGTGGATCTTATTATTTGCCCCCAATTTTGAGATAAGAAAATGGAGACTGGAGCATAAATTTGAATTTACTTACCCAAGATCAACTAGCTAGTAAATTGTATCGCCGGGATTTAAAACCAGATCTGTATGACTCTAAAGACCATAGTCTTTTTAACTATTCTCTCTCTCTCACTCTCTCTCTCTCTCTCTCTGTGCCCCAAAGGGTAACTCCTAAGACCCTCAAAACAGTTGTTTTGACTACCACATTTATCCCTCACCACCGAGGCGCTGCAGTAATGAGTAGGAGAAGGGAAGATGAGTGAAATGGACAGTGCAGCTCTCCTCTGGTCTTTTTCAGTGAGCCAAGAGTCTTCCTCTTTAAAGGAACACTTTACTCACTCTGTGGGCCAGGGCTCCTGTCTGCCTAAGGCCTGGAATGGGAGCTACCTGTGCGGTGGAGGAAATGCCCAAAAGAGAAAATGTTTGAGCACAAATACCGTTCTTAAGCACAAATCAAGTAGGGCATATAATTCTTTTGCTGCAAGATGTAACAGCCTGCTCGCTGAAGCAGAAAGACAGCATTCCTTTTCCTTAGGGATTGTGAAGCCATAGTGTGAGTGAAGGAAGGGGTGTGAGTTTAGAGGCTTTTTAACAGAGAAAGTTCTAACCACTCCTGATTCATTCTCTTTAAAGACCAAATGTTATCATATTATGGGCTCTTTGAATACACTTAGAATATAGGCAGAATTCCGTGAAACTTGGCCAGGGTCTTCGATACAGCTCTGCTTTTAAGATGCGCTGTATTTTTTTTAATCACTAAGAATAAGAAGTTACTATTATATACTCTCAGTTATCCCTTACCCTTTGACCTCCATGAGGTCAGTTTTTACAAAAAGTGTCATAGTTGGTCATGTTCTCATTTTTTTTAGATTATTTCTAATCTGGGGACATGGCAAAAGAAGAATTTCACCTCTTGATCCTTTATCCTGGAAAAGTGAGTAGACAGAAGGCTTCCAGGAACTAGAGCCTTGTCACTGAGGTCATCAGGTCAGTCGTGTACCCTCTGGTCACCCTGTTTCATCTCCCACAGCAGATGCCCTAAACCTCTGCCACCTGCCTCGAGCCTCTGCCCTATCTGAAGCCCGCCACATTACTTAGGATTCTCCAGAGAAGCGGAACTAATAGAGTGTATGTCAGAAGGCAGGGAGAAAGAGAGATTTCACTGGTAAGAATTGGCTCGTATGATTGTGGAGGCCAGGAAGTCCCACAATCGACCATCTACAAGCTGGAGAGCCGGGAGAGCTGAGATGTGGTTCATCCCAAGTCCAAAGTTGTAAGAACCAGAGGAGCCAATGGGAGAGATAGTCCATTCTGAGTCCAAAGGCCTGAAAATCCGTATGCGGGGCAGGTCAGTGGTGTAAATCCCGGTCAGAGCCATCAGGCCTGAGAACCAGAAACAAACACAAGGTAGGAAGGCAGAAGGCAGGCGTCCTAGCCCGTGCAGAGAACCGACTCACCCTCCCTCCATCTTTTTGCTCTATTCGGGCCCTCCATGGATTGGATGATGCCCGCTGACATTGTGGAGGGCAATCTTTGTTCAGTCCACTGATTCAAATACTCCTCTCTTCTGGAAACACCCTCACAGACACTCGGAAGTAATGTTTAACCAGCTCTCTGGGAATCCCTCAGCCCAGTCAAGTTGCCATATAAAATTGACCATCACACGTTTTCAGTGGACATACTCTCAGTGTTGCAGAACAAAAGTCCGGGTGAGCCCCCAAAGCTCCCCTCTTCTGCGCCTTCAGACTGCTAGCGCTTGCAGTCACCCTCTGGCCCATTTCCCTTGTCCCAGGAAAAGTCTGTCTCCCTGGTCAGAGGTAATCCTCCTTCTAGTATGAGCACAGATCATTCTTCCTGACTCTTCGGTGACCTTGTTCTCAATCAGTCCTCTCTCCCTTACATTTCTAGCATTTTCCTTCCCGCTGGCTATGCTGTCTTTTAGAATACAAATATACTCAGGTGGGGCACTTGGGTGGCTCAGTCAGTTAAGCATCCGACTCTTGCTTTCGGCTCAGGTCATGATCTCACGGTTTGTGGGTTCGAGCCCCACGCCAGGCTCTGCACTGACAGTGTGGAGCCGGCTTGGGATTCTCTCTTTCCCTCTCTCTGCCCTCCCCCCACCCTTGCATGTGTTCTCTCTCTCTTTCATACTCTCTCTCTCAAAATAAACAAATAAGCATTCAAATATGCTCAGGTAAAGGAGCTCTGGAGACTGGACACCTTTTGGCACTAATTTGCGGGGAAGGGAATAGAGGAAAATTAGTTAATAGTTATAGGTTCACTCCCATGCTCTGTTCCCTGTATAAAAATAGTCCATTAGTGAAATGTTCTGATCTCTTAAATGAGTATAATATAGGCATGGTATGTTTCCTTTGAGGATCAAATGAGATCATGCTTATCACTGAATAAATGTGTATCATCAAATGTAGAAACTAGAACCTAGTCAATATTCAAACATGATGACAGCTGGGGTCATGGTATTATTTATAGTACTTCTAGTAGTTACAGGAATAATATATGGGGGAATTGAGCTGAAATATTTGCAAGGCACCGTTTCCCTCTCCACATACAAGTTTGGATCTTGTCATGTCCCATCCATTCCTTTTCACAGTGTTTATTACATTATAGCCTAATCTCAACTCTCCCAGTTTCATTTCCTCTCAAAGATACCCTTGTTTCAGGCGTACCGGGCCACGCACCACTCCCCAGTCCTGCTGTGGAGTCCCGTGACTTATGACTATGTTCATGCTGGCTCCTCTGCTTTCCCTGTCCATGTCCCTTCTTTACCAGACCTAGAATGGTACCTCTGGATCGCTGGTATTTTTCTCATCGCCACTCTCCTCTGGGTAGAATCAGCGATCCCATACCCTTTATACGTACTGTTCCCACATCATATGTCCATTGTTGACTTGCTTCTCTATCTACTTGCTTCTCTATCTTGGAACTCTTGGAGGACTCACAGCAGTTAAGCTGGGCATCTCCAATGACTGGGCATTCAATCAAAGCCTGACAGCCATAGTAATGAACAACCGATGGGGCCTCATGACCCTGTCCACCAGGTGAGAAACTCTGTGTTCACTTTCACCAGCTTTTTTACCACATGATTGGAGATTCTTCTTCGTTTACTTTTAAAGTCATTAAAGAGCAATGTTCTTTTCCTAGACATTCTGAAGGTGGGAAGTTAATACACTGTGCGGTTCCCTCCTTTCTATTCCAATTGATGCTATGAAATCAAACCTTTTAGCTTCTTGATGATAAGGGGGAGGTAGCCTCTTAAAAATAATTGACTCCAATAAGCAGAACCCCTTCTCAGCCACTTTTCTCTTATCTCTCTGTGCGGGCATGAATGATTTTAGTGATTTCTCATCTATGTGAAAGAGAACACTGCCATCTTCCCTGTTCAATGTGTATGAGGCCACTTAGCAACCTTGGAAGTGGGTAATTATCATCAACTTACTCTTTCATCCAAGATGCAAAGCACCGCTTCAGCATTTAACAAATAGTTGCAGACAAGAAGAGAATCCGATTGGTTGACTCTCAGTCCTATTGACAGATTCGGAGGTATGATGCTGGTAGGCAAGAAATTGATCGAGGAGAAAGGGAGAATGCAGGACTCCCTTAGCCAAGGGGCTGGATTGTTGCTTAATTTTGAGGTTGGCAACTTTTCGATAGCTATTAGCTTCTTTACATCTTAGTCACTGGTCACAGGTACCCTACAAACCTTATCACTTTTTTCTTCCAGCAGGGAGATCAAACCCTTTCCCCCCAAAGTGGACTTTCTACTTAGTTCTTCACTTGTTCACAACCTCGGGTTTAGAAATGATCTAAAACGTCAATTTCTTCAAATGTCCTCTTTTATTCTTTTGTTTTCTTTTTTGAGATAGAGAGAGAGAAGGGGAGGGGCAGAAGGAGAGAGAGGGAGACAGAATCTTAAGTAGGTTCCACACTGTGTGGAGCCTGACATGGGGGCTTGATCCCATGACCTGCGATCATGACCTCAACCAAAATCAAGAGTCGGATGCTTAACTTACTGAACCATACAGGTGCCCCAGGAAATGTATTTTCTGTTAGAAAGTTAAATTATCAGTTTTTATTTTAAGTTCTTTGGTTTGGTATACTGAATCTGAATTTTTTTTACCTTCTTTTGTCACATTCTCACTTTCTTTCTTATTATTTTATTTTTGAAGTTTATTTATTTTGAGAGAGAAAGAGAAAGAGCCAGCATGGGATGGGCAGAGAGAGAGAGAGAAAGAGAGAGAATCCCAAGCAGGCTCCACACTGTCAGCACAGAGCTGGACATGGGGCTCAAAGTCACACACCCTGAGATCAAGACCTGAGCTGAAATCAAGAATCAGATGCTTAACTGACCGAGCCACCCAGGCACACCTCCTTCTCATTTTCTTAAATCAACCATAATACTTGCTTTTAAAACACAGTTTCTCAACATTATGGACATATTGCGCCAGATGGCTTTATTCTTTTTGATTGTCTTTTTTGTCATAGAATATGTAACAGCATCCCTGGTCTCTTACCCTTGACATACAAGCAGCACACCACCCCTGCCCTCAAGTCGCGACACCCAAAAAAGTCTCTAGAATACCATATGTGCACGGGAGTGGGGTGGGGTGGGGTGGAGTGGCAAAAACTCTCCCAGTTGAGAACCACAGATTTAATATATTTTGCCCATTTTGAAGCCTCCAATGCCAGAACATGGAAAGAATTTTCGATTTTAGAAAGGAAAAGAGAAAGAAATGATGGGCAAAGCAGGTTTTTTTCCCAAAGAATAATGTAAGTCAATCCCACTCAATTTCCAGATATTTTTGTAGTGTTTATATGGTATAAGGAACTGTGTGTTCTCATTTTTATCCTTATTAATTGATTTCTTTTTTCATTAGGTTCCTCATCATCTGATATAGGTTATACCTATGTTTTAATTTCTGCTGTAGATTTACAGAATTTATACCTGGTCCAAAATAATGAATTTGGAAGGCAAATGCTCCCCATTTGCCCCTCCAGATCCATTCTCTACCCTTTTTTTTG
>NW_027527807.1:1204006-1224480 GCF_008692635.1 Crocuta crocuta
GGCTAAGTGAATCATCCAGAAACCTTTGCCCTCAGGCTTCAAGATGGTTCAATTAGAAGAGACCTTTGGGCTCAGCCCGTGATCTCATGGTGGTGAGACTGAGCCCTGCATCAGGCTCTGTGCTGAGTGTGGAGCCTGCTTAAGATTCTCTCTCTTGTGGCGCATGGGTGGCTCCGTTGATTGAGTGTCCAACTCTTGATCTTGGCTCAGGTCATGGTCTGTGGGATTGAGCGCCACATCCAGCTCTACACTGACAGTGCAGAACCTGCTTGGGATTCTCTCTCTCCCTCTGTTTGCCCCTCTCCTACTCACTCTTNATTCCTTTTTCTTTGGCCACAGTTTCTTTCAGGTGGCCCTTGAAAGGCTATAGCTCTCTCTGGCTTCCAATAATAATTCTTCCCATGTCCTTTCAGGTTTTAGTGAGATAATGACTTTCTACTCTTTCTCATCCCTGGGAACATCGCTATTTCATAAAGGTCTTCTGAATGCTGCCCTTGTTTCTGTAAATGGCCCCTTTATTAGACACTCCTCAGTTACTCCCTGTAATAAACTATCTGTTTCTTTCTAGAACACTGCCCATACAAGAATGATCCTTCTTTTTCAGCAAACCCAGGTAGCTTTTAGGAGCTTGTTTCCCTCAGGGCCTTGACAGCCTTTGTAATGACTTGTAAATTTCCCATCCCACTACCTGTAACTCTGGTCCTGGAAAGTTGTCGACAAGCCTAGGCGTTGCTATGTGTAACAAAATGAAGGTAAGGAATTATTTTGATTCTAATAAGATTATGGTGGTTACATCTGTCCTTATTTATGCAGAACGATATAAAGGAAGCTTTCTATTTGCTTTAGAGTGTTTCTAACCAAGCACAGACTCCAAGACAGAACTATTACATTTCTTTTTTTTTTTTTATAGTTTATTTATTTTCGAGACAGAGAGGGACAGAGCATGAGTGGGGGAGGGGCAGAGAGAGAGGGAGACACAGAATCTGAAACAGGCTCCAGGCTCTGACCTGTGAGCAGAGCCCGACGAGGGGCTCAAACCCACAAACCGTGGGATCATGACCTGAGCCGAAGTCGGACGCTTAACCAACTGAGCCACCCAGACGCCCCAAGAACTATCACATTTCTTGACTTGATCTGATTTTGAGGCTCCCTGTGTATTCATGATCATGTGATCTTCGCCATCAATAATAGCCAGTGGATATCAGGTGCCCCTCATATCTGAAGATTTATACTAGGTACTGGGTGTAGGGATGCAGAGTATGTGAACCTTGGCCCTCCTGCCCAGATTGAAGAAACTTGGCCGAGCATGTAGACTACGGGAAGTTCATTTGATTTTTCTTCTCTTAGAAAGCATTGAAATCATCTTTCTTTCATAGTCTTCCTCCTATCATTCAGTCTGGTCACCATTGCTCTATCCCACTCAGTTCTACATAGTCACTAAATTATAGAAATCCTCCCTTTGAAGCTGTGCTGTACGATAGCAACATGAACCATATGCATCATTTTATATTTTCTAGCAGCCACATTGAAACAGCAAAAAGAAACTTAATTTTCTTTCAGGTGAACTTAAGTTTCATAATACATTTTATTTAGTCCAACTATTACAAATATTTTCATTTCACATTTAACTATTTCAGAAAAGTTTAGTAAGTGTACTTTTTAAATACTAAGTCCTTACAATCTGTATATTTTGTACTTATAGCACATCTCACTGCGGATACCAAATATCCATTGGAAATATTCAACATGTATTTTGACTTCATCAAATTTATTGTTGAAAGAGTAGATNTCGAATTGAGTCCTGATTTTTAAATTTAAATGTTAATTAATTTAAATTTTAAACAAATTAAATATTCAGCTCCTTGGTTGTATAACCTCATTTCAGGTGCTCGTGGCTACCATACTGGACCACGCAGGGCTAAATTATCTCCAGAATTCATTTCCTCTTGTCACCTAACCACTAAAGACAGATGAAAGCTTAGATTGGTGTTTTGGACTATTACATTTTCCTAGGTTTCTCCCAAATCCTACTGTTTATCCAGGACCCAGATTAAATGTCATTTACTATAAGAAGCCCTCTGCCAGGTAACACCAATGTCCCTATTCATATCTCAGATGAAATGCTTTTCCCATCGCATTATCTTCAGACGTAGTTGATCTGGCTCATGAAATAGTCTCAGAGCTCGGAGCAAGGGTCACAAACTATAGACTGCAGGCTCCATGGTGTGCCTTACTAAATATGCTCTTTCATTTACATATTGTCTATTGCTGGGCTTATGGTCTATGGCAGAGCTGAACAGTCACACTGAAGAGCGAATGACCCACACAGGCAAAACCTTTCAGTATTTGGCCTTTTACAGGAGATGTGTGCCCACCTCAGCCCTAGAGGGTGGGACTTCTGTCTTGTCCACCTTTGGTGCCTAGCACTCTAGCACGTGGCAGGTTCTCGGTAAATGTTAATGGAATTGACCCATAGATGAACTAGATGAAGTTGCATTGATGAGTTGAATGGAAGTTGATGTTTTCGTCTGTGATTGATAAGATTTTTGAGAATAGAAAATCCTTTTTGCTTCCTCTTTAGAATTCTTTACGAGGCCTACTTTATTGCCACTTTGTCACTGTTTGCTTGAATAAAACAAGTTTTGTTTTACCACCTTCATTCTTTTTTTAATGCCATGTACCCCCTACGATTTCTACTGTGATTTCTATTTGATTTCACTTGTTTCCCACAGACACAAATTGATTAACTCCTGAGAATCTGAGTGCCTCCAACGCAGAGAAGCAGCAGAAGCTGTGAATTCAAGTCGTGGCTTGATCTTTGGCCTAATTGGTTGCTTTGGAAAAGATGTGTGACCTAACTTGTTAGTGTTCTTTTCTTTTCTGATTCTTTAGTGTGAATTACAATATCCCACCTTCAAGTTATTGCCTGTAGTGTGTGTGAATGCAATAAGCCGTTTTGTAATTAGTATTATTAACATAACAGATTTTCCTAAAGTAAAAAGTGATTTTTCTTCCACAGAGGATGGAAAAATAAGCAGTGTGGGCACCAATTTTAAACGTTGCTTAGAGTCAGCCTCCATTATTAAAAGTTGCCCGTTTGGGGGAAGAAATTACTGGCCATCAATAATCTTATCATAATTGGGTACCCCCACCAAAAGACCACTTGGCCATTGCTTCTAATGTTGCGTTTAAAATCTAGAATTCTGAAAGCAGATGTTGGAGATGGCTTTCACGACTGAGCTATATCTTTATAAGTGAAGAACTTGAAGGTTGTAAGGCTACAGATCATGTAGAAAGGTCTGGAGGCTTTATGACACGAGGGCAGAAGATGGAGGGGCTGTCACTGGGAAGTTTCGTTTCTAGCAGGATTTTCTATCTAAGAGTGGCTACAAGGCATTTGTTATCCACACCCACATGCACACCAAGTCTTAGAGTTTACATTTGTACCCCACGGTTTTTCTCAGAATTCTTAGGTTAGTGACAGATTCCACTTCTTGAACACTACCGTATGCCATTAATATATCTTGTTTCTAGAACTCCTCTCTTCTAACAATAACCCTGTGAGGTAGGTGCTATTATCTTCAGTTTACAGATAAGGATACTGAGCCTCAAAAAGACGACATGCACTGTACCCGGGTTGTGAAGCAAGTAAGTGGCCGACCTGGGATTAGAACCCAAGTCTCAGGAGCCCATGATCTTGACCACTATGGAAGCTGTAATGTTTTCTGAGATGAAAGAAATTAGGCTTTGGGAGGGGAGGGAGGGCAGTGCCCATTGTGTGCTTTGAAGTACTCTACCTTTTTCATTTGAAGGACTGAATCCTCGAAGTAGGAAGGGCCAGAGAAATCACCTAATGTAACCCTAAGAGGTTGAACAACTTGCTCACGCTACCTCAGCTAAGTTAGTGTTGGCGACAACAACAGTAGTCTCCTGACTCCTGGCCCAGTGGTTCCTATACTACCTCCCAATTCACATTTATGGCTGGATATAAATAAGCAGACACTCATTACACCCATTTCATTTTATTTTAAGATTCATTTTAAGAAAAGTCTTTCTGTGGTAAGAAGAGGGGGAAAAAAACAGTACTCCAGAAGGAAATGAAAGATGATTTATTTTTACCAAATCTGCAGGGAACCCAGCGAGGGAATGCCAGCACACATCAAATTACCTACTTATGAGTTATGCTGCTGACAGTCGGGGTTCCTGTGAGCAACTTTCTGGATCTCTTTGAGCCTTAATTTCTTCTCTGGCCCATAGTTTAGGATTTCAGGAGTGGGATTAGGAGGTGCCCGGGCACAGCCTTCCTCAGGTGAATTGGGCTGCCTTAAGCGGTGAAGAATTTCCAGATGCAAGCAAAAGTGGACATCCACTTGATGGGAATGTTGTAGACATTATTCGGATGTTCTCTTGATGATTGGATGACCATTATGCCTGAGCTTGTTTCTATACTTCACGCTCTGTGAGAAATGAAGTACATTGAACGTTTCGGGCATAACCACACCGTCTGACCTGTGGTCACCTACATAGTCGTTCAACAAGTAGTTACTGAGTACCCTGGTGCTAGAATCGAGGATGACAAGACATGCCCTTTGTCTGGAATGCCATAGACGAGGGATCAGCAAATTATGGCCCTAGGCCAAATCCCGCCCATCATCTTTCTTTCCAAATAAAACCTTACTGGAACACAGCCACGCCCATGGTTCATGTTGTTCACAACCGATCTCATGTCGTTGGTGGCCACTGTTGCGCTCCTACACCAGACTTGAGTAGCTGCAACAGGGACCGTGTGGCCCACAAAACCTCACATATTTGCTCTTTGAGGCTTTATAGCACAAGTTTGCCCACCCTTGCTATAGACGAGCACGTGCATGTTTTTTTGTTGTTGTTTATTTATTTTTGAGAGAGAGACAGAGTATGAGCAGGGGAAGGTCAGAGAGAGAGGGAGATAATATCTGAAGCAGGCTCCAGGCTCTGAGCTGTCAGCCCAGAACCTGATGCGGGGCTTGAACTCATGAACCAAGAGATCATGACCTGAGCCAAAGTCAGACGCCCAACCGACTGAGCCACCCAGGCGCCCCAAGCACGTGCGTGTTTAAGTTCAATGTCATGGCCTACGTACAGAACTGGAGGAGGAACAAAAGCAGCACATGTAATTACTTCTTCTTGAAGAGGGATCAGAAAATTTTCAGAGGAATTAAACCATATAATCATGACGTCTTTGAGTGGGAAGAAACCTTAGCAGCTTTAACTGCCCTAGGTTTTCATCCAACCCTCTACATATTGCTCTACAGGATCTCTGATACGCTGCATTTCTCTCATAAGGAAAGTATACATGCTCTCCCTCCAGAGACGTGGTACAATTTTATAAAATTTCGGCTGCCAATTTATGCAGGTTCATAGGTAAGAGGTTCATAGGTGGCCTTTGCATTCTGAAAGAGACTAAGAACCACGCATATCTTCATGTTACTGTCTGAACTTCCGATGAAGCAAGTTCGTACTTTATAGCTGGCCCATGCCGATGACATTGACCTGCAGGACGCTTGAGGGACTAGGGCTTGGGGCCTGTCCTCTCCCCCATACACAGGGACGAAAGCCCAGCTTCTGTGGCCATGTTTTTATCGCCCCGGCAGTACCCCTAAGTCCTACTAATCAGGATTCAAACATACTCAATAATCAGTTGTAGGGAGGAACGATCAGAGCCACCTCACTTGTGCCCTAATGTCATATAGGACCTCCTGGGGTACACTCCTCACAGTAGGAATTCTCCAGATAAGTGGCGTGGACTGATTGACTGGCTTCTTCTACAATTTACTGTCAGTCTGAAGAGGACTGCAGCAGCGTGATTAATGATTTGTTAAATATCCTACTCCCTTGTATGTCAAAGCCTTGACGCTCTATTTTTAAAATGCAATGGGAGATGGATACTTCGACAGTGGGAGTCTTGAAAATTCCTCTGATAAACTCATGAAGGTCGCTGTAGAGAAAAAATTCCCCCTCCCCCTCTTTTTTTTTTTTACTTTAAACTCTGACCTTTCTGCCTTCAAAAANTTAAAAAAACTACAAGAACCACATCTGTGGTATACCACTGTTTCCCATATTTTTGCAATTACGGTGCTGCAGCAAGTAGTCTTGGGCTTATGTGTTTTCATATTGCTGGAGATATATGTTTAGGATAAATCCTTCCAAGTGGAATTGCTGAGTCAAAAGGTAAGTACACATATAATTTGGTTAAATATTGCCAAATTCCCTTCAGGAGAGTTGTACCAGTTTGCATTCACACCAGCAACATGTAAGAGCACCTCTTTCTCCACAGCCTCACCTACAGAGTGTGTTATACTTTTTAATTTTGGCCAGTGTGATATGTGAGACATTGATTCTTTTTTTCATGTTTATTTTATTTTTGAGAGAGAGAGAGCATGAGAGCTGGGTAGGAGCAGAAAGAGAGAGAGAGACAGAGGATCTGAAGCGTGCTCTGCACTGACGGCAGAGAGCCCAATGCGGGGCTCGAACTCACAAACCATGAGATCATGACTTAAGCTGAAGTCAGAGACTTAACTGACTGAGTCACCCAGGTGCCTCGAGAAATGGATTCTTAATGTCGTTTTAACTTGCGTATCCTAACATGCATATCACTTGAGTGAGGGTGAATGTTTTTTGTAAGCTTAAAGGACATTTTAATGTCTGTTTTGTGTCTGAATTATCCATATTTTTGTACATTTTTGTATCCAGGATTTGTTTTTTTTCCCTCAGAATTTAAGAATTTTTCATGTAGTGAAGATAGTAGTCATTTATCTGTCATACATGGTGCAGTATTTCTCTTGGTTTGTCAGTTTTCTTTTTGTTTATGGTATTAACATTCATTAGGTTTTTTATAAAATTGTTTTTGATGTTTATTTTTTTGAGAGAGAGAGAGACAGAGTGCGAGTCGGGGAGGGGGGGAGAGAGAGGGACACACAGAATCCGAAGCAGGCTCCAGGCTTTAGGCTCTGAGCTGTCAGCACAGAGCCCGACTTGAGGCTCGAACTCACGGACTGTGAGATCATGACTTGAGCCGGAGTCAGACACTTAACCGACTGAGCCACCCCGCCCCCACCTTAGGTTTTTTAAAGTATTGTTATGTAGTGAGATGTAGCAATCATTTGTTTTATTGTATTTGCATTTGGAGTTCTAGTTAAAAGACGTCTTACTAATCTTGGCTTAAAGAGGCATTCACCCATGTTTTCTTTTAGTGCTTCTATGGTTTCACTTTGCATTAGATCCCTGACCCATTTGAAATTTATTCTTATGTATGGTGTGAGGTGTGGATCTGATTTATCTCTTTCCAAATGGCTAACCTTTGTCCCAGCACCATCTATCAAAAAACTCTGTCCTTGCTCCTGTTATTCAAGATATGACTTTTGTTATACACTAAAGTTCTGTATTTACTTGGGTCTATTTTTGAACGCTTTATTCTTTTATAATGGTCTCTGTTGATGCACTGGTATCATGTCTGTTCAGTTACAGAGGCTTTATAATGTTTTATTGTCTGGTAGGGCTAGTATGTACTCATAGTTTTTTTTTTTTATCTTTGTGTTTCCATGACTGTTGTTCATTTTTTCACACGAGGCTCCATAACCACTTGTCCAACTCTATAAAAAAGCTTGTGGATATTTTTGTTGGGATTATGTTAGATTTATAAATTAGCTTTATAAATTAAAGTAACAAATGAAGTGACATCTTTATATGTTGAGTCACCCCATCAACAGACAAGTGATGCCCTTACATTTCTCCAAAGCTGTTTTTCTGTCTTCTATGAGCAAAAACAAAAACAAAAACAACAACAACAACAAAACTCCCAAAACTTTAAGAAAATCAGATTTGACTTGGGACTATTGATATCATTCAGAACATGAGAAATGTATTTAATGATAATTTCATTGACCTATATAACAAGCAGAAGAGGGAAGAGCAAATCTGCCCCAAACTTGTTCCAACTCTATTCCAAGATGAAATGTCCTAGTCCAGCATTTACTCATTCATTCATTCATTCATTCTCATCAGTGACTTCACTGAAGCCAGAGAATAGCTTTTCAAAACCCAAGAGAATAGTTCTAAAAGATGACAGTCGTGACTGATAATCCTGAAGATTCAAAAATATTTTGACAGTCTGAAATGATCAGCCCAATCTCAACAATTAGAGAAAAACCTACCCCGCGCTTCAAAAGTAGAATCGCATATGTAAAATTCAAGAAAAAAAAACTGCATTAGCAGCCNCTCTATTCCAAGATGAAATGTCCTAGTCCAGCATTTACTCATTCATTCATTCATTCATTCTCATCAGTGACTTCACTGAAGCCAGAGAATAGCTTTTCAAAACCCAAGAGAATAGTTCTAAAAGATGACAGTCGTGACTGATAATCCTGAAGATTCAAAAATATTTTGACAGTCTGAAATGATCAGCCCAATCTCAACAATTAGAGAAAAACCTACCCCGCGCTTCAAAAGTAGAATCGCATATGTAAAATTCAAGAAAAAAAAACTACATTAGCAGCCGTACTTTTGATATCTGCAGGAGGTTTCTAGATTGACCCATAAACTTAATAGAGGCCAGTACTTCCTATTTAGCAGCTGTTAAAATAACGTATTTATCCAAGCTTCATTAAAACATGTATGGTGACCAGATCAAGGCAAGCAGTGCACTGCTTTGGTTGGACCGACCTGGAGGGAACACTTTTTTCATTTGAGAAGAAGAATCATAAATTAAGGTAAAGAGGGACAGCTAGAGAGATTCTAGAAGAGAGCAATCAGAGATGTCAAGGTGTCAAGAAAGCATCTGTTGTTAGGAATAGTTGGAAGAGCTGAGGATATTGGAAAAAGAAGAAGCGAGAACTTGGAACTTTTACCTGTCTTTGATAGATGGGTGTCAGGAGCCCAGCACTGCTCTAGAGACCAGAACAAGGTGAAACAAGGGCGCAGCTGTGGGTTCGACTTGGATTTCCTAGTAGAGTTGCACTTTACCCAAGAGTTTGTGGGAGACAGTGAAGAGGTGGAGAAATAGAGTGGGCAGAGAGAATAAGAATGAACGTACTATAATGGACGACCCATAGCAGAAGCAGAGAGCTCAGTTGGGAGGATGTTGGTACAGTATAGACAAAAGGTGATGGTGATTTGGTCTAGGCTCCAAAGTGATAGTGGAGAAGATGAGAGGTGTTGGATTTGGCAATTATTTTACAGGTAGAAATTATGAGATTTACTAATGGGTTGGAGGTGGGAGATGAGGGAGAGAAGAGAATGAAGGATGGATTTTAGGTTTGGGAGTTGAACAACTGGATGAATGGTGGTGCCATTTAATGAGACAGAGAATACTGGTGGGGGTTAGGATGGAGTAGTGGTGGGGTTGAGAATCTAGAGTTTGTTTTTATGATCATGTCAATTTTGAGACGTGCACTCAACATCAGAGCGAATTTGGTATGTGGTTGGCTTTATGAATATGGAAATAAAGGGATAAATCCCTGCTGATGCCATTGTTTGTTCACAGCTCTCTCCTATATGAATGATTTTTAGAAGTGTGACCTTGAGCCAAGTGGTTTTTTACTATATATTATACAGTGTTTATTTTAAAAGAGCCTCCAGTCCAGCTTAGGAGACAGAAAACCATCTATTTTTTTCTTTCTTCTTGTTTCTTTTCTTTTCTTTTCTTTTCTTTTTTTTAGTTTTAGTTATTTGAGAGAAGAAGGGGGTGGAGAGGCAGAGTGAGAATCCCAGGCAGGCTCCACGCTGTCCGTGCAGAGCCCAACATGGGGCTTGATCTCAAGAACTATGGGATCATGACCTGAGCGAAAATCAAGGGTCAGACACTTAAGTGACTGAACCCCCCAGACGCCCCAGGCCAAAATCCATCTTAGAACAATTTAGAAAGAAAAAGTAAGCAATTAAAAAGAGGTATGGTAAAACTGGTAAGTGCAAATGAAAGCCTGAGAAGAGAGAGATGATTGAAGACTCTAGTAGAAGAAGGCTTCCTGCAGGAGGTAGCATTTGTTCTGGGCCTTGAAGGCCATGCCCAAGGGCAAGAGCAAGGGTGTGAGTATTCAAAGTTCTGCTAAAATATAGCGTGGCCTTCGTGAGAATGTGCTTCCATGTAGCTTGACTTGATGACTTTGACATTTACTAAGCGTGCTCTGGGTGCTCTGCTCCATTTTGCTTTGTGGTGGAAATGCCCCAATTTCGCTGTAGCGTTTGCTCATGGTTAGGGGATGTGACAGTGGAGTACAGCAGGGCACATGACTTTCAAAGAATCTCAAATATTTATACCCTAGGTGGCCTGTCTCCAGCACTCACCTCTTCCTGGGATTATACCCTCTGATTGGACCAGCATGCGGAGTGGTTTCCTCAAGTAGTATCAACTCAGTCTCTCAGGTAGAAGATCTATGGAAAGAGATACAGATGTGTGGGTGTGAGAGCACATGGGGAGAGAGGCATTTCCCACACTTGGAACTGTTGACAGGGGCTGCATCAGCACACTCTGAATATAGACAGCAAGTTGTGTGTTTTTGCTAAGGCAGCTGCCCCCAGTGGGAGCACAGGCTGTGCTATTCTAGGAAGCCACCATAATCTGATTGTAGCTCCTGCTCATTTTACCTTGTGATACATTCTTTCAAGTCAGTTCATGTTGTCCAGCTCCAAATTCATGTCCTCACATTCCCACCCTGAGATAGAACTCACTCGGCTTTCCTTCTCTCCCCTTGCTAGAGGTAGTCCTAGAGCACAGTTTGCAAACTCTGCTTTGGGGGAACCCCAGGGGTTCTGAGCGGTGGGATGCTAGGAGAGAAATGATGAAGTTAAGGCCCTAAATTCATCAGGGTGGGAACAAAGGCTACCTCCCTCTGCATAGCAGCTCCGCTTTGTCATTGTTTTGTATTTTGAGTTCTACATACGGTTTCATTAACATCGACTCTGAAATGGACTGTTCTTAAAGGTAGAAGTAATAGATTCAAACTCTTAATTTGACTAGATTCTTTTGTTAAGTTGGGAACGTTTTTCAAACGTGTTTTCGTATTGCTGGTCAACATGAGAACATGTTTATTTCAATGATCTGGTGGGTCATCCAGCAAGAGAAAGAGGTTCAAGGGGAGAAAAATCCAGCAAAAAGGATGACAGAAATGATGAGGATGAGATGGGGACGGAGAGGCATATATAACATTGCTCTTGAGTTATGTGATTAAAAGAGGATTTGGGAAAGCAGTGTTATTATTTATAGATCTTTTTTCATTAATCTTGGTCATTCATTGACAGCCATTTATTGAAAACCCATTATGTTCTAGGCACTGTGCTCCATCCTGGACCCACAAAGATGGACATAACTTGTAGACTCTAATTCAGGTCATCAGCCCCCCCTCCCAGATTTTTAACAGTGCCCCAACATTCCCCCTTTCCCTCTAGGATCAAAAGCGGCAGGGTCCTAACATTTACAGAATTCAACTGGCCTATAGGATTTTGAGTCATGAAATTTTCATCTGTTTTCATTCAAACCACATAGAAGGGAACTAATTAGAATGTAGAGCCTAGAAGATTCCTCTACCCCTGACCCCTACTCAGAGTACAGGTCCATTCAGATATTGCATTTAAAAAATACAAGTCCATCTAGTCAATGCAATAAGAGCATCAGCCATTTTTATAGTGAGATTCCTTCCTCGGTGTAGGTGTGCTCTTATATTTATCACATATTTTATGCCATTATCTCAGTTCACCTCACTTTAGGTATAATATATCAAGTATAATATATCAAGTATCAAAATATAGCAGAGGATTTTGAAAGATGTTAAGGACAGGAGACAAAGAGATTCCCTCAGATTTCAGTATCTAAAAATAGCTTGGCATCTGATATTACTTTGTACATTTATTTCCCTAACGACACCATATGTAGATGGTTTTGGCTCTCCATATCCAAGTGTAGTTATTTAAAGTTGAATGCATATGAGGCTATACATATACCAATTTGTATTTATATAACATATATAAACCCATGTCGATTTGACATCTGATATTAATTTGGCACCTACTTGAAATGGCTGCCTTTTCATTGGATTGGTATCATCAAATAGTTGTTATGAGTCTTTCTCTTTAATCTCAAATGATTCGTGACTAGGTAGTCATCAGTCATTCATTAGGTAGTATGAAATAATATTAACGTTTGCCCTACTATCAGGTGCTTAAGTCGGTATTTCCGTATTTGTTTTAAAAGTAATGTAGGGTATTTTAATCCTCACAGTCTGAAATGAACTTGGAAGACTTAAGAGAATCTGTCCTCGGGGTTAAAATTATTTGAATGTAGTTCAGTGGAAAAGACTGTCTCAAAAATTGAATAGTCATCTGTTTCAAAACTTACCACAATATAGCACAAAGCAAGACTGAATTGAACTGTTTCTTCTGATATACTGACACAACGTAGATTTGAATTGCCAAGAAGCCTTTTAAAAATAGGATATGTGTGTGTACCCAAAGAGCCTAAGTCAAACTGACAAGGCAGAAATGCACATGAAGTGCATAGATAGAGTGATAGATCATGTTAATGGTTATCCTTTTAATGAACAATGAAGATCTCAATTGCATATGTGCTTTCAGGTAAGCGTGTATGCGCCCGCACGCGTGTGTATCCACACCCCACAGATACGCGTAGAACATTGGATTAATCAGTGATGAAGAATTATGGTAAAAGACATCATTGGCTCTAGTGAATGATTGTGTCCGTCTACCCCAGGCACGTGTAGGTGCATATTGAAAATGAGAATCTGGGCTTCTGAGTGACACTCTTAGACCCACTGTGCAACGCACCGGTCGGGTGCATGTGACCTGTGACGGGTAATGATGGTGGTAGGGAGGAGCAGTGACCATGAGATAGATAGCATTTTACGGGAAAACGTAATGCCAATTGTGAAGAATCTAGATGTCCACGAGAGTAAAGTGAATGGTGCTAATAAGCGAAGAAAAGGGGTTTGCGAGGACAAATTTGAAGCTGGGTGGTTGCTACTTAGCTTCCACGCTTTCTCCTTGTTAGAGAACTGAGGATATTTTAAGTGAATGAAGAGGAAAATTTAAATTCTGTGGGAGCGAAGTGTGTCGGGTTTTATAAAGCAGAATACGTCTAAATGTGGTTAACATGTGCCTCTCTTCAGAGGGGTCGCCTGGAGAACCGAGTCCTTTCTGGAACTCAGGCAGAAATAATGGCACTGACTGCACCACAGTGGGCGCTGTTTTTCAGAGTATGGATTTGTGTTTTTATTTTCTTCTTAGTCCCAAACCAGACCCGGTGCCACCACCCCATCTGGCATGAAATCACAAAACCAGCTTGGCTGCCCAGGAAGTACGTGTAGCTGCAACATTGTGCCGTTGTGAGGGCTGTGGTGTTGCTATTTTTCTGAGACAATGAGAGGCGGGCTTGAAGCGTGCTATGGGGCCAAAGCCTTGTCAGCCAGTCCAGGAGGACATGCAGATTGAGGCAGATAGGTGGCAGGAGACCCAACCGTGACAACTTTAGATAACTGAGGCACCGTCGTACTAGTTTCATAAATTCTTAACCTAGAAGTCACGTTCCGGGGCGCAAGTGCCATGCATCTACTTGGCTTCCAGAATCGATTCTATAGGTAGTTCTCATTTGGGTCTCACTAAGTTGGCTGTGGGGTTGGGAATCCCAAAGGTTCAGTCTGAACTGACAAGACCCCCACCCAGGACAAGAAGTGCATGTGAGAGACTAGCCCGTGTAGAGATGAGTGACACAAAATGGGCCCCAATAAATAGGAAGTAATTCTTGTTCTCAACGTCTAGATGCTCGTCCTGGCTCATTTTCCAGACCCCTATCTCCTACCTGCTGCTGGCTATTTGAAGGGATCATAGAGATTTCTACTCAAATTCTTTATCTAGTGCTTGGGTCACCTCTGAATCCCCCGACCTTCCCTCCCTGCCTACACACACACACACACACACACACACACACACTTGCTTTTAGCAATAGCAATTATGCAGTTAAGATGGAGTCATACTTTGACATCTAAATAGAGGAAACTTCAACTCCTAATGATTTTAATTGGGAAGCTAGAAATGAAGGCAGATAGGCTAATTAAAAGGTACATGGACTATAGCAAGAAAAAGATGTGGGCCAGAACCAAGGCAATTGCCATTAGAGTCGGACAGATGTTGGATTAATTGGATAAAAAGGTCCAGGAGAACTTGGTGCTGTCCCGAATGTGTGACTTAGAGGGAAGATGAAATGATGGGCCAGGGGTTTCAAGCCTCGGTCCCTTGGCAAATGGAGATACCCTTCACAGAAGGACACCGTAAGGAAGAGTTGGCTTAAGATGTCAAATTCTGTTTCAGATATTATAAGTCTGGGGTGCAAATGGACCATTGCACTGCAGAACTGATGCTGTGGAGGAGGGCCAACATTTGAGAATCATGTAAGTAAGACCCGGAGCAGAGGAGACCACTAAGGGGACAGAGGAAGACAGGACAAGGAGTTGAGGGTAGATCCCCCATGAATACCTGGCTTTAGGGCAGAGGAAGAAAAGGGAAAAGATCTACTAGGAAGGGGAAACGGGGAGCAGTGTCCAGAAAAGTAAGAAGAGAACCAGGACAGCATGATGTCATGGAAACCAAGGTAACAGGGAGGTTGGCCAATAATATTAGATACTTCAAAAGCTCAAGGAGTGTGTGAGCTGAGACCAAGCCATTAGATTTGGTGGCAAGAACTCCGTTTTCTCCCTTAATTATAACACTCATGAGTCAAGACCATCACCACCACCAAGTCCTTAATAATGGTATGCCAACCCCAGTGATCAGTGACCAAAAGACTGGAGAAGTGATACAATTTTACTTTATCCATTTCTTCATTCCACAAACCTTTATTGAACTTTACTACACGCCAGGCACTGAGCAAGATGGTATCTCTCTGATGCCAATATCAATTATGATATTAGCAGTACCCTGCCCCTGCCTTCTGGCTAGGTCTTGATATAATTATTAAAATTTTTTTTTAACATTTATTCACTTTTGAGAAATAGAGCACGCGCAAGCAAGAGAAGGGGCAGAGAGAGAGGGAGACACAGAATCCAAAGCAGGCCCCAGACTCTGAGCTGCCAGCACAGAGCCCGACGTGGGGCTCAAACCCATGAACTGTGAGATCATGACCTGAGCTAAAGTCGGATGCTTAACCGACTGAGCCACCCAGGCGCCCCCCAAATGTATGACTTACAACATAAGCTGTGTGTGTTCCCAAGGCTCACCTGCCCCAGACTTCTATTCATGTGTTATCTGCCAAGAATCCATGACAGCCATTTAATTTGGATTGATCTTGATGATTCAGAGTAGGTCTGTCACTTACTCGCAGGAATAACTCACGGTACAAACTAGCCTAGATCCGTTGTGCTTATTTTAGGACGGTAGACGTCTTTGCCAAATCATATAGTGCGAAGAGTAAGTGAGGATAGCAGTACTGACTTGGCTAAACCAAAATTTCTCATGTAGAAGTGAGGATTGGGGTATTTTTAGCTGGTCAATAAAGAGTTAATTGTGTTAGCTAGAGGCACTTGGGAATCTAGGCTGTGCTTTTTCCTCGGGTTTATAAATAACTTAAACCTATATTGGAGTTAATTAATTTGGCTCCTTTCCACCTACCGTTTAGCTTCTTAAGGGAATAACTTGACCCTTCTTATACCCTATGTTTGTAGTTGTAAAGAGAACTCCCAACAGAATGAATAAAAGCTCTCTTGGATTGTCTCAGTTTGGCTTCCCATATACCGCTTCGGAGCAGTTCTAAGATGTCAGGCACTGCAAAATATGTCAAAATACCTCTTCAGTTAGGGACAAACATCTGCATTGTATTCTTTCTGGCTGGAGTTAGTTATGATTNTGGAGAATATTTTAAATTTTTAAAAAATGTCTATTTACTTATTTTTTAGAGAGAGAGAGCACAGGAGAGGGAGGGGCAGAGAGAGAGAGACACAGAGCATCTGAAGCAGGCTCGAGGTTCCCAGCTGTCAACTCAGAGCCTGACACGGGGCTTGAACCCACAAATCACAAGATCATGACCTGAGCCAAAGTCAGTTGCTCAACCACCTGAGTCACCCAGGTGCCCCTCCCTGGGAAATACTTTAAAACAAAAGTGTTGGGGACATTGGGTCCATTTCTTCACCTCTGAGGTTGACCACGATTCGATAAGAAGTTACAGGAGTTTTCTCAGTTGTTGCAATCCCAGAACGCAGGAACACCGAACAGTAGGAATAAAAAAGCCCACTTGTTGTGCTGACAGATCTTACTTGTGACACCTCTAAAAGGATCTGACAGATTAGACTGCAGGTAAAGGCCTGTGAACTGAGCGGAACAGACGAAAATGAATTGAGTCGTTTGATGTCATGATGCAAATGAAGTGTGACTTCATAGAAAGTACTCATTCCCAACGCCATGTCCCTTGCATCATCCGGTCTTCCCAGCCACTCAGGTGGATGCCTTCCCTGAATATCATGACAGAATCTAGCCTATTAGCTGGGATGACAGTGTGTATTGTTTTGTGGACCTCGTTTAAAAAAAAAAAGGTGTGGTCCCTATGAATCGTTCATGTCATAAATGTGACTCAGTTTTTTTTTATGATTTAATGTTTTTTATTTTTTTTGTTTTGTTTTGATTTTTTTTACAAATAGTTTATTGTCAAGTTGGTTTCCATATAACACCCAGTGCTCATCCCCACAAGTGAACATGACTCAGTTTTATCCCGAGTTCCGAAAGGGCTATCCTGTCTTTTTCCAGAGCTATGAAATACATTGGGTTTCACCATTTCTCCACGTGGGGAATTGGGTCCAGGACAGAGGGGAAGCTGTCGCTCTGAACCATCTTCCATTGGGTTACAGCACTGAGCTTGAGAATAAGCCCAAACCTTTCTCCTAAACCAGCTCAAGGAAAAGACTGCAGTAATAGAGCTGTAGTCTAAGGGGCTCGTGACTGAACAGAGCAACCACCGTTTATAGTGAGCACTTACTTTGTGGCGGCATTACCACCGGTAAACTTAAAATATTTAATTTAATCCTGACAGCATCTCAATGAGATGGGTCCAGTCATGATCCCAGTTTTGCAGATGAGGACACTGAGCAACTTTGTAGTTACGTCAGCTCGAAGACTGTGACCTTGGACCGGACCAGCGTTCCACCCCAAGGGTTCCAGGCCAAAGTCCATGCTCATTTCTCCACATAATACAGCGCCAGACGAAGTTTAAAGGCAGGGTAAATTGCTGACAGCCACGTTTATAGGTTAGTACATCCCGTGTGGTATTGATTCCCAGTTCGTTAGAATTCTTCCTTTCACACCTATCAAGATTTTCCTGGGACATGTATTAGCCAAGCTGTTTCCAATCACAGGGACTTTGCTAGGCCCCGGCGCACATGCACGTACTCCCTGAGCCCTATAGTCCAAGAATTTGGCCTGCGCCCTGTATTCTAAGCACCCCGGATTCTCTGATGGGGGATTCGTCACGAGCAAACAACTCAGCCCTAGCGGTAGACGGAGCTCTCCTTTTGCGTGTCTGCAGATGGAGACCCCTCGATCCACACTCAGGGCATGTAGTAGTGCCCGGTGGCAGCCGTAACAAGGTACCACAGACTCTGTGGCTTAAGACAACAGAGTTTCATTGTGTTTCTAGAGGCCAATAACCCTNCAGAGGCTCTAGGGGAGAATGTGTTCCTTGCCCCTTCTAGCTTTTGGTGGCTCCAGGCATTCCTTGGCTTGTGACCGTCTGTCTCGAATATCCCTCTGCCTTGCCTTTATGGGGACATTTGTAATTGGACTTAGTGGCCATCCAGATAATTCGGGATGATCTCATCTCACGGTCCTTCATTCCATCTGCAAAGACCCTTTCTCCAAATATGGTAACATTCACAGGTTCAGGGATTAGGATGGGGACATATACTTTGAGGGATCACCATTCAGCTCCCTACAAGGGGGTTCCACATCCCCCCAAAGTGTCCTGAACCACAGGGAATCAGGCTGTCTAGGGCCCAGTTGAGTCGCTAGGATCAGGAGGATANCCCCTTCTTCTCCCCCATGACCCTCCGTTAAGTTCCTCCTAATCCTCCTATACGTGCAAACATATGGTATCTGTCCTCTGCCTGACTTATTTTGCTCAGCAAAACTAAATACTGCCCCTCCCCCACTTTGACTTCCAGTCTGCAGGCTTTTCTGACACGCAGGGGATCAGCCTCAGGTCAACCCAGGTCCATTTGTCATGGAAATAGGGCAGTGTAAGAGAGCCCAGGAAATCTGGAATCTGACAGGAATCTGGGTCACAAGTCACACCCGCACTTCCTGGTGATGTGACCTTGGACAAGTTACTTTAACCTCTCTCAGGCTTGGCTCACTCACCCGGGACACAGAAATGAGGTGAGATCCATTTTGGTGAGAGGCTCCTTGCAAGAGGAAAGAGACCTTGGCTTCGGAGACCAAGAGACACGAGTTTGCTTCCCGGCTCTGTCACCCACTAACCACGCAATTTGGGGCAAGACATTGAAACTCTCTACACCTCAGTTTCCTCACCCACAGGGGAGGGATAACACCTCTTAACCTACAGAGACGTTAGGATTTAATAATAACATGTACAGAAAATATAGTCGGTGTCAGTGCACATTTATTTACCTTACTGTTGTCATTAGCAACAACGTAGCGTGCCGGACCTGCGCCAGACATCCCACAGGGCAGAACTGGTTGACCCAGAACGGGACATATGGGATCGCTGTGAAAAACTAGAAACACCATTCAACCTGTGCCCCTTCACATCAATTCCTTGGGATACAGCGAAGTCATCTTCCCTCTTGGGTGAAATCGCATACATTTGCAGAGCTTAGAAAAGAACGGAGAAGCTGGGGGGTGACTTCCATTTTAACAAGCAAACACGTTAACTATGGCGAACATTGTGGCATCAAGACCACAGATCAAAGCTTAATGTCTTTCCTGTCAAAATTCATAGATTTTAAATATGTCCTGGGGATAAGTTGAGAAATGTAGATGAGTAACAAATGAGCCCTTCTTAATTGCATTTCACTTTTCTAGCCCAATGCGCATGGAGCTCTTGTTTTACTGGCAAATTCCAATTAGGGCCATTAGAGTGACAAAACCCGCTTGACTGTTCATAAGTATCTTGCTTCGTACAGAAATTCAGTACGGAAATTCAAGTGTCGCTGCGAACATCAGGGTATCGCCCATCGGACCACCAAGGGAGCCTTCCAGGACAACAGTCTAGAAACCCGCATTAGCCTTCCTCCTTTGATTACAGTTAAACACACAACAGCTGCCAAATCTTCCAACATCAGTTCAAATGTGATGGCATGACCAGTGGTTGGGGAAAAGGATTTCCCGAAATAGAACAGCCAGGTAACAGCATGACGTATAAAAGGCAGGTCTGGACGTCAAACCAAGCGGTGGCTCCGGGAGGTGCCCGCGTGAGGTCAGATGCCGGCAATACGAAGATACAGAAGACTCCGCCTTGACGGGTAGACTCTAAAGGTTACTGTGATGCGCTGCTGTGCATTTGAGGAAGGGCACTGGCGAAGTGCTGAGAGCGCAGGACAGCAAGGCTTGCCCATGCCTTGCAGATTCAGGGAGGGCCCTCAGAGAGGGGCCGCTTCGGCTCCGTTTGAGGGGATCAATGGGGACTAAGCATGGGCATTAGACGCAGAGATTTTACTAAAGACCGAGGACAAAAGCACAGAGATGTGAAAGCACACACGCACACACACACGCGCGCGCACACACACAAAGCATGAGGCGGGTCAAGGTGTAGGATGAAAAGATTGGCTCCTGGGGTCTTGACCTATCAGGGAAATGGCTTTTGAGGTGGATTCACCAGGACGCAGTGGTGGGGAGGACATGGGGAGGGTGTGGAGGCAGGAAGGCCGTGAGGCTTGGACCTGGGCCGGAGGCGAACTCTGTGCCACTGGAGCCAGTGCTCGTGACGCTCCCACAACCCCATCTGGCTGATGAAGGCCGACTTCAAATATCAAGTAATCGTTCCTCATTTGATTTCTTTTCAAACATTTTCCCAGTGCGGATAATGAGGAAAAACCTCCTTTGAAAAGTCAAGCAAGCAAGACCCGCCACTTTAAAAGAATTAGTCAAAAAGTGGCGAATTGTAAGCTAGTAAAGCGAGCTGGTATTGGCAGTTTGGTTCAGGAGCTTAAGATTTGTGTCTCGCACAAGAAACACCAAATCATGGGTTAGTCGTAAGGTTTTCCAAGAAAAAAGGGGAAACGCCTCATCTTTTTTTTCAAAATCACCTATTTGTTTCCTGTCTCGGTTGACGATGTGCTGCAACCGGAAAACTAACACCAATCTTAGTGTTAACGTGGACCACTTCAGCAACATTCACGCTTAGAGATCAGAGAGGTTATGTAGCTTGCCCAGGGCCACACAGCTGGTCAGTGGCAGAGCTGGCTGGGCCTGAAGACAGAATGAGTTTTATTGCC
>NW_027527807.1:1224573-1234396 GCF_008692635.1 Crocuta crocuta
GAGCCTGAAGACAGAATGGTTTTTATTGCCTTTCTTTTGATCAGTGTTGCCCTCTGGCCTTGGTAGTGAATGGTGCTTGCTTGTGGCTAGGTGGGGAGAAAGGTAGTGGGAAGTGAGGTGAAGATGGGGGGCAGGGATTCTAACAAACTCTGGGAGGCAGAAGGTTCTCTGGAAAGCAGTCCCCCCAGGGAGGTCCCGGATTGGCAGACAGATTGACCCCTTCTTGGAAAGAAGCTGCCAAATGCTTTTAATTTTCTGCAAGTAAAACAGTCTCTTCCTCTTCAAGTACAGATACTGGGGGAGTGTTCTATGTTAATTCCTTTACCTTCTTCCCCAGTTAGGTTTTTTGGTTTTGTTGGGTTTTTTTGGGGGGGGTGGGCGAGTTGGTTTTGTTGTTTTCTGGAAAGCAGAGACTGAGATGCCTCCCTGACTTTTCCCAAAGGACTTGTTGGTAAGAGGTAGGAATAGGAGTTTGGATTTTATTCTAAGTCTGTTGAGTAATCTCTGGAAGATTTTCAGAAAAAGAAGTGAATGATTTGATTCATTTTTTAAAAAACATTACTCTGGTGCTGAGTGGAGAATGGATGGCAAGGAGTTACGGAAGCTAAGAAAAACCATCAGAGGCGATCGCTTTAGGCCCACTGGGTATGATGGATCAGATCAGGATGGTAATATTAGTGATGGATAGAAGTAGACAGAATCAGGATACATTTTTGGAGGCAGAATAAGAAGGATTTTTGGAAGAATCGAACATGAGGGGAGAAAAAGAAGAATCGGTCTTAGAGTTGTTATGAGAACAAGTGGGAATGTCTGGGGGAGAAGAATTTTGCGGGAAGAATCATGAGTTTGGGTTTGACCACATTAGTTTTCAGGTGCCCATTAGACATCCATGTAGAGATGCCGAGGAGGCACTTGGACGTTATCAGTATGAGTGTAAGCTTGAGACACATCAGCACGTAGACAGCATTTAAAGCTATAGGACTGAATGAGGTCACTTAGGGTGAGAAGGAAAGAGGCTACAAAACAGACTGAGATAGAAATAGAACCTGGAGTGCAGTGTCCTGGAAGCCCAGAGACAAACAGAGTTGTTGTTTTTTTAAGTTTATTTATTTTGAGAGACAGAGAGAGCGCGCATGTATGTGCAAGTGGGGAAGGGGCAGAGAGAGAGAGAATCTCAAAGCATTCTCTGAACCACCAGCACAGAGCCTGACACGGGGCTCAAACCCACGAACCGTGAGATTATGACCCGCGCCAAAACCAAGAGCTGGACGCCTAACCGGCGCTCCAACGAACAGGTTTTAAAACATGGAATAGTCAGCTGTGTCGAGACCTGCTTGCAGTCACGAGCAGAGAAGAGACCACTGGCTTTGATCACGTGAAGGTCATTGGTACTCCGGCAAAAGCTATGTTTCTAAAGTGGCCGAGACAGAAACCGGATTAGAGTGGAGGAGAAAACAAGAGATGAAGAGTGCAGATGGTAACTATACACTACTTATGAAAGGGGTTTTGTTGGGAAGGGGGGATGGAGGAATGCGGTGGCTGCATGAATAGAGATGTGGGGTAAAAGGACGTTTTTGTAAAAGTAGGTGACAGCTGGGACATGCCTGTTGCTGACAAAGGTGATCGTGTAGAGAGGGAGACATTGAAGACGCCAGAAAGGGAGGAGACTCCATCAGAGGAGGGAGACCCCAGAGAAGGCTGGTTAGAGACGGGATGGATACTGAGCACAAGTGAAGGAGTTAGCCACCGACAGAGACAGGGGACATTTCACCATAGCGCACCTGCTTTGTCACGTGAGGCCAGGATACCGTCTGTGAGTGCAAGGCTGGATGCCGGATGTGTACGTAGGTTTGAGAAGGAAGAGAAAGCTGTGAGATAGCTGTTTTGGAGAGTGGGAATGCAAACAGTAAAGCGAGTGTGGTATGACGTTCTAGCAACATAGAGGGCTCGTGTGAAATTTATGACCATGATATTAAAATGAAACCTGTCAACACAGCCGTGTGTTTTTTTTCAGGCAGCATTTGGCTACTAAAATACAGGATGGAAGAGAGTAGGGTTGACGGAGGTTGGGACTTTACAAGGCAGATGTAATAGAGGGAGAGAGAAATTAGGGAGGAAAGCTTGTTCACAAGAGAGTGAATATGACGGCTGGTTGAATCTAAGGTCCAGACAAAGTGAACACTTGAGGTAGGTGATGAGCTGTGAGAAGGCGGTGAGGTCAGGACCTTGCAGATCTGAATGAAGTTAATTATTAGAATGAGATTACACTTGATTCTTGAACAACATGGTGGATAGCGGTGCCACCCACCCCCGCATGCAGGTGAAAATCCACATGTAACTTTTGACTCCCCCAAAACTTAAAGCCCTACCGATAACATAAACATAAACAGTCCATTAACACACACTTTGTGTGTTCTATGTATTATGTACGCATTCTTATGATAACGTAAGCTAGGGAAAAGCAAGCGTTAAGAAAATCATAAGGAAGAGAAAATACGTTTATAGTCCTGTACTGTGTTTATTTTTAAAAATCCATGTGTAAACGCACCTGAGCAGTTCAACCCCATGTTGGTGAAGGGTCAACTGTAATATAGTAGGTGAAGTGGAAGGAAAAGAAATAGGCAGATAAGGAGGAACCCAAGGTGAGATTAAGGAGTCACCAGTGAGGTAGGAAGGGAAAGAGTGTTTCTGGAAGAACAGGCAACTGGTTGAGGCATCAAGTAAGAAGGGACAGAAAGGTCAACATGGAAGAACAAGACGTTATTGTTAACCTTGACACGAGCCCTTTTAGCGGAATTGTGGTGGATTGAGAATGGACTGAGCAATAAGGATGTTGAGGCATGGAAGTCAGAGGGCCTTTTCAAAATGTTTGGCTGTGCAAGGAAACTAAACAAAAAAGAAGATGGTAGTTAGGAGTACAGAGTCTTAAGTGAACACTTTTTAAAGCTGAGCGACACTTGATGATTTTTTTAAACAGAAATTGCTATTGAGATCATTGCAGATTCACGTGCAGTTGCAAGAAATAATACAGAGATTTTTTTTTCACGACCCCCCCCAGTGGTAACATCCTGCAATAACACAGTACAATATCCCAAGCAGGACATGGACGCTGACATAAAACATCGATCCTACCCAGATTTCCCAGCACCGCTGGCACTGATCTGTGTGCGTATGTGTTAAATTCTGTACCATTTTATCGCTTGTGTAAGTTATGTGTGTGTCGTTCCACGTGGTTCCAACACCACAGGGTCCCTCTTGTTTCTCTTTTATAACCAACCTTATCTGTCACCTTCCTGCATCCTTCTTGCCACCACCACTCAGTCCCTAACCACCTGTAACCCCTAATCTGTTTATTTCCGTAACTTTGTCTTTTTATTAACGCTCTATAAATGGAATCCACGGTATGGAACCTTTTGGAATTGTCTTTTCTCATTCGCCCTGCTCCCTGGAGACCCCCCCATGTCCTGTGGGTATTAATAGTTCGTCCCTTTTCATTGCTGAGTTCCGTGATATGGACATACCACAGTTTGCTTAACCGTTCACCCATTAAAGGACAACTGAGGTGTTACCAGTTTTTAGCTCTTACGGATAAAGCTGCTGTGAACATTCGTGTGCAGGTTTTGTGTGAAGAGAGGTTTTCATTTCTCTGGGGTGAATCGCCCAGGAGTACAATCACGGGATAGTATGCTGGCTGCACACGTAACTTTTTAAGAAACTGTCAAACCATGTTCCAGAGCGACTGTACCATTTTATGTTCCTACCAGGAGTACATGAGCAATCCACTTTCTTGGCATAGTCCCCAGAATTTTGTGTTGCCGTTACTCATTTTAGCCATTCTGCTTGGTGTTTTCGTGGTATCTTGCTGGGGTTTTAATTTGCATTTCCCTGAGAGCCGATGATTTTGAGGATCTTTTCATGTGTTATTTGTCACCTGTATATCCTCCTTGATGGAATGTCTGTTCGTGGCTTTTGTCAATTTTTTTCCATTGGATTGATTTTTTTTTTTTTTACTGTTGAGTTTTGACAGTTTTCTATATATTGTAGATACTCTCGATTGTTTTTATCAGATACACGGTTTGCAGATATTTTCACCCACTCTAGTTTGTCTTTTCATTCTCTTTGCATGGCCTTTGTCTGAGAACAGAATGTTCTTTTAGTCCTTGAAAACTGCTGTGCTCCTTCCTCCTTGTTCTCCACGCTTTCAGATGAGAATTCTGCCATCATTCAACCTGGTGTTTCTCTCTGGGTAAATGCATTGTTTCTTTTTGGCTGCTTTCAAGGTTTCTTCTTTCGCTTTATTTGTCAGAAGTTTGGTTATGATTTGTCTTAACTTTGCCTTTCTTTGGGTATGTCCGATTGGTAGTTCGCTCAGCTTCTGGGATCTGCATCTTTCACCAAACTTGGGACATTTTTTAGCCCTTTTTGCTCTACGTATGAATGGTGACTCTTTTCTTGTTGCTGCACTGGTCTCTGGGGTTCTGTCCGTGTTTTTTCCAGTCTATTTAATCCCTGTTGTTCGTATTGTGTGAACTCTGTCGATCCGTTCTCAAGTTCGCGGATTCTGTCGTCTGTCATCTTCACTCTACTGTTGATTCCATCCAACACGGTTTTTTATTTATATGACGGTAGTTTTCATCTCTCTAGTTTCCATTTGGCTCTTCTTTATAATGTCTATTTCTTGTCTGAGCCTTTCTATATTCTTCCAGTTCTCGCAAGAGGGTTGATGTTTGCTGTTTCAGCATTTTTTGGTGGCTGCTTTAAAGCCCTTGTCAGGTAATTCCAACATCTAAGTCATCTCGGTATTGACGTTCATTGATTATCTTTTGTTTTTACCCCATTCAAGTTGTGATTTTCCTGGCTCTTGGTGTGACAGGTGATTTTTTTTATCATGTCCTGGACATTTTGGTCCTATATATATATAGGCAGTAGCAGTTCAATTTATAGAGCCTTTGCAGTAATATTTTGTTTGGCTTAGTTTATTCGTACCTGGAGGTTCCCACTGGTTCTCAGGCTGGGGTGCCCCCTGCAGATCCACTCACCTGCCCCCACATCCCTTCGCGGGGGAAGGGATCTCAGGTCCCTCTGTCCCCTTTATGGTGACAAAAGGGGCTTATGGCGGCACGATGCCCCTTGCCGGTGCCATCCGGCTGGCCTGGTCTCTGGTGTTCCCCGGATGTTGTCAGGAGGATTACCCTTTGCTCCGGGGAAGAGAAAAGCCTACCCGAGATGCCTTGTGGTGTCCCTCCCAGAGCAGGGAATGCCGGGTCTGGACCACCTTCTGTGGAGTACGGGTGATCATGCGACACTGTGCCCCGGGCCGTCCCTCCAGTGTCACGATCTTAGTCCAGTTAGCCTGCCTTTTGTCGCTTTTCAGGGCCCTCCTTGGCTTGCCTCTGGCATCGTCCCCAAACTTTATAGNAGAAATAAATAAAAGCATTAAAAAAAAATTTTTTTTTTTAAATGCCAGTAAGGGGAAGCAGATCGAGAGAGGACAGTCCGCGTTGTGAGGTCCCACAAAAGGCTAAGAGAAAGGAATCAGAACACAGATGAGAATGTCAGCGTTAGCAGGAGGTGGGGAGGAGGTAAGGTAAGGTAAGAGTCAGGCAAGTTTATACATTTGGTAGCAGGAATTTGAGGAATTCTTATCCGATGGCCCGAATTATTTTTCCCTGAAACAGAGAGGCAGCGTAAGAGCCCAGAGCCTTGAGTCTGACATCCATGGCCCTGAACCTCAGTTGTGCGTCTTAGCAGCAATGAGACCTGTGCCAAATCACTTAATCCCCCTGTGCCTCAGTTTATCGTAAAAGGAAGATAATAATAGCGTACCTCCTCATAGGAGTATTAGGAGGACTGAAACGAATTAATATTTGTGAAGTGCTTAGAATCAGGTGTACTCTATGCACTCTGTACAGGGCTCTTGTGAGTATTAAACAAGAGGAGTTTGCTAAGCAAAGCATCCAATAAATATGCCCCTGTGATTTTCCTACTTCTTTTCAGCCCGAGGCCATTTCCTTGAAGCAACCTCATTGGCCGAAATTTGCCAAACTTACATGAATCCTGTGCTTTCGGTAGAGAGGGACCAGGCGAGGCGAGGTATAAGCACGAGGAGCCAGTCTGGGTAGGAACAGTTCGGGGTGGGGAGCGGCCCTACTTCAGGATTCAGTTGGTGCATTTCCCTGGGAAGCTTTAGCCGAGTGCCATTTGCCTGCTGACATATAGGCAGCTCTCTGCCCTTCTGTTCCTTCAGCCCGAGTGTTCTTCCAGGCAATAGGAACACATTCCCACCTCTTCCCATCACAACATGCCGCCCGTATGACAATGGACATCCTGTTCAAAGTAACATTAGGAAGGCTCGGAGAAAACCATTGTCTTCAAGTGTTTTGAAATACGTTCTATGAGCAGTCAGCTCCATTAGCTGTGAAACAAGTCGTAGTTCTGTTTGTTCTGGCACAGTGGAGAATGAGGTTCTTTTCATCAGGATGAGCAAGGACTACAATGAAGAAATAGTGCCATCTTGTGGCGTGATCTATCATTACCTCTTACGAGTCGCAAAAACCAAAGGGAGTTGAGTATGTTTTCTTTGTACCCCCAAGGCCCAGTCAGGAAGAAATGTTTGAGAATTATTTGCTGAACAAATGAATGCATGAGAGAAGGGGATAGGGATGGAAGGGAGACTTGCTTTGGAAAGTTCAGCCGGATGTCACATCGATAATACGTCCGGTGCACTGACCATTGTTGGTTTGGGGACCTTTAAAGATAACGTTATAGGTACCTCAAGGCACGATTATGTACCTGCCATAGAGGAAAATGAAGAATAAAATATTTGCCTGAGGAAATCAAGGACATCCAGCTTTGCCATGTTCTGGCCTCTCTGGTGGTAGGTGAGTAAACTATCTGATGGTATTATTCTCTTTCTATAAGTATCAACGTGCTACAAATTAATAAAGCACTTGATGGGCATGAAGACTATGGTTGGCTTCAGGGCTAGTTGGTGTCATCTGCCTTCTAGGAGGCCGAACTAGATGAAATTAACAGTCAACTCTTTTGACATATAACAATGTTAATTTCATATGGGTTGGCCTAATATTTCAAAGCAGTTTACTTTCAAATGTGTTCTTGACATATGCTAGGTCCGGGTCTGGTGCTGGGCCCCGGAAGATACAAAGACAAAATGTAGGCCTTGCCTACAAGTATCTCAGCATTCAGTGGGGGAGGTGGGCACTTAGGTAGCATGCTTCATATTCCAGGCATTTCTGTTCAATGCCAAGAGCATTAGGTTCAGTAAAACCTGTGGAGGTGCAACGAGAGCTCCAGGCAGGCATAGCAGTTTGTCCTGGTGGATAAGAGCGTGGAGCTCTTGAATGCTAGTTTTGCTCCTTAGTGGCCGGGTGACTTCCGGCCTGTTTCCTCATCTATAAACTGGGCTCATGTAGCGCCTACTTCATAGGACCGAGGTGAGGACTAAGTGAGCTCATATGTACAAAGCACTTAGGATAGTTCCTTGCACAGAGCAAGTGCTGTGTAAGTTTGAGCTGCCAACATCAGCTTCACCTCTATGACTGCAGAGAAGCACTGCAGGTGTGCTCTGTAGGGTAAGCTACATTTCTCTGTTCCTTCCCCCATCTGTGTATCTAACAGGAGTTTACTTACTGACGTCCTACTTGTCCCCGTTTCTGGGAATAGCTGGGGAAAAAGCCAAATAAAATAAATGTGAAGGGGCGCCTGGCTGGCTCAGTTGGTAGAGCATGCGACAATCTCAGGGTCGTGAGTTCAAAGCCCACTTTGGGCATAGCGCTTACTTTAGAAAAGAATTTTTTTTAATTTTTTATAGTTTATTTTTGAGACAGAGAGAGACAGAACATGAGTGGGGGAGGGGCAGAGAGAGAGGGAGACACAGAATCTGAAGCAGGCTCCAGGCTCTGAGCTGCCAGCACAGAACCCGATGCGGGGCTCGAACCTACGAACCATGAGATCGTGACCTGAGCTGAAGTCGGACGCTTAACCAACTGAGCCACCCAGGTGCCCCTAGAGAAGAATTTTTAAAAAAATAAAGGTTAAAGGTGTGTCCCATCGCAGGCCTGTGGCGCTTTAAGTGTCTCCATGGGCTCTCGATGAATGCTGGATGCTCTGTGTTCTCAAACTGTGGAATCATCCCTCCATGAAAATATATTTTCTACTAAATTGCTTAATCCTCAACTAATTTCTGCGCCATAGCAAAAGTACCCACAGCTAAGAAGTAAGGATATCAAAGGTAGCTGCTACGGAACACGGAGAGTCAAAATCTTCCGTTGCTTGTAGTGCCTCAGCCACCTAACAATACAGGGGAGCGAGGCTTTACAGAATGCGACTGGGGGTCCTCATTTTGATTGCTCAGTACTTCGAAGTCCTAGGCGAGGGGGCCCTTGTTCTTGGTATTTCGTGTCCCATACAGTGTCCGTTTGGGGAAAGTCCTCTGTTTGCACTACCAGCTCCAACTTGGCCACTGAAACTCATCAGCTTCACCCAATGCCGAGTCCACGTTTGACGCTTCATTCTCTAGAGGCCCGGGGAGATAGTGATTCTTCTGGAAGGCCTGCATGTGACTCCAGTGGGAAGAGCAGCACTACACATCGGGACCAATTGCCAGGCACACCACACACTGTGGGTAGCGCAGGCCCCATGGGTGCGCTGACTGATTCCATGGTTGGTTCTGTTTGAATTAACTCGCCTCTTGGAATACCAGTCCTTCCTTTAATTTGATGGGGCCACTGTCATTTGTGGGTACTGAGTCTCAAGCGATCACCTCTGTCATGTTTCAGTGAGACTGTTTTTGTTGTTGTTGTTTTTTTACTAAATATAGGCCAGCCATCAGTTTCAACTGAAAATGGCACAGCGGTGAGCTCTGTCAATGGTGCAGAAATAGTCTTCTAATGCTATGATTGGAGCCCACTCTACATGCTCACCACCAGCTCCACCAGCAACACTCGATGAATAATACTTTGTCCGGATTCATATTAGGAACTAATCATAGGAGAAGTAACACCAGCTTAACACAGGATCTCTTTGGGGTTAGGGTACCGCATGCGTTTTTAAAACTTTGCAAAGCTGATGACGAGTTAAATAGGTCACAGAGGTAAAAGGGCTACTTGGCTTGCCCAAAACCATAATGGCTCGCTCTNCGAACCGTGAGATCATGACCTGAGCTGAAGTTGGACGCTTAACTCACTGAGCCACCCAGGTGCCCCTCAGAACATGCTTTTGAATAGAAAAGGAGACGCAGCCTCTACCCATCTCTCCCTCTCTGCAACTCACTAACAAAGCTAGCAGGGTTTGCCCAGGGTCAGTGTTGAACATGGTTGAAAACAGCATGGGATTAAAGTACCAGCACACAGGATAAATAATAATCGAGAGTAAGCAGCGTCAGGGGTGCCTGGTTGACTCAGTCCATAGAGCATGTGACTCTTAATCTCAGGGTCATGAGTTCAAGCCCCGCATTGGGTGTGGAGACTACTTAAAACACACACACACACACACACACACAACTGAAGAGCATCAAAATTCTTTCTGGGTAAAATATTTGCTATTGTTGTGGGTGCCGTAATTTGAGGGCATAAATCCAGCCTTGGGCGTGAAACGTAAGCTACGGAAGCCTCCTTTTCTCTCCTTCCCCTAATAGTTTTTCTTGTGTTGTAGCCCCTCCTTTTTATGTACTAGAAGGAAGGAAGCTCACGGTACATTGCTCCAGATTTAGAAATAATACCAGTGATAGAGAGGAGAAGAATATTAGCAGCTCTAATTTCTGGAACGTTTACTCTGTTTAGGTGTGTAAAACTGTAGTATCACA
>NW_027527807.1:1234419-1236332 GCF_008692635.1 Crocuta crocuta
CCTAAGACATAGGTATGTTTCTTCTCTTCTTTGTAATATTAAAAAAAAAAAACACCTCATTGTAAAGAAAACAAGTACATTTATATGTTCTCTAAAAGCAGAACAAAACAACATGAAGACACTCTCCACTTTAAACATGTCCTATTGTCACAGCTTCTGCAGAATTTAGCGACCAAATCTTATTTTTTTTTAATGTTTATTTATTTTTGAGAGAGTGAGCGAGGGATGGCAGAGAGAGAGGGAGACAGAGCATCCGAAGCGGGGCTCAAACCCACGACCCATGAGATTATGACCTGAGCCGAAGTCGGACGCTTAACCACTTGAGCCACCGAGGGGCCCCAAACCTTAATGTTCTAAATCCTTCCACACTGAGTTTGTTCCCTCCCTTTCTGAGAGAAAAGCTTCTTTCTCATAACGTTTCAGGGCAGAACCCTTCTCCTTCTGCACTCGATCCTGCCTGTCAGGGAAGGCGTTCAGAGGCTGTTCTCATGTGTAGCCACTCATTACTGCCCTGAATACCCTGTACCTTTTCCGGAAGGTTCAAGACCAGGAAAATCTGACTTTTCTACTCTAGCTGTTAATACACAAAGACATCATGTATATGGTTGCCAGCTTTGGCAAATAAACATAGAGAATGCCCAGTTAAATTTGAATTTCAGATGAACAGAAGGAATGGCAAACTTTTTTTTTTTTTAAGCATAAGTATGCCCCAAACAGTGCCTGGGACATACTTATACTAAAAAAAAAGAATCATTGTTGTGTGAAATTCAAATTTAACTGGGCATCCTACTCTTTTCTCTGGCAATCCTGACTGCTATTTATAATGTCCAAATTACAGAAATGAAAGCCAGCAGTAAGGCCAATTTTAACTCGTTGCTTTGTAGTGGGAATCCTGCAGAATGAGTGCCTCTTCCTTAGAGACAAATGAGCAGCAGATGTCCGATTTGGTTAATGGGCCATCAGCTGAGTACAACCAACTTCTGTAACCATTTAAGCAAGTGAAAGGAAGCATGCTAATTGTATTCAGGCTTGCATAGAAAAGTCTCTTTACTTATTTTTTTTTTTTTTTATTTACTTCGGAGAGAGAGAGACAGCATGAACAGGGGAGGGTCAGAGAGAGAGGGAGACACAGAATCCGAAACAGGCTCCAGGCTCTGAGCTAGCTGTCAGCACAGAGCCCGATGCGGGGCTCGAACCCACGAACCCTGAGATCGTGACCTGAGCTGAAGTCGGACACTTAACCGACTGAGCCACCCAGGAACCTCTCTCTTTACTGATTTTAAACTTGTAGTGTTTCAGGTCTGAAAGGGCGATGGAGGTGAATCTGTGTAACTTCCCTGCAAAAGCCCACATCTCAGCCTGGAACCCCGTTCTTCCATTCCAGGGTTGCTGGCAAAAAGGCTCCAAGCCAGAGGGGTCACCTAGAGCTGAAGCCCCACTCCGCTTCCCGAGCCTTGCACCTAGAGGAAAGGGCACCCCCCACCCACCCACACATACACGTAAATGCACCTCACACTTGGCAGATCATGCATTCCCAGGCTGACCTGCTAAGAGCAGGTGCCTTTTTAAAAAGTAATTTGCATAAAGGCCCTAGACTGTTGGCCCTGGTTCACACACACATTTAACACTTATTTGCAAAGCCATTACTGAGAGCCGGGCACTGTGCTGAGTGCTGGGAACACAGAGATGAATTGGACACGGTCCCTTCCTTCTAGGCCCTTTCCTTCATGCAGAGTCTGGCGGGGAACGGGCAAGGGAAAAGATCACTACCAAATGTGCCGTGAAACAGGGTGTGCACAGGACCCAGCGAGAGCGCGGTGGGGGGGAGCGGTTTCATCCTGGCGGTGGCAGCTAAGAGGCATTCTCAGAGACGTTGGAGCTTGCGCAGAATCTAGATGGAGGAACGGGGTTGT
>NW_027527807.1:1236455-1249514 GCF_008692635.1 Crocuta crocuta
CTAACTCACGGAGGTGTGGAACTGAATGCCATGCTTCGGAAACCTCTAGGTACTCATTTCAGCTGCAGTGACTGTGGGGCGATCAGGAAATGGCAAATCAGAAAGGGTGTCTATAGGGGCTCCTGGGTGGCTCAGTCCATTCAGTGACCAGCTTCGGTACAGGCCACGATCTTGCGGTTCTTGGGTTCGAGCCCCGCGTCGGGCTCTGTGCTGACCGCTCAGACCACTCTGTGCTGGCCTGCTTCAGATTTGGTGTCTCCCTCTTTCTCTGCCTCTCCCCCACTCATGCTCTGTCTCTCTCAAAAATAAACATTAATTTTTTTTTTTAAATAAAAAGAATAGTCTTTACAAAGAGAATGCTTTTTGAAAGCGCTGGGTTAGGCAGCACCCTGTGGGGTAGTTTCAATCCCAGCTGTGTTTCCCCCAGTGTCTAGAATAGTGGCCGGCCAAGGGTAAGCGCTCAGTGTATATATAATTAAGGGAACGAATGAACAAGTGAGCAAGTGAGTTGCGGGACTTTGTCAGGGCCTTTAACAGGCCAGTGTAAGTTACAGATCTCAAGAGGCACACGGTCTGCCGAATCTCCATCTTATCTGACCACATAATTGTTTTCCTTCACTGAATAATACATTTTCAAAGAACACTGTTTTCTGGAACACGTTTGGGGAAGTCATATTCTACAGGAGAGAGGCAAATGAATAACTGCATGAATGAATAAGCCCAAGAAGTCCAGGCTGAGATTTTTTGGGTCACGCTTGGGTAGAACGCTCTGCACTCCATGTTCTCCCCGAAACTGAATGATTGATGGCAGGTGGAAGGCCAGGGGGCTTTGCAAGACCTTTTGGGGGAAAATAATTTATAGTCACTTTTTCCTGTCCTTCATTTACATGTCCAGATGATACCCCAGCTAGTCAGGAAAATACTCACCTTCCCTAGGGGCCCAATGTTCCCATAGCAATGCTAACCTCTGAAATAGTGAGCTCAAGAAAATAACAGCATGTATCAAGCACTAACTGTACCTCTGGACTTTTCTGCATTTTTATCTCATTGACTTTCCAAAATAGTTCGGGGCAGGATAATGCTGTGATAATAATTACTTATTGAGTGTTTACTCCGTGCCAGGCAGTGGGCTAAGTACACTTTACGTAACATTATCTTTTTTAATCCTCCTGACGTCCCGATCCATTTCTAACGACACTGAAGCACACCAAGGTTGTCACTTGTGCAAGGTCACCCAGCTAGTGGCAGAGCAAGGCTTTGAACCAAAGAAAAGTTGAACGTAACCCCTCCCTGCATTCGCACAAATGTACCGTCAAGAAAACCATCCGAACCCGGGTGATTGCTAGGCAACAGGATCCCTTTGTGATGCCTTACCAGGGAGTCCTGGAGTGAGTATGTGTCATTGCTGTATACATGATGGGGTCAAGCCTGTTGCCGGTGTTATTGGATGAGAACAGTCAGCTGAGTTACGTTCAACACCGACTCCTAAAGGGGCAGCTGATATAGAGTGGCGATTACCCCAGCGTCACACAGTCAGACACCCTCCGGCCCTAGGACAGAACCAAGCCTAAGAAGTCAGGACCGTGCTCGGCCGAACCCCAGACTGCCCAGTCTTTCCTCCTCTCCCCCCGGGAATTCTGGGGCTCCGTGATTCTGCTTCATGTGCCTTGTCAAATAAAAGGAAGCCATCTGATTGCCAGAATTAATGAGACGTCACGTAGGCTGTTGGCATGGAGACGGGACACTTTTGAGAGCTTTTTTTAAGTTTATTTATTTATGTACTTAGAGAGAGAGAGAGAGAGAGAGAGAGAGAGAGAGAGAGAATCCCAAGCAGGCTCCGCACTGTCAGCACAGACCCTGAGGCGGGGCTCAAACCTACGAACCGTGGGATCATGACCTAAGCCGAAGTCAGACACCTAATCGACTGAGCCACCCAGGCACGCCTTGAGGGATGTTTTTTAACCCTGCTACTTCCTCTTGCTTTTTGAACGTATAAGCACTGATTCACATTACTGCATAGTCTTTGTAGATGACTTCATATGAACCGCACACTAAAATTCATCGTAAAGTATAACATACTTACAGAAGAGTGCGCATATGACTAGTGACCAGTGGTTCTGAACTGGACACCCCTAAATAAGGAACACCCAGATGAAGAGGCAGAATATCACTGGCCCCCTGAGAAGGCCTGCTCTAGTCACTAATTGCTAAGGGTGACCTCCGTCCTGACTTTGAGCAGCACACAAGCGAAGACAAGCGTGACAACGGCCTGTGTACAAAAATGGCAAACGTGAACTTTGGGCCATCTGAGTCCAGAGCTTACACATTCGATAATGCATGCCTAAAACTCTAGAACTTTCTCAATTCTATAGAGAGAACACTGTCCATAGATTTTTTTTTTTAAGTGTTTGACAGTGTCTGAAGATAAAATGATAGGTGCCTGAAAGAGTGGCCGTGGCCCGAGAGAGGGAAGTCTAGGATGATGCTGTTCCCGGTGGGGCTGATGGGAATAACGATCTCAAAGGGCTAAGGGCCAAGTCCTAACCCTCTGAAGCTTTGAAGTACCTTAGGTGACCAGCTAGCACAGGTCTTAGACGAAGCAAGCTATTCCGGGGCCACAATGGCCCTTAGCCGTGATGATAGAATCACCGCCGGCCTCTGCCCTGCCTCGCGAGTCTCCAGTCTTTCAAACTCCCCTCTCTGCGATTGTTATCCCTTTTCACAGATGAGAAAACTGATGTTCAGAAACGTGAAATGCCCTGGCTGGGGCCACACAGCCGGTGAAAGGCTGGGCCAAGATGCCCATGTCTATTGTGACTGGTGCATCTGCTTGGAGTTGTACACACCAAGCTTGAAACATCTCTTTGAGGGGTGCCTGGGTGGCTCAGTCATGACTTCGGTTCAGGTCATGATCTCACAGTTCGTGGGTTCGAGCCCTGTGTCGGGCTCTGTGCTGACAGCCAGCTCAGAGCCTGGAAACTGTTTCAGATTCTGTGTCTCCTTCTCTCTCTGACCCTCCCCTGCTCATGCTGTCTCTCTCTCTCTCTCTCTCAGAAAAAAAATAAATAAAGAAAAGAAACACCTCTTTGATTTCCAGAGAGTTGCTCTCAGGCCCACCTGGGACCTCCTGAGTGGGAAGTTGCATTTCAGCAAGGTTCCCGGGGCATTTGTCCACACATTAAAGTTTGAGAAGCCTAGTTGGATCCCCGAGAACAAAGTTCAGTGTCGCTCAGAATAGGCTTATGGGCAGTTTACATCTCTCTTTGGTGAAAAGACGTGGCAGATATGAATGAGATGATTAGTCGGCTCATCTCAGGAAGAGAAGTAGGGAGTTGCCTCCTCCTGGCTGAGGCCATGGGAGGCCGTGGGAAGGTGGTGAGAGGAACAGCCTTCCCCTCACTTTGTCTTCTCTGTGGGCACGTGCTATCGTTAGCATTAACTGGACTTGCAGGATTCACATACCTGCTGGGGAAAGTAGACCCTGTAATGTGCTATACTGTAAGGAAACATCAGCCACTTCAGCTAGGCCTTTGTGGAAAGCACGGGCAACGTCAAAAAGATACTTAAACTCCCTAAACATGGGCTGCATTGTATGGCCTCTAATGGAATCCTGACAGCAAAGAGGAAGAGGCTGGCGTCGAAAACATGTCAACGGGAAGGTTGGAATAACTGCCCGTTCTCCAAGTCATTTTGTCATCAGTGAACTGACTGCTGTGTCGATGTTAGCCTTCTGGATCTTCCATCTCGGTGAGATATAAAGTGCATGGCCTCTTAAGAAAAAGCATGTCGCATAGTTCATTCATTCATTTATCGACTAATTACTTTCTTAAAAAAATTTTTTAATGTTTCTTTTTGAGAGAGACGGAGAGAAAGAGTGCGAGCAGGGGGGTGGGCAGAGAGAGGGAGACACAGAGCACCAGCCGGGGAGAGGCAGAGAGAGAGGGAGACACAGAATCCAGAGCAGGCTCCAGGTTCTGAGCTGTCAGCACAGAGCCTGATGCGGAGCTCAAACTCGTGAACCTCGAGATCATGACCTGAGATGAAACCAGACGCTTAACCGACTGAGCCACCCAGGTGCCCCACAAGTGTCCATTTTTTACATGGCTACATTTCTTCAGAAATCTCCAGGCTATCTGTAGTTCAAATCACATGCTTTCATTTGTTTTGAAATCTGTCTTGGGTACTTTCTGCTCTCTGACAAAGGCGGACTGGGGCAGGTTGCCTGGCAGGGGACCAGTGAGATGAAGGAGCCCAGTTCTCCATGGCAAACCAGCTGGTGGTGGAGTGTACAATAGGTGGCATGACCTTGAAATTCTCTGTGAAGAAAGGCAACACGTGATTACTCTCTGTGAGGGGAAGCCATGCTTCATAGATCGGGCAGTTTCGAAGGGGTTACTAAGCAAGGCAGAGACGGCACATGTAATAATAATCCCACTGGCATGGAGGGATTATTTTTAAAAATTTTCTTTACATTTATTTATTTTTGAGAGACTGAGAGAGACAGAGCACAACTGGGAGAGGGGCGGAGAGAGAAGGAGACACAGAATCCGAAGCAGGCTCCAGGCTCCGAGCTGTCAGCACAGAGCCCGACGTGGGGCTCGAACCCACGAACTGTGAGTTCGTGACCTGAGCCGAAGTCAGAAACTTAACCGACTGAGGCCCCCAGGCGCCCTGAGGGAACTTTATTTTTGCATTTAAGAAGCACTTGGACATAGCTAATGCAGCCTTTCACTGGACTGCTGTGAACACTAAATGGAGTGACATTATTAACCCATTTTACAGTGACAGACAAGGAAAGAGACTCCACGAAGTCACAGGCATTCTCTGAGTTACATATTAAGCAGTGGTATCCAAATCAGGGTCCCTCTAGCTCTTGGGTTCTTTTTTTTTTTTTATTGTTTGCTTGTTTATTTATTTATTTTGCCATTGGGGGGTTTAGTCCGTGCTTATTGTGTTGAGTATATCTTTGCCGTTTTCATGAAAGAACTGATCGAACAGAGGAAGCTAACAGCCATCTCTCAGAGGAAGGACCCCAGATTTTTCTGGCCTCTGTGTCGCCTCTCAAATCTGCAAGAAGGCACATTTATATGCATCATCTAATTTGATCCCTACAAAAGTCTTAAGATAAAAGGTACAGCTAACAATAGCATTTTATAAAAGGGGCTATTTGAACACTANAGCCAGTGGGTATTTTGGGCTTTGTAATCTCTCCTCGACTAATTCAGGTTTGCCATGGTGGTTAGAGAGCAACCACAGGGGGTGCCTGGGTGGCTCCGTCGGTGGAGGGTTCGTCTCAGGTTGTGATCTCACGGTTCGTGAGTTCAAGCCCCACATGGGACTTGCTGCTGTCTGCCTGTCAGCACAGAGCCCTTTTCCAATTCTGTCTTTCTCTCTCTCTGCCCCTCCCCCACTTGCGCTCTCTCAAAAATAAACATTTTTTTTTTAAAGGAAAGCAACCACAGACAATTACAGAAAGAAGTGGGTATGGCTGTATTCCAAGAAAACTTTGCTTAGAGACCATGAAGTTTGTACTTCATATAATTTTCATGTATCATGAACTATTCTTCTTTTGAATTTTTTCAACCATAAAGAAACGTAAAAACGCCTCTTGTGGCTGTGCAGAAACAGATGGCCATGCCCTGGATTTGACCTTGGGGCCATAGTTTGCCAAAGCCAGCACTAGGAGGTTAAGCGGCGTGTCTAAGGGTGCGGACCTAGTACCTGCGGTACGACATGTAAAAAGTTGGGTGTTTGCATGAGTAATAGTCAGAGGTTTGTTCCATACCCAAATATTATTTCACGCAGAACAATAGAATTCAATTTTATTCAGCTACAGTATCGGAGGGTTGATTACACATGCTCTCATCTGGAAAAGCTGCCAGGAGTCCATTGGCCCAAGTTCAGGGTTGACACGCTGCCTGATTGTAGTTTGTTTCTGTGCTGCTGGACTGTTCTCGTGGGGTCCCGGATCTGAGGCGCCCTGGGCAAAGAAAGGGGCCTCTCCGCTCAGGGTGTAAGCTAGAAATGCTACTCACGCAGGTGGAGGGGGGGTGGAGAAGGGTTTGGAAGGACTGGACGCCTAGAGTTGACAGCATCTGCCTTTTTCGTGTGCCTCGGGCACAGGGTAGAGAGCAGGTATCTGGCTGATAACCATTTGCTTCTTTCTAAAGAGCAACGAGCTGACAGTGTGAGCACTTATTGTACTTCTGCTGTCCTGATTCAGCCACCTCCCCGCTCTGTGTTCTCTGTGCCCAACAAATATAAGAGTGGCAATGCTGTCCCGTGGCCGACGATGTATTCTTAGCACCAGATGGAGCACATAACTGCAACTTACCATGTGGAAAAAGAATGGAAGGTCATGTTTGACAGCTGGTGAAGTTAATGCAGAGAGGACGTGGGGCACTAGGAGAAGAATGGCAACTTTCTAGTCGCCACTGAAGCAGCCCTCTTGTTAAGGGTCATGATTTAAGACAGAGGATAATACCATGAGTGAAGATGCTACTTCACTGGTACCAGAACACTCAATCCAAAAACAAATGTGGACTTTAAGGTCTGAGCATCCAATTATCTTACACACTATGCAAGAGATACGGCGACTGTGGATACAATTGCCACACTTTTGTGCACAGGCGAATCTAGTAGATGTGACGTTCAAGGACTACAAATACTTGTGGAGTGAGCCATGTGTCTGTCCCCAATCCAACAAGGACACACAGGTTTCCCAACCACAGTTGTGGGTATTAAGGATTCACTCAAATAGGGAAAACCCCTCCATTATTTAAGATATGTATGTATATGTGAGCTATATCTCATATAACATACCATGTATATGATTATATACCACACACATTATATGATATGTGTGCTATATTGCATACTTATATATCTAGATAGATAGGCTATAACTAGAGACAATGGAGCCCTCTGCTTGCTCATCACGAGCTTGGGAAATAATAGGTTTATGTATTTGTATGTATATTATGTATAATGTATATGCAATATAATATGTATTTATATATTAGGTGAACATATACCTATTTTTCCCAAGCTTGCTGTGAACTAAGCAAGGGGCCCCAATTATCTCTAGTTATAGTGAAGTATAATGGGAAAAGTCAGCTATTTGGGGTACTATCCTTTTACAAATCCAGAATATCTTCTAGAATTTTGTGGTTGGCTATTTAAATAATTCTATTAAGCTATGAGCAACCCCTATAAGGCTTGAAGTTCTGGGGGCTGAGAGTACCCCAAAAGAAACTGTACAGGACTGTGCCTACTAGACAGTTCCACTACAGGTATCTAGGATTTAGGTTCCTCCTTAAGGGGTCCTCGTTTTCGACCTGAGATCCAGAGTCCCTAGACTTCCTAATGGGTGACATGTCTAAGCTAGATTTAGTGAACTCNNGAACTCCGGAAGCTTGTGCTCCAGGTCAACATTGGCTATTATCATTATTATTACCATTATTGTATGCCAGACGTTACCCTAGGTACAGTTTCACACATTACCTCGTCCAATCTTCACAGTCGATCTAGGCAATAAGTACTATTATTATCTCCATTGTATAATGAGGAAACTGAGGCACTCCCTGAGAAGTTAAGAAACATGCCCACATTTACATCATGTGAGTGGTAGAGCCAAGATTCATACCCAGACACTTCGATTGCAGATATCAAGGTCTTACCCCCAACACTATGCAGTCCCCCCGGAGGAGAGAATGTAAGCCCTTCAGGTCCTAAATGTGGTGACGGAATGTAATAAATTTAGAGAAGACCATAGGCTCTATCTATTAACAGCCAACGAACTGATTTGTTCTGTGAACAGTCTCACTCTGGGTCCAACAATCTAGTACTCACCAGAATGGATGAAATTAAGGCTCACTCACCGTCTTTGTGCACCCTCTTGTTGAACAAGTAGTTCTTGTACGTGCTGGGTCTATAGGCAGAGATTTTCCTGACGGTAGGATCTATGCCACTCTTGCACTTACAGTTGGTTATCAAATCAGAGGGCATTGCAGCATCCTAAACATGGAAATGCCACCTAAAGCCACACGAAGGGACCAGACTGCCACACGCAGGAGTCTAGAGCTGCATTCTCCAGTAAGAGAGCTAGTGGCCACATGTGCCTAATTAAGTTTAAATCAGTTGTAATTAAATGAAACTTGAAAATCGGTTGGTTACACTAACCACACGTAATTGCTCAGTCACCGCATGTGCCTTGTGGCTGCCACATTGGACAGCAAGGGTACGGTCCCATCACTGCAGAAACTTCTGTGGAACGGCACTGATCTCAGTGAGATGTTGACGGAAGCTTGGGCACCCGTACAATCAGGAGTTAGGAAGTAGGAACTGGGGCCGCAAAGGAGACACGGGAGGGGATGGAGAAGTTGGAAGGAGGACCAGGATGATGTGGGGGGGCAGGAAGGCCTAGGGTGCGGGGCCCTCCAAGAGCAGGGTGTGGTTCTCAGTGTCATGTGCTGGCAACCGGTCTTTTAAAGTTAAGGGTTAAGGGGCGCCTGGGTGGCTCAGTCGGTTAAGCATCCGACTTTCGCTTAGGTCATGATCTCGCGGTTCGTGGGTTCGAGCCCCGCGTCGGGCTCTGTGCTGACTGCCAGCTCAGAGCCTGGAGCCTGTTTCAGTCTGTGACTCCCTCTCTCTCTGACCCTCCCCTGCTCACGCTGTCTCTCTCTCTGTCTCTCTCCTAGAAATAAGTTAAAAAAAAAAAAAACATTTAAAAAAAATAAAAAAATAAAGTTAAGAGTTAAGAAATCTGCCTCTGGCTGTGATAAATAGGAGGGCACTGGGTGCCACTTTGGTGGGCCTTGGTGATGGGACCGCGTTTATGACACCATGCTGGACAGTGGAGGTCCCCAGCCCTGGCCCCTGGGGCTCACGTCACACAGCAGTGCAGTGCACTATCAGTTTGCTTTTTGAGAGTCTGAGTTACCCCTGGCTTTAAGGGCACGGATGGGAGCGTGCCTCCTGACTAGCCTGCTGCCCCCATGGCCCTTTCAAAAGCCCTTGACCTTGAACTCTGACACAGCCATTCCAAAACAGGTGATGTGCTCGGAGCTGTGGGAGAGCAGTACTATTCAATTCAAAGGTGATGACTGACTTTGGTAATGAATGCGAGAACCTTCTCTGTGACCTTTATCAAATCTGTAATCATTAATAAGAACTGAATGGCAAGTGAGGAAGGACAAGGCAGCATCGTAGAGGATATTAAATCTCAAGGGCCACAAAAAGCGTTGGGCAAAGGCCCTTTCGTTGACTTCAGTGAACCCCCTGGGGTGCTCTGAGGCATACTTACTGTGGGAATTCTGCTGCGATCAGAGCCAGAGAGGAATATACATCTGCATGTTCAGGGTTTTGATCCGGTGCCTGTGATAATGCAATGTGTGTCCAGACACGTATCCCTAGAAGCTGGAAGGAAGGTTCACTTTCATTGTAAGCTGTCCATGTTCTGTTGTTCAGAGTTTCTTATACTTGTAGCCTTGTGGGCACCACTTATGCCGGAGTACCAGAGAGCCTGGGTACCGCAGCTTAGCTGTGGGTTCTGAGCCAGCTCTGCTGTTGACTCGGTGACCTGTCAATAAAGTCCCTACGGTGCCTTCGTTTACAGGAGTGGAACTGGATGCCTCGATGGGCGAGTTGAAGTGAAATCCGGGATGGGGAGGGGCGCTGTGGACAAAGACAAGCCTGGTACCACTCAGTCTTCTAATCTGCAGCGAATGGTCGTGTATTTCTTCTTTTGTTTTGGCCACATCCCCCAGCACTCTACCTCACCCACGTGGGGGCGGGCGGAGGTTCTGGAATCTCCATTCTCTGAGGGGGCTGCCTGCTCCTTGATTCCCAGTAATCAACACTGGAACCCAAAGGAAGGATCTTGACATTTCTTTACCGTAACGTAAAGCAGACACTTTTCCAATGCTTGCAAATGGCTTTCCACTCCTCGCATTTCTCTTCGGCATGAGTGTACACGCACATGCACGTGCACATACACTCCTTCAGACTGCAGAGCAGCACCCATCTGCCTGTTCAGCTTAGGGTGGATGCAAGGACTTTTGAAGGAGGGCAGATGTGTGAGGTGAGCTACAGGGCGAATGCGTCTGATCTGGATTCACTGTGCCGTGTTTCGGGACCCTGATGTGAGTGTCTGCAAGGTGAATAACAGTTGCTGAGGTTGGCAGGAGTTCAGACGTCAGCTTATCCCTGTAATTACGACCCAAACGTGCTGACGTCGGCCCTGGGAAGGCACACCTAGCAGCCGGCACGGGCCTGGCATATGGTAAGGACTCATCAAAGGCTACTTTTCTTTGTGAACTAACTTTGCTAAGCAACAGGTGAAAATACAGGCTCCTACCTTCCGTTGGCAGTGACCATTGCCGTTTGCTGAAGGCACATCACGTGTCCGTTGCTTTACTTGAATGGTCTCCTCATAGCCTCGCGACAAACCTCGGTGTCCCCTTTCCACTTGTATACGCAGCACTGGGGAAGTAGGACAGAGGAAGCGAGGAAGTGCGCATGGTTAGGCCACCTGGTGAGGCAGGCAGGACTCGGTTGAGCAGGTTAAAGATCATCCCATCCCTCCCGTGCCCCACGGCCTGGGATCAGCCCGCTGGGGCTTCATAGCCACTCCACACGTTTCCTCTCTCTTCCAGCTCTGTTAGAACTTCATTCTTCCCTCGTTTGCTTGTCCAGAGAAGCAGGTGACAAGAAAGAACACTCGAGATGTCTGCCGGAGTGCTGCCCTGCTTTCCTTACTATAAATAGCTCCCGCTCCACCAGTTGCCATAAATGGCATTTGTACAGGGAAGGTGACCGGTTTGAAACAAGCCCCAAGGAGACGTCAAGACGCAGAGAGTCACTTGGTGTGTGCGGTGTTCCCCGGCAGGAAGTTGGCAGTTTGCGCTCTTGAAGCAAAAGTGGTCTCCTCACATTCGTGATATTATCCCAGGCCCTTGAAACCAGAAATTTGCTTCTTATGAACCCAAAGCCAACAGTGACTTAGACTAACCTGTAGAGGAAATAGAGTGTGGGCTGTGGGCCGTCGACATTTTTACCACCCTAAATGGAGGTCTGCGATTCGCTCTTTCCCGCCAGCTGGCTTTATTAAAGAGTTGACGCCGTGTAAGCAGACCCAGAGTGTGAACACATTTGTGTTAAAGTATGTGCAGAGCATCCTAAGATGATTAAAAAAGGGAGGGGGGCACGCGAATTTATTCACATGAGCCACTTTCATTCTTTTCCATTAGTAAATAGCCAAATGATTGTGGATCTATTATTTAATTAGCATGAATAAAATGACTGTTCTATAAGACAGAATGCGTGTATTGATTTTGGCCGCGTCCTAACAAGGGTAAATGATTTGACTTCGGAGAGTTTTTGTAATCACAACTTGCTGCAAAGCGGAAGGAGCTATAAGACCAGGGTGGTTCAGAGCAGGCTGCGGGGAGCTGGCCACTTGGAGGAGGAAGAGCGTTGTGTCCCCAGGGATTCACATCTCCTGTGTGACAAGAGACAAGACCAGCTCATCTCAGCCACTAGATAACAGGCACCTGACCAGAGAGGGTCTGAGAGCCAGAACAGGAAGGAGTTGAGAACTTGGAGGCCGAGCCTGGGGCCCCAGGAGCTATGTGTGTTTCCCTGGGCCAGTTCTGGGCCCCGGTTACCGAGGTCTGGGCACTTTGTTCCTCTTCCTCTTGGCTGTGTCTGGAAAAGACTGTGCATAGAAAGGTCTAGGTCTTGTTGAGAAAAGGCTGTATGAACCCAGAACAGGACTCGTTCTCTTCCCCCCCACCTCCCGAGGGCGTCGTCCCTTGATTTCTACATCGAGGAGGGAGGGACCAGCTCACAAAGGCCCTCCAAGCTCAGGTGGGAGGACAAAGCACCCTGAAGGTGACATTCAGGGATCACTTTGGCTTCTCCTGCATTTGCTCCTCGCCTTCTGCCTTGACTTAGAGAGGCAGACCCGGCTTCCTCACTCCTCCCCAAAACACATCAAGTCACTGTGAAATCAGAGCCGAAGCATTGGGTGACATTGGCGTTGAGTGCTTCAGATGGGAGTTCACACACTGGTTAAAGGTACGGCCCCTTGCACCTGGGTGGTGCAGCCGGTTGAGCATCTATCTGGCTATTGGTTTCGGCTCAGGTCGTGATCTCAGGGTCGTGAGATCGAGCCCCGCGTCAGGCTCTGCGCTGAGCATGGAGCCTGCTTAGGATTCTCTCTCCCTCCCTCTCTCTCTCTCTTCCCCTCCCCCCCAAAATAAATAAATAAACATTTAAAAAATTGTACAGCCTCTTGGAGTCTAACCGACCCGCATTCAGATCTTGCCCCTGCTCCCTTGTTAGTGTGCAGTTTAAGGCAAGTCCATTGACCTTGATTTTTGTCATGTCAGAAACAGCTGTNTGTCTGGGGTACCACTGGCGCCCCGCTGGCTCCTACACCCTGCTAGTCACTGCTCTTCCTTCAAGCCCTTGAGTGACATTTCCATGATGACAGAAAATAATTGCAAGATAGTTATTTTTAGGTGTTCTCAGAAACTCACTGAGGTGCCATGCTGGATTTAAATTCCCTTCTACGCATATATTCAGCACCTACTAAGTTCAGAGCATGGCAGGCGACTTGGGAAAATATCCAGTGGCACACGCCATGGGTGAAGCACAAAGGATGGAGGGGGGGAGGCGAGGAGAGGGGTAATGTTGGCAAGGGGGAGCCTTGAGGGAGCAATGATCATAACACGTATGGGATGACGGAGACTTGGTTCAGCCTGGCAGTAGCCGAAGGATGCGAGTGGGGTGACGGGAAGGTGGGCGCTCCAGTCTGGAACCAGAAATATGCAGAGTCCGTTGCCACGGGGTGTGGGGCGGCGGGATAACNCCAGTTGGAAACATTTGGCCCTGGCAAGGGTCCTCGCTTTACTGGGGCTCATTGCTTATCTTCCCCTTGCTGCAGATCGTTTGGGGGAAAAAAGCCAAAAAAGGTAGCCGGACTGCCTGAAGGAGTAATCATTAGCTAATGCTGCCATCTTCAGAGACCTGCCTGCTAATAAGCAGCACACGCAG
>NW_027527807.1:1249561-1253536 GCF_008692635.1 Crocuta crocuta
TAAGCAGCAGAGGCAGGTCTGCTGCAAACTGTCTGTCCCGCTGGACTCCTCCCCACCCCTCTCTCCAGCCCCCACTGGTGAGCTCCCTTCTCCAGCCTGAAATTTGACAGGGCAGCCAGGGGGAGGGGGAAGTGGCCCAGGGCTCCTGGGATCTTTGACTGCCAGCCACCCTCTCTTTTCTCTGATTGGATGGGGACGTGTAGCAACAGACCTTGATTTTCTCGCAGTTCTTGGAGGCTTGAAGTCCAAGATCAGAGAGTCAGCGGGTTCGATTTCTTTGGAGCCCTCTGTCCTTGGCTTCCAGGTGGCCGCCTTCTCGCTGTATCGCCATGTGGACTTTCCTCTGTGGGCACATCTGTGCTTCTCTGTGTCCAAATTTCCCCTTCTTATGGATTTCTGTTTGGATTAGGGCTCACCCCAATGGCTTCCTTTAAATGTAGTCATCTCTTTAAAGGCCCTGTCTCCAAACACAGTCACATTCTGAGGTATTGGGGGGGGGTTGGGACTTGAACATATGAATCGGGGGGACTCAATGTGGTCCCTGACACCCCTCATCCATTGAAGAGGGTGCCCTGACTCCTTGGGATTTTGGATAAGCTCTTTCCCTCTCTGAACCTTTACTTCCCCATCATTACAATAAATGGATTAGAGCAAGAATCTTTGAAATCTCCTCCGAAAAAAATCAGTGATTCTATGAAATACAGATACATGTTTCTGAAAAGAAATGCAAATCTGTGATGACTTGCTAACAAATGGATTTTCACAGCCCAGACTGATTTCTTATTCTGAGAACAAACTAATGTAGCAATTTCATTATAGAGTTTGAACTTGATATATACCTTCATTAATTTGTTTATTAAATAACCATATTTTAGTGCCTTCTATATGCTAGGTGCTAAATGCAAGAGAAAAAAGCTGAATGGATCAGCTCATCTTTTCCAATTAGCTTTTGTGATGATTTTAGACACGTATTCCACCAGAAATTGCTGGACCCTGAGGTGTAAAAATCAGAACCAGTATTAGGTTTAACCATTCTTTTACCTTGAATGATGAGTTTCTAAGTGTAATCCTAAGATTTTTATTCCCCATACGTAGCTCTCTCCGTATCCTTTCATTGATTTGTACATTCTGGATAGTTTCAATATCCCCGGTTTGCCAGGCAAACCGCTAAGTGCTGAGGATACATGGTGGATCTGAGGCTAGTTTGTTTATGTCATGAAATGTGATGGGGATACTGTAGAATATAGGTCGAGAGTGGCCAAGCCCTTTCCCAGGTTTGGTGATTCACGAGAAGGACTTCCAGGATTCGAAAGATAGTCGCACTCATGCCTAAGATTCATTATAGCAAAGGAATACAGAGCCAAGTCAGCGAAGGGGTAAGGTGCATGGGGAGAAATCTGGAGGAAGCCAGGTAGAAGCTTCCAAGGGTCCTTTCTCATTGGAGTCACATAGGACATGGTTCTTTCCCCCAGCAACGAGTGTGACAACACATGTGAAATGTCGACTGGGGAAGCTCAATGGAGACCCAGTGCCCTGGGATTTTATAAAGGGCTGGTCATGTAGACACCGTGTGCCTGGTACCTACCAAAATTCCAGACGCCCGGGAGGAAAACGTATTCAGCATAAACCACATTGTTTGCACAAAGTTGTTTGTATCAGTGTAGAGAATGTAGGGAAATACTTGCCCGCCGAGTTCCCAGACACCAGCCAAGGGCATTTCTCAGGATGGCCGTGTCGGGACAGTAACTTGGTGGCATAACGTATGGGGAGGCAAGCGGCTAATTTTCTAGAAGTGAGCATTCCAGATAGCACCAAGGAAAAATGCAACATCCCAGTGAGAGGAGCATGGCTTATTCACGAAACAAAGAAATGTGGTCAGCCTGCGGGGTGAGGGGAGGGAATCAGGTTAATCAAGCAGTCTTCGTGATACTTGTATTCATTCATGTATCCCAAAAATGTTTATTCAATGGCTACCACGTGCCAGTTATTATGGGAGACACTGAGGACACGACAGAGAACCAAATAAATGCTCCTGTCCTCACGGAGCCTACATTTTGGTGCATGCTGTAAGCGTATGCTGAATCATACTACATCCATTTTACCGGAAGTTCTCCCTCCAGTTATATGCAGAACATCACCATTTGAGTATACTTGTGGCACGCTCCCTCATTAGAAGAAACACAAGAAACACATGCATATTAAATGCTGATAAAGTAGAATTTAAGTGGAAGCCATTTGGTTGCTGCGACGATCAAAGACTGGCATCATTTCAGTTGTGGGTCTCAGAATCTGAATGCGTTTATATGTCGGCAGTATGCTTTTGTTATGTGGTGGGAGGGGCAGGGACAGTGAGGGAGGAGTAAGCTGTTAGTTATTCAGAGAGCAGTAAAACACAACCGGTCCAGAAAACAGAGCAATCAGCTTTATCCAAACACAGAAAAGCATTGTTGGAAGCCTAGTATCTGATCGGTTTTGACTGAGTCAACAGGAATACCAGCACTTACCAGACTCAGCTATTCTCATCAACTGTCTAGCATCATCGGCCGGGACACACCTCCGTCCTGTTTCCATAGTAGATCACTGCTAGTGGCTCTTAACTTGAGACATTTCACCAAAGAAAAAATTGGCTTCCACAGAGTTAAATCTCAGACTCAAAGATTGCCCAGATTTGGTCACCCAACTAGAAAGATCAGAATGAAAGCAATAAAAATATCACTATGGGTATAGGATTCCTACACTCGTGTCAAGGCATCTTACCATTTGGCATGGTTTATTTTCAGCTGGATGAGGCTCTCCTGAAGTTCTAGCCTCCTGAGAGGGTTAGATGCTTGATAATTCAGACACAGTGTGGTATTTGTGCTCTAAAACTTACAAGTGTAGCTCATAGCCATCAAAAGGGAGACCGCTTCTGGAAGCTGCATTTCTACCAATAAAATAAATTCCTGCTTTATTTCCTACATTCTTATCTCACGAAACCGAGTGACTGACAAAGAGACTCCCTTTTTGCTGGAGGTGGCCAAGATACTGAGAGCAAGGGCAAAATAACACTCCAGATAAGTAAAGCTTCCCCTACCGTGTAGCTCCTGGAAAAGACAAGAATTTGAGATATGCTGACACGGCAGTTGAACGATTGCTTGAATTCCTCGGGACCTAGAAGAGGACCTTGGAAACCAAAAGGCTCTCAGTAAATATCTGATGAATGTATGAGCAAACAAGTGGATGCATTAAATATATAAAAGTAAACTAGTGCTTTAGGGAATGTGTGAAAATTGAAGCTAACCTATAATATGTGGTCGGTTATCTGGGTACCTGCTTCAGATTTTACAATTCTTTTCCTGTTTCAACTGTAAAAACGAATCATCATCAATAAAAATGAGTCATGGGAGGTGCCGATTCAAACAGAGATACCTTTGATTTTTTTCTGACAATGAGAAATAGCTTCAGAGGATAAATGTCTGGAAAGTGAATTGTTCGCAAAACGATATTGTAAATTAGATCCATGGCCTGTGCTTCGGTCCACACAATGCAAAGAATAGAGGCTTAGGAGCCTGGGCTCAGGGGAATGGACAGTTCTATGTGTGACTTAAAGGAGGTCAGGGCCAGCGAGGTCTTGTCTGTCACCATCTCTACACGTCATCTCACTCTGCGCCTCCCTTCTGGGGCGTCTCATCTCACCTGTCCCTCCCCCCCAGCCCCCATGACTGCAGTCACCATCGCTCTGGAATGATGTTGGGCAAGTTTACTTTCCTCCCCTGTAAGAACAGAAACTTGGAAAATGAACCCCAAGATGCCTGGTCTTGATGAAGGACAATGCCCCAACCATCCAGAAAACCCTAGAGGACTCCTTGACAGCTGTCTCTTCCTTACGTGCCAGCTTCAGTCTATGACCAGCTTCTATCAATGCTGCGACCACAGTGGCTCTGAAGTCTGTTCCCTTCTTCCCTATTCACGGCATTGCTGCCTTAACTTGGGCCG
>NW_027527807.1:1253682-1254061 GCF_008692635.1 Crocuta crocuta
GCCTCTAGTCTGGCCCTGGTCTACACGCCGCAGCCGCTGAGATCTTCCTAAAATGCCACTCACATCAGGTCCCTTCCTTGCTTAAAGCCCTTGCATGTTTCCCCTCGACGTACAGGATTGTGTCCCATCGCTTTCTGGGAGCCACGAGGGGCCACGTGATCCGGCCCTAAGCAGCCTCGCAGCTGTGTGGCCCGTCCCACCCCTGGAAGCCTGTGCTCCGAACATTCCAAACTGCCCGCATTTCCTACCTGGATCAGACCCACTCAAGCCCGTATGTCTTGGCACGTGTTGCCTCTGCTTGGCATTCTCTTAGCCCTACGCATTTTCTTACCGGCTCCCAACTGGCTTGACCAATGAGCGCTGGCCTTTCAAAAGCCAT
>NW_027527807.1:1254095-1255214 GCF_008692635.1 Crocuta crocuta
CGTGCCACATCACCGCCATTACACGTAGCACCTTGTAAGGTGACTGTGCACGTGTTGATCTCTCACCTGGGACCTAAGAGCTCATTTAGGGTGGAGGCTTTGATTCCTCTGGGTTCTGCCTATTTCTAGAGCAGCTACTCTCTTCATCGGATTGTCTCCTGCTCTCCTTCAAGTCTCAGCTTATTATCACGTCCCCTGGGATGCCTTCCTGCTCCCCCCGCCCNGAAATAGTACTAGGGCTCCAATAACAAAATGTCAGAAACTGGGTCGCTTAAATGCCAGAAATGTGTTTCCTCACAGTTCTAGATGCCAGTAGTCCAAGGTCAAGGTGCCATAATGAGTGGTCTTTGGTAAAGCTTCTCTTCCTGGCTTAGAGATGGCTACCTTCCCACAGTACCCTCACAGAGTTTTCTTCTGTGCAGGCTGGGGATGGGGGAGAGTGGGGGAGGGGAGAGAGAAAGCTCTAGCCTCTCTTTTTCTTACAAGGACAGGCCCTATCTCCAAATTGGGGGCCAGGAATTTGAGGGGACACACAATTCAGTCCATCACAGACAGAAACTGAACTACATAGGTGTGTGCTGTGCACTTGAGAGATTTTGTACATTGCATTCTCTAGCTGTGCATATTCTACTTGATTTCCCAATTGTTGCTTTTATCTCTTTAGTAGACTTTAATTTAGCAACCTTAACTTTACAACAGAGCAAACAAATTGAAATTTTATTATTAATATTTCTGTTTGTAATAAAGGAGTGTGTGNGGAAAACCAAAATGTGTGCCATTCAATGAAGCCCGATATTTAAATGGTCTTGCAGCAAAAGTCCCAGGATAGGTTTTAACCCCAACCTATGACCCAGCTACCCAGGTCCGAGGAGGAAGCTCGTGCTGCTGGAGCAGTGCAGGGACAAGTAGAAACCCCTTGGGCTGCAGAAACAATATCTGAATTCTTTCCCTTTCCATCCTCCATCCCCTCAGATGCCCAGAATCGCTCTGGTAAGCCCAGAAGCTCCATTCTGTCTGGGTCAAGTGGACTGCCTTCTTCGAGGGCTTTAGTGGGACCATTTTCTAGGTACCAGGGATTCTAAACCTCCCTAAGGGAGCCCCAGTCAGAAACCGGAAATT
>NW_027527807.1:1255249-1257181 GCF_008692635.1 Crocuta crocuta
TTCCGACCCCCTCTGTCACCACCTGATACATGGGTTGAGAATACGATGCCAGCCTGGGATTTGGGCCCTTGGGAGGCCACTAATAGGGGCGCACGTGATTCTCTGGCACGCAGGACACATTAGCCTGGTGTGCGCTCCAACTCTTCTTCATTGAGTATTAAGGACAATTAGNGCAAATAAGTGTTTAACCCGAAGTTTTTCACCATCGATGGGTTTCTTTACCATAGGCTTTATTAGAACCTTCAGGAAGCCACATGTATAATATGAGCCTCCAAGAGCCGCCTTTCCGAAACCAACTGATCCCAGGATCTTTTCAGTCAGAGGACCTTGGTTGGATTAGTGTTCACAGGACTCACTGTTACGACGGCTAACTCTGGGACAATCATGTAAAAAGCCATTAGGTTAGGTGCACCTTGAGTCAAGGAATTCCTCCAGGCCTCGCCCTGCTGCCTCCCTCTCTGTACCAGCTGCCCGTCGGTTCCCAGTCATGCCAGATCCACTTGGCCTCCCATCTTGGCCGGACCTTTTCCTGTTCACCTTGTTTCCAGGCTCCACGCTTTCCGGCGAGAATTGGCAGCTACGCAGCCCAGGCCCGCTGGACCGTGAGAACCTGGCTTGCTCTCAACTCCATCTGTGGACCTTACACTCTGTTCCGGTTAGGAAGGAAACTCACTGCTGAAATCACCTTTCAAGTACAGGCTCTCCTTTCAGCGCAAGGCAGAGTACCCTGGAGATGTACTATGGGACTTCTACACCAGCCATCTCACAAAAAGACCAGTTTGCTTGGTCCCGCTGAACAAGGAAGAGGAAGATGAAATAAACCAGCCCTGATCAACTGCTTACCGTGTGGTAGGCGCTGCAGTGAGTGCCTTCTACATTCCCTAATTGAGTTCTTACGACAACAAAATAGATACAATTATTATATACAATTACAGAGGAAGAAACCAAGGCTCAGAGAGTCAAGGCAATAGTCCCAAGGAGCCAAAGCTTACAATGAGTAGGACAGCCAGAGTTCAAGCGCACGTCTGTGTGGCTCTGGGGCCCATGCTTTTTACCTCTCTGCCCTGTTGCTTCCTTGTGAGTCTACAAATCAATGGCGCCCATGTGCACCATATTGGCCACAAGAGCAGCTTAGATGACTGTCTGAAAAATCACTGCCTGCCCCTGTCCCCAACCCAAAACTTGATTGTTTTAGAGTCAGTAGTAGCAGGGTTTTTTAAAACAGACAATGATCTAGGCTTCGGTGGGGTCTCCAGGGGGAAACTACTAGTCCAGTTTGCACCCACACAGTCAAGTACAACTTAGGTCCTCACTGTCTCTCACCTGCATCCCTTCACAGGGCTCCATGTCTCCAGGCGTATCCCCTCCCCTCCCATCCTCCACGCGGCAGTCCGAGTCACCTCTCTGAAAGCAGTCTTGTCCTTGTTGGTATAAAACCCATTGGCCCGGGGCGCCTGGGTGGCTCAGTCAGTTGGGCGTCCGACTCTTGGTTTCGGCCCAGGTCACGAGCCCACCTTCCGTGGGATCCAGCTCCTCATCGGGCTCTGTGCTGACAGCACGGAGCCTGCTTGAGATTTTTCTCTCTCCCTCTCTCTCTCTGCCCCTCCCCTGCTCGTGCTCGAACTCTCTCAAAATAAATAAATACCCGATCCCCTTTGGGATAAAGCCCAAGCTCCTTAAATCAGTTTTCTAACGTATCCTCTGCCTACTTCTCCAGTTGACGCTTCCAAAATCCTCTCCTCTATGCCACTGTCATCGCTTAGCCTGTGGCCATGCCAAACGGCTTCTGATTCCGGGTGGGTCCCATCTGGTTTCCGGATGTTTCATACCTTTGAGTATTTGCTGTCTCTACTTCTTCCACCTGGAATACCTTCTCTCTCTCACCAGCCCCCTCTACCTTGCAAACCACCTGTTCACTTTTCAGTACTTAGG
>NW_027527807.1:1259865-1261858 GCF_008692635.1 Crocuta crocuta
GCGTTGGAGTTGGCCCCGTCAGGGGCCACTTTCCGACCCCATCTCTGTCACCACCTGATACATGGGTTGAGAATACGATGCCAGCCTGGGATTTGGGCCCTTGGGAGGCCACTAATAGGGGCCTACGTGATTCTCTGGCACGCAGGACACATTAGCCTGGTGTGCGCTCCAACTCTTCTTCATTGAGTATTAAGGACAATTAGTAGTTGTAAGAAATAAAGGTTTCGAAGGGCAAATAAGTGTGTTTAACCCGAAGTTTTTCACCATCGATGGGTTTCTTTACCATAGGCTTTATTAGAACCTTCAGGAAGCCACATGTATAATATGAGCCTCCAAGAGCCGCCTTTCCGAAACCAACTGATCCCAGGATCTTTTCAGTCAGAGGACCTTGGTTGGATTAGTGTTCACAGGACTCACTGTTACGACGGCTAACTCTGGGACAATCATGTAAAAAGCCATTAGGTTAGGTGCACCTTGAGTCAAGGAATTCCTCCAGGCCTCGCCCTGCTGCCTCCCTCTCTGTACCAGCTGCCCGTCGGTTCCCAGTCATGCCAGATCCACTTGGCCTCCCATCTTGGCCGGACCTTTTCCTGTTCACCTTGTTTCCAGGCTCCACGCTTTCCGGCGAGAATTGGCAGCTACGCAGCCCAGGCCCGCTGGACCGTGAGAACCTGGCTTGCTCTCAACTCCATCTGTGGACCTTACACTCTGTTCCGGTTAGGAAGGAAACTCACTGCTGAAATCACCTTTCAAGTACAGGCTCTCCTTTCAGCGCAAGGCAGAGTACCCTGGAGATGTACTATGGGACTTCTACACCAGCCATCTCACAAAAAGACCAGTTTGCTTGGTCCCGCTGAACAAGGAAGAGGAAGATGAAATAAACCAGCCCTGATCAACTGCTTACCGTGTGGTAGGCGCTGCAGTGAGTGCCTTCTACATTCCCTAATTGAGTTCTTACGACAACAAAATAGATACAATTATTATATACAATTACAGAGGAAGAAACCAAGGCTCAGAGAGTCAAGGCAATAGTCCCAAGGAGCCAAAGCTTACAATGAGTAGGACAGCCAGAGTTCAAGCGCACGTCTGTGTGGCTCTGGGGCCCATGCTTTTTACCTCTCTGCCCTGTTGCTTCCTTGTGAGTCTACAAATCAATGGCGCCCATGTGCACCATATTGGCCACAAGAGCAGCTTAGATGACTGTCTGAAAAATCACTGCCTGCCCCTGTCCCCAACCCAAAACTTGATTGTTTTAGAGTCAGTAGTAGCAGGGTTTTTTAAAACAGACAATGATCTAGGCTTCGGTGGGGTCTCCAGGGGGAAACTACTAGTCCAGTTTGCACCCACACAGTCAAGTACAACTTAGGTCCTCACTGTCTCTCACCTGCATCCCTTCACAGGGCTCCATGTCTCCAGGCGTATCCCCTCCCCTCCCATCCTCCACGCGGCAGTCCGAGTCACCTCTCTGAAAGCAGTCTTGTCCTTGTTGGTATAAAACCCATTGGCCCGGGGCGCCTGGGTGGCTCAGTCAGTTGGGCGTCCGACTCTTGGTTTCGGCCCAGGTCACGAGCCCACCTTCCGTGGGATCCAGCTCCTCATCGGGCTCTGTGCTGACAGCACGGAGCCTGCTTGAGATTTTTCTCTCTCCCTCTCTCTCTCTGCCCCTCCCCTGCTCGTGCTCGAACTCTCTCAAAATAAATAAATACCCGATCCCCTTTGGGATAAAGCCCAAGCTCCTTAAATCAGTTTTCTAACGTATCCTCTGCCTACTTCTCCAGTTGACGCTTCCAAAATCCTCTCCTCTATGCCACTGTCATCGCTTAGCCTGTGGCCATGCCAAACGGCTTCTGATTCCGGGTGGGTCCCATCTGGTTTCCGGATGTTTCATACCTTTGAGTATTTGCTGTCTCTACTTCTTCCACCTGGAATACCTTCTCTCTCTCACCAGCCCCCTCTACCTTGCAAACCACCTGTTCACTTTTCAGTACTTAGG
>NW_027527807.1:1262077-1271827 GCF_008692635.1 Crocuta crocuta
CCTCCACCACCTGCTCTCTGAAGCCTGTCTGGGGCGCCTGGGTGGCTCAGTGGGTTAAGCATCTAACTTCAGCTCAGGGTCGTGATCTCAGGGTCCATGAACTCGAGCCCTGCTTTGGGTGAGCCCAAGCCCTCGGTGAGCCCGGCTTCTCTCTCTCTCTCTCTCTCTCTCTGTCTCTCCCCCTCGTGGGATGCCCACTTGCTTACTTGTGCTCGCTCACTCTCTTGCTCTCTTTCTCTCTCTCTTTCTCTCTCTCTCTCTCAAAAAGAAAATGAAGTGCTGTCTGGTTTCCATTCACCTTTGAGCCTTACGAGGCCTGGCTCAGCCTCTCAGCCTTGCACTTTTGAAGATGGCTTTTCATGGTTCCCTCTCAGCTTTGGACAAGCTCCTCCCCAGCAGGGACCCAGGCTTATTTATTCCTGTGTCTCAAGCACCCAGAAAAGACCTAGCACATCATAGGCACCCAGGAAATCTTTTTCTTTTATTTTTATTTCTAGGAGAGAGAGAGACAGCGTGAGCAGGGGAGGGTCAGAGAGAGAGGGAGACACAGACTCCGAAACAGGCTCCAGGCTCTGAGCTGGCAGTCAGCACAGAGCCCGATGCAGGGCTCGAACCCACGAACCGCGAGATCATGACCTAAGCGAAAGTCGGACGCTTAACCGACTAAGCCACCCAGGCGCCCCAGGCACCCAGGAAATCTTTGCTGAGTGAGTGAAAGGTATTTACCCTAAAATAGGCAAGCACTTGACATTAATGTTTAAATCGGCCAAGAAGATCTTCAGAATAAGTGAACATAGTGACTGTAATTGGATTCTTTGTTCCTATGGTCATGAGCTCTGAGTCGAGAAAAATAAAAATATTGAATTTCTCCCTCCATAAAGCTCTTGAGAGGAAAATAAAAATCACTGCAGGTGGGAGGATTGATATGCAACCGAAATATGCTAGTTCTCCACCAGGGGGTGCTATGAACACAAAGAGAAACATCTCTCCATTAATCTGTTCTTCCCTCAGAGAGGAAACTGCAGAAACCAAATAACTTTTTTATTTTCCCTGCATTGCGTACAATTTTGCCAGAAGTGAATAACTCTCCCATCATGCTTGAAAATCATGCATGCTTGGACCAAGTCTTTCTGCTAATAAGATGCACATATGTATGGGTCCACACACACACACACACACACACACACACACACACCCTTCTAGCACCTTTAAAAGATCCAGGCATCCAGTTTAAAGGTGTGTGATTTGTTGTAGATCTGAAATTTGTTTATTGACAGATGTAGGTGTTATTTACAATGCTGTCAGAAGCAGGATCGAGCAGAATAAAATGTGCTATGCTGCTTTTAACCCTGACGTTGAATAGACTGTTACAGAAGACCTGTCCAAGTATTAGAGCTGGGATATCAGTCAGCTCTTGTTACCAAGAGCACCCAGACACGGCAGTACCGGCTCCTGCGTGCTAGTTCAGCTTTGATTGGAGGCCATCATGGCAGAACACACACAACATGGTCCATATTTGGGAAGTAGAGTAGTTTGTATAGCCAGTGACTTAGACAAATCAAGGGTTGTTTTCAACATCATAGCTCCAGTTACTGCCTTTAGCATGTCCCTTACAGACTGTATTCAAGTCCTTTTAGACTCTGAGCTCTGTGTATGCGTGTTTGTATCTTCCGCATATGGCAAAGGCTCATTATACAGAGGTACATTGTAAGGACTCCGTGTTCGTAGATTGCTTGCTTATTGATCAGTTTCCATAAAAATGCTGCCAAACGCATTGGGAAGGATAACAATGAGATTACAGGGGATACGAGCAAATGGGCCAGAAGGGACGAAGGGGAAGAGAAGAGCACTCGTTTCCGTGGACTACTCACACTGCCCTAAGCACTTCGTGTGAATTTCTCACTTCATTCCTGTAATAGCCCAGAGAAGCCATGATTATCACTGGCGGTCCAACCACCCATCTTCTTGCACAATTGTGGCCGTAAGTTAACATACTCAACGAGGCCCCGTTCCCTGGGCGGGGCCAAGGTTTCGCCTGTGCCTTTCGTGCCTGAGAGCCACGGTTGTGCTGATAGGATTCGAGCTGTGGGAAGTTGACTTGGGCTGTTAGTGAAGTTGACTCCTGTGATCCTTGGAGCAGGGGGCGTCATGGATCTCCCTGGCTGCCTTGTGGTATGCGAGGGGGTGTGGCCCTTGGTAGCTGACAGCAGTCAAGTGGCTCCTATCTTCTGACTGGGCAGGGGCCTGCCTGTACAACATTCCCTTTTCTTCCGGGGACTCTTTACTGTCAGAGGAAAGGAGACACTGGGCAGTGCTGGCGAACTTCGGGCAATTGGATGCGCTGGAAAATGCTTTATGGAGGAGGGACATGGAATTACAACAACCCTCTATTGGGAGGAACTATAAAGGGTACCCAGTTTAACCACCAAGCAAGCTTTGGAAACCCTCGACAGTATCCTAGCCAGTTGCCAGCCATGTGACCTTGGGCAAGGACCCCACCCCCACCCCTTAGCTGGAGTTTCCTCATCCACAGAAACAAAAAGCATAACAAAGAAAACTTTACAAGGTTGTCATGAGAATTCAATGAGAAAACATGTGTTCCTGGAACATATTAGGGACCCAATACTTTTTTTTTTTTTGAGAAAGACAGAGACAGAGTATGAGTAGGGGAGGAGCAGAGAGAGAGGGAGACACAGAATCCAAAGCAGGCTCCAGGCTTTGAGCTGTCTGCACAGAGCCCGACACGGGGCTTGAACTCACGAACCGTGAGATTATGACCTGAGCCGAAGGCAGACATGTAATGGACTGAGCCACCAGGTACCCCTGGTTTTTCTTTCTAGAGCAGTTTTAGATTCACAAGAAAATTGAGGGGAAGATACCGAGAGGTCCCACATACCCCTGCTCCCCTCACACGCACACACACAGCCTCCCCCACTACCAACACCCCCTCCAGAGTAATCCATTTGTTACAGTTGATGAACCTGCATCATCACATCATTATCAGCCACAGTGTGTAGTTCACATTAGGAGTCATCCTTGATGTTGTACATTCAGTGGCTCTGAACAATTGGCAACCACTTCAATGTCTCCAATTCTTTTTTGCCTTTTCTAGAATGTTATTATAGTTAGAATCACACATATACAGCTTCTCAGATTGGCTTCTTTGCTCTAGTAATATGCATTGAAGGTTCCACTGTGTCTTTTCATGGCTCGATCACTCATTTCTTTTCATCATTGAATACTAGTGCATTGAGTAGATGTACCACAGTTCACTTCTCCATTCACCTCCGCGGGACATCTTGGTTGCTTCCCAGTTTTGGCAACGATGAATAAAGCTGCCAGAAACATCTGAGCATTGGTTTCTGTGTAGACAAAATTACCACTCACTGGTACTTCTTAATAAAAAAAAAATCTGTCTTTCCTCTCATAAACCCTCCTGTAACTTCTTCCCACCAGGAGGAGAGGTTGGTGCAGCCAAGATGCCCAGTTGCAGCAAAATGCTCTTCTTAATTAGCCAAGAGGCTGTGATAGAGCAAGTAAACAATGTACTACAAATCTGTTTACCTCGGCTTCTACAGACGTTTTAAAACAATTAAAGTGTCAAGGGGACCGGGAGACAGAGCTTTGCATTTTAATAGGAAATGATTAAATATCAGGTATTATTGCGTTTGATGTGTCTGGGCCCTAAGAGGAAGGCGAAGTATTGATCGGGGGCCTTCAGGATGGCAGGAAGCGTCCTCGGGCCACTTGACCACAATGCGATGAAAGCTCGGAGATCTGTAGCTTCTTGGGCTGGGACTAAAGGCCACTCACCGGAGAGGTAACTAGGCCCGTCAGCTTCTGTGGAGTCGCATTCTGCCCGCAGGGGCAGACGATGGATCGCGACTTTGGAGGGGTGCTCTCGGTGGATGGCCGAAGGGAAACAGTTAGTTGCTGACGGTTATCTATTAGAAAAGGGTGAGCCATCCGGCACTGAGCGCCCGTCCTAATCTTGATTCCGTCTGGATTAAAACTATCAGAAGTGAAGACCGCCAGTAGCAAGCTGCCCCCTACAAGCTGCAAATATGCGTGTGTCACAGTTGTGAGGCCACACCTGCCCAGACGTCCGGTGCGTTCGCCGTCAGGACACGCCATTCTCCGGCGATGCCCTTTACTCACAGGTGCTTGTCGGATCACCCGTGGTCCTTGCCCTCCAGCTTCTCCAGTCNCAGTCAAGTCTGATAGCTGGTGTTGTGCACAGTGGAGGCCCCAAGGAGGCCACGGTCAGCGTGAGAGGAAGATGTCCTGCCTAAGAGATTAGTAGGCAGACAAAGGGAGAAGGGCACCCCAAGGTGGGGGAAGATCTCGCACAGCCCTGTGATGGTGTGAAAGAGCACGGGACGGAGAACTCAGTCTGCTGTGTAAGGTTGGGAGCGGTGCCCTGAGCCAAAGGGCAGGATCAGCCCAAACCCATCCCCCCTTGCTGCTTTTGAAAGCGTGGGAGGACCTTAGTCCTAGGGTTCAGAACCGGATATCAATAAAGAAGTGATCAAGACATTGAAATACATCACCACAGGAGGCCCCGTAGAACAGGTGAGCGCTACGATCCCTTGCGCCTTTCTGTCATTTGTTCACAGATCTGTGTGAATCGGATCACTTTCCCCCATCACACCCGACCGACACCGGGCACATCGAGGGCCAAGAGAATAGGTAGAGACGGAATGCGAGAGAAGGTAGAAGCATGGGCTCCGACATGAGAGCAGCAAGCAGGGCCCTGAGCAGCTGAGAATTAGACAGGATAGCAGAAGTAAATTTCACCGGCCTTGCAATTTGGCTCCATGTCGGCCCTCCCTTTGTTTATTTCTGTGCAGTCTAGACATCAGAAGATTGAGTTGCTGTTATCCCAGGGGACCCCCTGCCGCCCTGCACTGGCGGCGCAGCCCCCTGCAGGGCCGTGAGAAGCGATGGCTACAGCACAGCTGAAAGACTGAGCCTCTGGATGAGACCTGAGAAGACCACTCCTATTGAGATGACTTAATTTTGCCCCTTGGGAAATGCTCTTTTTTTAAGAGCTCTTATACTGGCCAAGGGACACTGCCTCCATATTAAGGTTTTCTATTTTTGTTTGAAGGAAATTGGCATCTCTCCTGCGTAAGGAGCTCACTGAAGCCTAAATTCTTCCATTAGCCATTTTGGTTTGCAACCAGGGACCTAGGCATACGCAACTGTCTGCCTGGTGGCCTGAGGACTAGCTCGGCTTCCTAGTCAAAGGGCGGCGGCGAAGGCCCTGGGATCACCCTCGAAAGCTGATTATCGGCCCCTCTAAGTTTGACTGACTAGTTACCAAATGATTTTTTAGGGGACGGGACTGGCTACCTAAAGTGCAGAGCCGAGTACAAGAGAAACGTGCTCAAAAGTTGTGCCCTGTGTTGGAAAATCCGTTGAGAATTTAAAAATGGTGAAAAGGAAAACATGAAACCAAGTGCAGGGTCGATTTCGCTTGAGGCTGGATCCCTTTGGGAGGGGCTCATGCTTGCAGCTGTTGTCTGTTACGCTCTTTGTGTTGGATGGAAGAGTAGAGGCAGGGAGCACAGGGCAATTCTGATTATGCAGAGAAGCTTAAGGGGAAAAATTATGTAAGTTTATGGAATGCTTCTGGATAGACATAATCTTCCTTTCCATAGAGCGCAAAGTATGGGTGATGGGGCTCAATAAATATAGCTCCTTGTGGGTGTCGGTAATTCTTCAATATTCATTGATAGTGACGATATTCAGACCTTGAAACAGATTTCCTTTCTCTCTGACTCAAGGGAAGCTTTCCCCGAGCCACACAGAAGGAGAATCCAATGTGTTCAATAGGAAAGACTCATTTGCTCCCGGAATAACTAAATTTCCATTTTCATTTCCATTTTTAACCAAAATAGTGGATCTTCCATAAGGCAAAAATAAAAAGAATGGCAGTTTGGTTTGGGGTTTCTCTTTTCCTTAGAATGTTCATTCCTATATTAACACTGGTGAGTGCTGCAGTAACATGTATGGCTAAATGCTAAAATGGCCTGCGTTTCTTGCTTTTTGTTGTAATTAGCTGAAAGCCTTGTCATAGGCTTTCATGGTAGAGTCTCTGAATTTTTGACAAAGGACTCTGATATGAAAATGTAATTTTTGGCAAGAAACGCAAAAGTCAGGTAGGATTTCAGCATTTTACAAGTAATTGTTACAGAGGACTGGGCAACCGTCATTCTTTTAAATGTCTGTTTTGCTTGTAGCATTTTTCTATTCATCAATAATTCAATTTCAAAATAAAAGACACATTTTCTACATCCCAAAAGCTATCGGGGAGCCTCTCAGACTACAAGATCCCTGACAGTGGGAGAAGCGTCTAGCAAAGAAGGCAGCTAAGCTTCAAAAGTTCCTCTAATGCGCGGAGGGATCCTGTTACAGACCATTTTTCGTAATTCTAGAAGGCAAAATAAAAATTTATGCTTGGAAATAATAAGTTTAAGCAAATAGTATGGGCAAAGCTTATATCTGCGTCCAAGCAATGGTCTGATTATTGCCAGAAGAATACAGCTACATGATGAATCATTAATGATCTGTGAGAGTCATAATGGTCTGTCACTAATGCCCATTAATGATCTCTCTATACCGCGAGTATGGGCTTGATGTTTCTGGCCAGTACCTTGGAGAATACTTTAGATATGCCTTAAACTTTCTCTGATCTCTTTTCTCTGTGGCCGCTCCAAATGTAGACAGCAATTGTCTGGGTAGGACCAGCTTATNTTAAGCAATGTTTTTGAAGGCCATAGATTTGAAAGCTTCTCCTGGACATGAACGTCTTTATAGAAATTAACAAAATTATGCCAGGGCTCTTTGTGTTGAGATCTTTCCGTTCTGGATGGGACAAGGCTCTTGAGTTTCCCCGTACTCCATGATGTTTGGATATTGAGCAGACTGTTTAAAAAATGCTTCCTTTGTCTGTTGTTGTTGTTGTTGTTTTTCCTAAGAGAAATGGTAGATATTAATCGTTATACAAGAGTGACTGTGTATATCTGTCTGCGTAAAGTCCTGTTTATATTTAGAAAACTGTGACACTAACAGATTCGAGAGAGATTTCCTCCCTCCAGATTTGCATTTAGTCTGCAGACAGCACAAAACATTCATTTGAATTTCTAAAGGACGAAAAAAGAATAAATAATTATAGTCAGCTTGAAATATATTTTGCTTTTAGCTTAAGGAAAGGAGGGAAAGAGAAGGCAACGTAGAGCTAAGGAAAGGTGGACACAATCACTTTACTTCGGAGAATCGTATTAGGTGTATCTCCTGGGAAATCACAGAAGATAGGCACTTCATAATGTTGAAGCAAAAGCAGAGGAGTCCCTGTCCCTTCATGGCGGCAGGGGAGATGCGGCAGATAGGGATTCCTTGGGAGGGTTGAACGACGCAGCCTCATCAGGCAATCGCTTCCATTGAAACCCTTGGCGCTTTCTTGATCGTTGAACTCCAGCGGATCCCAGGGAATGCTAACCCCTCTCAACGGTTGATTTTGCTAGAACATCTCATTCAGACGAGTGGCTACTCTTTGCGAGCTTTGTTTCTTCCAAAGCCTTCCACCTGTCCTGAAACTGCTGAGTAGCTTGTGTTTCTTCATGGAATTAAAGACTGTGCTTTCAGGGATCATTTCTATAGTTCGTTATGCATGGAATTAACTGGAATTACTTGGCTTTTCCTTCTGAGTACGTTGCCGGGTCTCCTGAACTACTTGGGGTGATCCCGGAGCAACCCCAAACGAAGGGTCAGATTGATCTGTCATGTTGCCTGGGCTTTGTTTATTTGTTTTTTCCAATTAATTTCACCATGAAAAGGAGAAAAAAAACCCAGCTCATTGGAACGGTTAGGGCGTCAGGGGCCATATTAGTGATAAAAATCATAGAATTTGTGAGCTCGGTCCAGCATTTTGTTTTTTTATTAGTCTCACAATTCATGCCTCTAATAAACCTACCATATCTTCCTCTTGTCAGATGGGAGACAGCTTATAGCCTTCCTTAAACGATGGGGCTACAGACTCTGTGTCCCTTGCGGGAACTCTGTGTACATGCGGCAGAAACGTTTAAAGCCATTGCTCTGCTTATAAAATATTTGACTGGAATGCATACACGAATTCTTTGCTAAGTAAGGTCTGCGACACAGGTCGTTTTCACCAATTACTGTGTTGTCGCTGTATTGCCTGTGTTCATTGGAAGAAATCAGATGGCCATCTAAGCTGTCTGGTGAGATTTGAGCCCCACACCAACTTTATGCTTACAAACGACTTCTAGATTGATTGATGAAACGTTATAAATAGATGTGTCTCTTTCAAATAGATGTATGTTCATGGCACCCGGAGCCCCCTTGCAGGAATGAATGTAGACCCCGGCACATATGGTCAGTGGCCGGGAGTGCTTCAGTTTCTCTTTGAAATGAATATGAAATATACCAGGTGTGATTCAGGCTGAGCTCCAAGGCCAGGGCGGCACCGCACAAAGGAGACCAGCAGAAAACATTATGCTGCCAGAAAGGTCAGGTTGCCTTTAGAGAGGACACATGTCCCCCCTCATCCACAAAAAGACTGTGTCCCAAACCTTCTGAAGGACTCATTTCAACAGCTCTCGGGGCAAGAACATTCACCCTAAATCCCTCAGTCGCTAGGTAAGTCTGATGCCTCTCATTTGGACCTCAGGGGAGCAAACGAAGAGGCAGTAGCTGTGCTCCGTGTGACCTTTCACAGCCCGCAAACCCTGGTCATCAGGCTTATTGCAGTCAAGGGATCCAAATTTCTTTAGCCTACCCTTTGAGTCCTGTGTGGAAGCAGCCCTGTTTCAGTTCACCCATTTCTTTCTCTCGGCATTTCTGTCCTGCCTGCACCGCCTCCCGCTCGTCCATGACTCCTTCAGCTTCTCCAGGTCCCTTCGCGTTCTTTTCTGTTTCGGGCTGGTTCCAGGCCTTCTCTTCAGTGGCCATGCCTACACTTGCCTAGCAGTCCACACATCCTATTGCCTGAGAGTTTCCGAAACTTAGGCCAGGGGAAGACAGATGTCCCTGTCTTTGGGAACTGGAGGAAGCAGTCTATTTGTTCATTGGTTTCTTGTTGAGAGGTGCTCCGGAAATGATCGGTTTATTCACGGTTTTCTTATCAGTAACTGCTCGGTCTATATTTCAGGAGATGCAGCTGTGTACTTACAGCCCTGGCTTAGATCACTCGATCGAAACACCGAGGCCCCCTGCCACCCGGATGGCCTCTCGGGCTGCCTTCTCGGGGTCTGTTGGGTGAATGAACTCATCCACAGTGGTTGCGTATCGACATCAGTTCAGTGCATTTGCTTTGGGCAAACGATGAAACAATCAAGCTCCGCTCTTGGGAACAAAGGAGAGCATCCACGGGAAACAAGGGCCTCTCGAGTAGGAAATGTTCTGTTAAGTTCCCCTTGGGCTACCAGTTCCATGGCCGAAAGATGAATATAGCATAACTTTCATTTGGTCTCCAGCAGCGCCGCTGGGCATGGCCTGAAAGTTTAATCAAATCTCAATCAACAGGACAAGCATATCTCAATTTATACAATTAAAGTTCCCAGAGAATTGTATGTAAATCAGGTCCTATTGGAGATCTGCACGGGGTGTGTTGTAAGGAAAGGCCCCTTTTGGTGACTGCTTTTGTGAAGTGAAGACTTCTTTTATATTAGATCTATTTAAAGGATTTCTCTTTATCCATTTGAAAGCCTGAATTTTTTTATACCA
>NW_027527807.1:1271943-1272883 GCF_008692635.1 Crocuta crocuta
CCTTGGGGGGGAGGGGCACACAGAGAGAGAGAGACAGAGAGAGAGAGAATCCCAAGCAGGCTCCGCACTGCCAGTGGGGCTCGAACCCACAGACTGTGAGATCATGACCTGAGCGAAGCCAAGAGCCAGACGCTTAACTGAATAAGCCACCCTGGCGCCCCTGAAGTATGTTTTAATAGAACAGTGCTTCATTTGTAAAAATGTGGAAACAGTTACATTTAAGTCTTTGTTTTATAGGTTTCTGAATAATTCATTAGTGTTTCTTTTATGATTTAGCACATATTATCTGATATGATACTATTGCCTTATAAAATAGAATTTTTTTAAAACCTTACTCAAAAGGAGTTATAAATAACAGGCATGATCATTTACACACTTAAAGAGGGCATATACGTGCCTCCTGGACCCAAAACTCTTAATTTATTGCCCATGCCAATTCTCTATGTCTAGTTCAACATGTACCTGCAATGTCCAAATGATGACTCTTTCACAACATACTCCATCATCTACTCTGTATTTTATTTTAGTTGTTGAGAGAGAGAGAGCAGCACCCAGTGCTGAGCCCAATGAGGGGCTCAATCTCACAACTGTGAGATCATGACCTGAGCCGAAGCCAAGAGCCAGACGCTCAACTGACTGAACCACCCAGGTGCCCCTTTATTCTGTTTTTAGTGGGCTAACAATTATGACCCAGGATCCTTTCCTTACATGACAAAACCAGTGATATTTAGGCAAATACTAGGATTCCAGCATACCAAACTCTTCACCATTCTTTCTAACATTCATTGTTCTACTTAGAACTAACTGCATTGTTGACTAGGGAAGTATTTTTCCAGCTCTAACACCTGCTAATTTAATGGGATAAGGTAAGGTGTCCTTATAAAACCCTGTACTGGCTTCACTCTGAATGCCACCCAGTGGGGGGGGGGGGGGGACGTTT
>NW_027527807.1:1273008-1273395 GCF_008692635.1 Crocuta crocuta
TACCTTTCCAGTCCTATCTCCTTCCTTCCATAAAAGAACTGCTCAGTCAATCCAATTGCCTCCATTACACCTAGAGCAATTTGTCCAACTCATTAATGTGTACTCTACACAGTGCCCTCTCTATGACGTGTCGCACACTGAGGAAGGTGCCAAGGTGAACGCGCTGTGGGCCCTGTCTTCCGGGAAGGCACAGTCTGGTTCCCCAGCTAGCTAATACCAGACGCACTGTGACGAGTGCTCTACTGAAAATACAAAAAGCCACAGGGATGAGGACCAGTCGAGATGCCTTTTGCTGGCTGGATTTAGGATGGCCTCATGACGGTGGTGTAATTTCACTGGAGTCTTAAATGAGTCTCCTGAGTTGCTTTGCCTCTCCCCTCTGCCACC
>NW_027527807.1:1273407-1276426 GCF_008692635.1 Crocuta crocuta
CATGGCACTCGTTCTAAACTTTGTATTGTATTAAACTTTGTGCTCATTTTCCCCACTGGAGTATACATTCCTAAGGGGCAAGGCTCATATTCAACACTTCTTTTTATCTCCCTCATCAAGATTACAGGGCTAATAACAGTAGTCACTAAAAATGTTATTTATGTCGGGGGAGGGGGAACCCTTTTGCTTGAGTCCTGGGACTTCCTTGACTTCGTAGTTAACCACCGCTACCCAGGAGTATGCTAAGACAGAGAACAAAACGAGTCAAGTTCACCATGCCTGACTGGAGTGCATACGAACTAGGAAGATCCCTTTTGCCCCTTTCATTCACTCAACAAATTTACAATGACAACATCCTGTGTTACAGCCTTTTTTGGCCCCTTTCCCCTAAGCCACATCACAGCCCTATCCTAGAGAGCTTAATCGTCCAAAAACAAGGGAAGATGAGCCCATAAGGTGTCTTTCATAATATTCCCTCCCCATGATATTTCATTCTCTAAAGACGTGATCCACTCGACCCTTGTTCTTGGTCACCAGTCTCTTTGTTCCTCCTCATTCAGAAAAAGAGGCTTAAAAATAATCACCCTAATGGCTAGACCGTGTGACCAAGTAAAACCACCTGCCATTTGTTAAGCATCAACTAGGGGCCAGTCTCCAGCTTAAATACCATACGGGTATAACTAATTTTTACAACAACCCTTCAAGGCAGGTGAATACTTCCTCATTTAACGACTGAGGGAAGTGAGACTGAGGTCCAGACAGGTTAAACGATGAGACAGAGTTCCCCAGTTAATGAACATTGGAGCCAATCTTTAAAACAGGTTCATACAATGCCATACTATCCCAGATAGAATCGATTTTGAGCAAATATTAGCTTGCTGATTGGCTGATTGTTACTGCTCTGATTGCAACACCTTTATATGTTTAACATTCCAGGGCGCCTGGGTGGCTCAGTCAGTTGAGCATCCAATGCTCGATTTCAACTCGGGTCTTGATGGAATCGAGCCCCGCGTCGGGCTCCGTGCTGAGGGTGGAGTCTGCTTGGGATTCTCTCTCTCTCCCTCTGCCCCTCTCCCAGCTCGCGCTTTCTTTCTGTCTCTAAAATTAAAAAAAATAAAAAGTAAGTAAGTAAAAATAAAATTCCAACGGAAGCGGTTGGTAGTCTTTGGGTTACTCTCAGTCCCAAGCAGGTGTCTTTATGTTCTAATAGCAAACCTACGAACGTTTTATGCTCAATAGAAGCAAAATTATTGTTTTGATACAATATAACTCACTTGCCTTAAACATTTTTACATGGATAGATATTGACAATTCGTCTAAATAACAGGAAAATTTAGAATTCAGTTAAAGTATGGCTTCTGTCAGTGCTTTAGTTTCAAGCATCCAACTAAAAATTATGATGTCAACTCTTCTCAATAAAATAAAATAATCTGATTTTATAGACATAGGAAAGCTGACTCACAACACTCATAACTCGTGAAACTATCCAAAATCACATTCCAAGCCTTAGCCACAGTGTTGTCTAACTTCACTGGTTCTATATGATAAAATTCCGTTTTCTGGACTGAACATTCTATAACCCAGCTGTTCCCCAACTTTAGTGTGTACCGTCAGTTTCCTCTGTGAAACTGGTTAAAATTGGAGATCCCTAGCTAATTTGGTTGGAACCCGAGAATCTACATTTTAACAAGGACTGCATGAGATTCTGGAACAGGAAAACCACACATATGTCACAGAGAAATCCGCCTGTAAGTTTTTCTTCTCCACTAATTACTGTGTTCCCAATCATCGTTGTCATCCTTCGCTTACCCGTATCTTACTTTCAAAGCTTTCTGCTCTTTAGGTGTAATTTACATACGGTTAGTAGACAGTTTGATCAGTTTGGAAAAGTGCGCACACTCCTGTAATCTGTATTTAATATATCGAACATTTTCATCCCCCCAGCACTCCTCTGTTGCCAGAGCAGCCACCGAACTTATTTTAGAACTTCACATAAATGGAAACATTGTAGTATAATTATGTTTGGGGGGTGCGCGTCTGGCTACTTTCGCCGAGAACGATGATTTTGAAACTCACCCATGCATCTCTATCAGTAAGTCATTCGATTTGTTTACCTCGCTTTACCAGTCATGGACACATCTGAATTGTTTCCAGCTTTTGGCCACACCGAGGAAATCTTCTGTATACAATTTTTACACACATGTTGTGGCCGTATGTTTTCATTCCTTTTGGACAAGCACCGAGGAGTGAAATTGTTGGGTAATAAGACTAATGTAAGTGTCAGTTTTAAGCTACTGCTAAACAGGTCACCATCCGTTTACAGTCCCACCAATGAGAAGTCTCATGGTTCCATATAATCACCAACATTTGGGGTTGTCAATTATCGGCATTTTACCTGTTCTTGTTGTGTTATATGATGAGGCTACATTTTGGTTTTCATTTGCCTCTGCCTGATGGCTAATGATGTTGAGTAGTTGTTCAGGTGCTTTGCGGTGGCGATTTGTAGATCATCTTTATTGAAGTGTCTGCTCAAGCAGTTTGCCTATTTGCACTGGGTTCTCTGTCTTATTGAGTTGGTCACAACAGCGTCCCACTGTCCTCTTAATGTCTGTAGCCTCTTTAGTAATGCCCTCAGTTCCACTTATTATATTGTTTCTAGTTTTCTCTCTTTTTAATGATCTGTGTCACTAGTGGTTTCACATTTTACTAATTTTCTTCAGAGCATCAACTTTTGCCTTTGCTGATTATTACTACCTCTTGTCTGCCTTTGGTTCCCTTTTTCACTTTATTACATCCCTTCCTCCTATTTATTTGGGATTTAGTTACTTCATCACTTTGTAGTTTCTTAAGGTAGAAATAGAAGACATATACTTTGTACCTTTCTTTTTTGAATAAAGGCATTTAAAGCTAGACATTTCCCTATAAGATAGGTTTGGATTCATTTCATTTTTTTATATATAATACTTTCTTATTCAATTCAAAATATTTTCTAACTTCCTTTTGCATTTTTCTTTTACCC
>NW_027527807.1:1276714-1281637 GCF_008692635.1 Crocuta crocuta
TGTATGGAACCACAAAAGACCCCGAATAGCCAAAGTAATACTGAAAAATAAAACCAAAACGGGAGGTATCACCATCCCAGACTTTAGCCTCTACTACAAAGCTGTCATCATCAAGACAGTATGGTATTGGCACAAAAACAGACCTATTTAACATTTTTTAATGTTTATTTGTTTTTGAGAGAGAGACTGGGGGAGGGGCAGAGAGAGGGAGACAGTGGATCCAAAGCAGTTCCGCCCTGTCAGTGCAGAGCCCGACACGGGGCTCGATCTCAAGAACTGTGAGATCATGACCTAAGCCAAAGTCATATGCTCAACCGACTGAGCCACCCAGGCATCCCACCCATGACTTATTTAAATGTGTAATATCTGATTTCCAAATTTGGGGAGATGGTCTATTTATATTCTTGATGTTGATTTTATACCCCATATTTTTGCAGTCAGATAACATATTCTTTTTGATTTTGATCCTTAGAAATTTATTTAAACTGGTGTTATGGCTGAGCTTATAGCCTACTTGGGGAACATTCCAGGTACACTTGAGGAGAATGTGTTTTCTGCTATTGGTTAGTGTCGTGTTCTGTAAATTTACATCGGGTCAAATTGATTGATAGTGTGATTCAAGTCTATAGTCTGAATTTTTTTATCTGCATATCCCGTCAGTGCCTTAGAGGTGAGTATTGAAATCCCCTACCATGATTGTGCCTTTACCCCTATCCTTTTATTTGGAACTGCAAACACAGAGGGATTCATATTTTTTATAAATTGACCACTTTATAATTACACATTAGTAGATATTAGTAGAGTCACATCATCTTTGTTAGCCTCAGTGTTTGCAATACGTCTGTTTTCCAGCTTTTGGCATTCATCTTCTTTGTGTCTTTCTCTTTAAAATGCGTTTCTAGGGGCGCCTGGGTGGCTTAGTCGGTTAAGCATCCGACTTTCGCTTAGGTNTTTAGCATTTTCACAAGATTACAACATGCATCATTCTCTTTGCTACTTTGAATATATATTTTGTTACTCCGCAAACAAGGTAAGAAATTGGCAGCATTTTTCTTCCAACTCTCCCATTCACAACGTTTATNTCCTTAATGCCCATCGCCCATTTAGCCCATCCCCCCACCCACCTCCCCTCCAGCAACCCTCAGTTTGCTCCCTGTATTTAAGAGTCTCATATGGTTTGCCTTTCTCTGTTTTCATCTTAGTTTTCTTTCCCTTCCCCTGTGTTCATCTGTTGTGTTTCTTAAATTCCACATATGAGTGAAATCATATGATATTTGTCTTTCTCTGACATATTTCACTTAGCATAACACACTCTAGTTCCATCCATGTTGTTGCAAATGGCAAGATTTCGTTCATTCTGATTGTCGAGTAGTATTCCATTGTATATGTGTATAACACATCTTCTTTATCCATTCATCAGCTGATGAATATTTGGGCTCTTTTCATAATTTGGCTATTGTTGATAACGCTGCTATAAACATTGGGGTGCATGTGCCCCTTCGAATCAGCATTTTTGCATCCTTTGGATAAATTCCTACTAGTGCTATTGCTGGGTCACAGGGTAGTTATATTTTTTATTTTTTTGTGGAACCTCCATATTGTTTTCCAGAGGGGCTGCACCAGTTTACATTCCCACCGACAGTGCAAGAGGGTTCCCGTTTCTCCACATCCTCACCAACATCTGTTGTTGCCTGAGTTGTTCATTTTAGCCACTCTGACAGGTGTGAGGTGGTATCTCAGTGTGGTTTTGATTTGTATTTCCCTGATGATGAGTGGTGTTGAGCATCTTTTCATGTGTCTGTTGGCCATCTGGATGTCTTCTTTGGAAAAGTGTCTATTCATGTCTTCTGGCCATTTCTTCACTGGACTATTTGGTTTTGGGGTATTGAGTTTGGTAAGTTCTTTAAAGATTTTGGATACTAACCCTTTATCCAATATGTCATATGCAAATATCTTCTCCCATTCTGTCAGTTGCCCTTTAGTTTTGTTGATTTTACCATCAAAGTCCCAGAGGAGAAGACAGGCAACAACCTCTATGACCTTGGCCACAGCAACTTCTTACTCAACTCGTCTCTGAAGGCAAGGGAAATAAAAGCAGAAATGAACTATTGGGACCACACATACTATTTTTAAAAATAATGATCCTTTATACTTACCGATGTATTCCCCCTCTGGTGTTTTTCATTTTCTCGTACAGAATTTGATTTCTATGTGGTATAATTTTACTTAAGTAATAGCTTTTTTTGAGCATTTTTAATAGCCTGTGTCTGCTTGATAAAAATTTTCTCAGCTTTTTTTGGTTCTTAAAGATTTCTTGNTCTCTTTATCTTTGGCGTTTTGGAGTCTGACTATGAAGCCTAGCTGGATTTTGTCAGTTTTATCAATCTTGCTTGGTAATCTCTAGCTGCTTGGATATTTAAGATTGTCCCATATACATTTTAAAAAAATGTTTGTTTATTTTTGAGAGAGAGCATGCAAGCAAGGGAGGGGCAGAGAGAGAGAGGGACAGAGGATCCAAAGCGGGCTCTACGCTGACAGCAGCGAGCCCCATGCGGGGCTCGAACTCACAAACCGCCAGATCGTGATCTGAGCTCAAGTCGGACGTTCAACCGACTGAGCCCCCCAGGCGCTGCTGTCTTTCACACATTTTGAAAAATCGTTGGCCATTATCCTCTCACGCTTTTCTTCTGCTCATTTCTCTCTTTCTTCTCCTCCCGGGGACTCTAATTACTCATACGTCAGATGGTTTCCTGTTTCCCACAGGTATCACTCTGTTCTTGGGGTTGTGTGTATGTGTGTGTGTGTGTGTGTGTGTACTCCTTTATTTCATTCTGTTTCTTTTTAGATACTTTCTATTCATGTGTATCCAAGTCACAAATTCCATCCTCTATCCAGCTGACAGGTCATCCGTTCAAACAGATTTATCATCTTTGGTATTGCATGTTTCATTCCTAGCTTTTCCAGTTTTCTCTGTTTATAGCTTCTGTGTCAGAGCTGAAGCTCTTTGTCCTTGCATGTTGTTTACCTTTTCCACTAGAGCCTTGAAAATATTTATTACGGTCATTTTAAAGTCTCCATTTGATAATTCCCTCGTCTAGGCCATTGCTGGAATTGTTCTCTTGACTCTTCATCTTATAAGAATGTTTTCCCTTTTCATCTTTTTTTAAAAGTCTTTTGCCTTGTTTATATAATTCCTGTTTGAATAAAAGTCACACTGTATAAATGAACAGAAACCGAGATAATTTATATTAATGTCCCAAAATGGGAGTACCTTTTCTTCTAGGAGCTTGAGCTTGAGTACCTGGTTCGGGGTCAATCTATTCTTAGACTGATCTGGATCTCTGCCTCGTTGTTGCTTTAGTTATAGTTAATCCATGACAAGCTTCACTTTCTCGAAGAGCAGGATCCCACCCTCTCCTTAACAGGGCTTTCAATCTGACTACGTGGATAATTTGTCTCTGTTCTCCTTCCTTAACCCCATGTGTGTATGGGTATGGAACCTCCTGGAACCCTGGCTGGAGGGCGTGTTCTCTCTTTAATCTCTTGACCATCACAGTGGGGCTTTTCTCAGTTAATACCCCTGCGCTCCCCGCACTGTGCGCCACGGACTTCCTGCCCCGCCCCCAATGGCCAATGACCGCTCCTACTCATTGCGCCACCCACAGCGTGAAAGGGGCTCCGCTTCATCCTTCCCGAGCTTTGTTTTACCATCCTGTCTTCGCTTTGTGCCCGAGTACCATTGTTGCAGACGGAATAGAGTTCAACACAATAGTAAACTCTCCATCGTGCACACAATACGCCAAAATCCCGTGCGCGCTTCACTAAGCAACAGTGACGCACACGGCCTGCTTCAACAGCCTCTAATTTAGAGGTCAGAGTTTTTTCATGGTAAATTTGCAGTGAAAGGTCTTTGAAGAGTCAGGGGGCTATGACTCAAGGGATGGAGTATTTGGGGATGGGAGAAGAGAGGAACATGGTCTCTGTGTGCCCACATTTAAATGCTAGAAGAGAGTGACTCTTCTCTGAAATTTTGAAGAACCTGGAATTATAACTCAGAGCACCAAAACAGGAAAGCTACAAGAATTGTATCATCTTAGAGTATAAGCAATAAGCCATCACACGATGGATTATTATTCATAAAAGGCTTTTATTTCCTACAAATGTGTTCATATTTTACTGAATCTGAGGTTCCTCAACAGAGTATGAATTCACACATCTTTCTTCAGTTTTTGCTAAATGCAGCTTTGGAAAGGATAATATAATATTAAAATACTGGATGAGTAAAAGTTACTGTTATGGTTAAAATATAAGTTTTCTTTCCCCTCTGTCTCCAGTTCCTATTTAGTGTTATGACCTTGTTTTTTCTGTTTACACCAAATTAAAATAAGGAGGTATATGCAAGTAATATCCAATGGCAAAAGCATAAAAATCACACAGACACACAGAACTTGCATATTTTTCCCAATTCTCTTCTGTTCACTAGAATGCCTTCAGGAGCATTCTTTGTGAGCTATACTTCCAAGCATCTAAAGACAAGGAGATATTAATCATTGGCTTCATTTCATATTTTACTAGGTACATTTTCATAGTAGATCACCAGAAAAAAAAACATATTGGCCTCGTTGATATCCTATGTATTTCTCAGGTTATCACGAAGAATTGTTCTCCCATAGAATTAAATAGGGCGAATTTGTCCCACATTTATTTCTTCTATGTGTCTCATTGTATTTCATCATGTAATGTGATGTGATTATGGGCTTTAGTCAGAATGTTATTTTGTTCACTTAAGATTCATTCTCAGGAAGGTTGAACAAATTTGAATTTCATATGAAAGCTTGCTTTATGTGCTTCAGTAACTCCGTCCCTTTATGTAAGAGAAAATCTCCTTGTTGGAGAAATCTCCCAGATCTCCCGGTGCCCGTG
>NW_027527807.1:1281645-1291446 GCF_008692635.1 Crocuta crocuta
CGGCGACAGGGGGCGTCAGTGAAGGCTACTGTTTCCTGTGCCTCATTAACGAGAGGGCTATACATCTTTGCTGGAGAGAACGTTGGTGTGAGAGTTATCCAGCCGTGCCGTAAACTTGACACTGAGTAAAATTTGCCTTCATCTCCCACTAGAAAGCCTCCGAGTTAAAAAACCAAACGAACCGTGAATTTCATTCTTGCTCGGAGACAACACAGTAGAGTGGACAGAACACAGGTTATGGAGACAGACTTTAGCCTANCACATTTATGAAACTTGAGGTAAGCCTAATACCTTCCTTGTGGGGTTATCTTAAGAATTAGAGATAAGGCTTGTGATCATACGGCACTTAGTAGGCACTTAACAAATACGAGCTGTGTATTACGGCAGTGAAAAGAGCATAGTCTGAAAGGCAGGGACTCCAGACCCAGACCATTTGGGTCCAAACCTGCCTCTCCTATGTACTAGCTGCCTCAAGGCAAGTTGCTTAACCTCCCTATACCTCAATGTTATCATCCAAAAATGAGGGGTAATAATAGCACCCACCTCATCAGTAGGATTAAATTAATGAATACATGCAAAGGGCCAGTGGTTGGCACATAACAGTAAGTGCAGCATACTTATTTGCTTTAATTGTCTTCCATTCCAGGCAGCCCAGACCAGGGCGGGCTCAGGAGACAAGAAACCACTGGAGGGCTCAATTCATTATCAGCCACTAATTAGCGGCTCACTAAGTATCAGCCACTTCTGGTGGTCGATGGTGGATGGGAGGTCCTGGCTCTTTTTGTCAGGATATGTGTGCAGATAAAGCTGCCTTTAATAACATGTATCGGCAAAAAGAAGTCCCAGACACTGTAAGTACAGTTTATTGTGTGTATACTATATGCCAAGTACATGCTAAGCTCTTTATAAACATTAGCCCACTTAGTTCTCACCATTGCCATAGGAAAGAGGTACCATAGTTATTTTCATCTTACAGTTGAGGACACTGAGGAACAGAGAGGTGACTTGGCATTCTAAGGTCACACAGCTAACATGCTACGGAATCAAGTTTTCCAGTTGCAGAGCCCACGCTTTTAACCAGTCTGCTGCGTGGACCACTGGCTCCCTGGGCCTCATGACGTTTTCAGTTTGACAGAACAACTGAAAGCAGTGGGCAAATAATTCTATGGCTGCGTGATAAACTCCGGTGGCCATTGTTTCCTCATTAGTTGTGGATTAATTAAAATANTAAATGAGGAAATAGAAGTCCAAAGTATAGATAGAGATTTCCTGAAGTCCCAAGATTAGTTAGTAGGAGAACCGAGACTCAAACCTAGGATTCTTGCTGCCATCAGTGCATTAAGCCCAGAGAGGGTGTGTGTGTGTGTGTGTGTGTGTGTGTGTGTGTAAGTGANTATATGCTCCACCAACTGAGCCAGCCAGGGACCCCCTCAGGCCTATACTTTCAAAAGTGGAAATGACCACTTACCTTGGACACAATTAAATACTGTTTTGTTAAGTTTATATATTTATTTTTGAGAAAGGCAGAGAGAGCGAGAGAGAGAGAGAGTGAGCACAAGCAGGGGAGGGGCAGAGAGAGAGACAGACAGACAGACAGACAGACAGAATCCAAAGCAGGCTCCAGGCTCTGAGCTGTCAGCACAGAGCCTGACTCAGGGCTCGAACTCATAGACCCATGAGATCATGACCTGAGCCGAAGTCGGGTGCTCAGCCGACTAGGCCACCCAGGGGCCCCTAAATAGTGTTTCTAATTACCATGTGCCAACCTACAACAGAAGTTACCTTATTGCAGTGTCTAGTCCTGACTTATCCAAATGCAAAGTCATACTCTGTCCATTGCTAATAATATCAATACTTTTGCAGGGAGGAGGAAAGGAGCTTCAAGCTTCCTGGGCATGTAAAAGTAAATATCCGTGGAAATGTTTGCCAAATATCCCCAGTTAGGGGAGAAGCCATTATATTATCAATATTCTTTGCCCTAAATGGCATTTCCTCTGCTGCAATCACAAACACCATCTGCAGCCAGTTCCTCTGAAGGGGTAAAGACTTGAACTTTGTAATGTCTGGTGCTGGCTCTCTTTTTTTCTTTTTTTAATAGTTTATTGTCAAGTTGGTTTCCATATAACACCCAGTGCNCTCCCCCACGGTCCTCCGTTAAGTTCTTCCTAATCCTCCTATACGTGCTGGCAGTCTTAGTGCTGAGAAATCTCACAGCTCCACATTCTTAGGAAGAGCCAATGCTGTGCTGGATTCAATAAGACATAAAGGAGCCGCTGTTGAGCTGTGTCAATGCCTTGTGCGCTGGTTGTTGGATTCAAAGAGCTGTATCTCCTGGTGAACACCCGGATCGTGGGCTTCCCTAGTCTTACCTGTTGTGTTGCTGTTGGGAGTGAGGGAGAGTGTATGTAGATGACACTCCGCCTCCAGACTCAGCTGGTATCTTATCGTTGCCCCATCAGTGCAGTATCATTTGCGTGTTCAAGACGATCCCCGCCAAGTCAGGAAATTATAAACTCTGGACAAAAGAATGATTAGAAGACAGGTCTTCTTTTCAATGCATCTTTTCCAACCCCATCAAATTCCATTACTTACTATCCCAGAGTTTAGATTAAATAGAAATTCTTCTGACCACGAGGCCTCTGAGTTGATTTCTAAATCAAGGTGAGAAGCAAAAGCCAAACCACAAGTTGCAAAACATAGTGAACTATTACCCACAAGGTAGATAAACCAAAGCAAGACAAATGAAACTCAAGCTGTTTTTTAATAAGCCTCAACATTTTGGGAATAAGTTTGGATTTATGGAAAAGGTGCAGATGTAGTGCGGGAGATTCCCCAATGTCCTCCATCCAATCTTCCCTCATGTCAGCATCTTAAATCACTATGGTACATTTGTCAAAAGTAAGAAACCAACACTGACATGTTACCGTCAAGCCCTAGACTTTATTTGGATTTCACTAGTTTTTCCACTAATGTAAAAGTAAATATCCTTCCAGGGTCCCCCCCAGGATATCATATCAAATGTAATCATCAGGTCTTGTTCTCCCCTGGTCTGTGACAGTCTTGTGGCGTCTTGGTGTTTAGCTCAGACTGTTTTAACAGTAACTCCACATAGCTCACGTGTCCCCAAGATAAGACCACTGGCCATTCTAGCAACTCACCTAGTTTACAGATTCTGGTCTGAGTTTGTAAGGACCATACTTACAAAGTTCTGCCTGAAAACACATTAAGGGTAGAGTGTCTGACTCTTGGTTTTGGCTCAGGTCATGGTCTCATGGTTCGTGGGATTGAGCCCCACACTGGGGTCTGCTCTGCACTGACAGCATGGAGCCTGCTTAGGATTCTCTTTTCTCTCTCTCTCTCTCTCTCTCTCTCTCTCTGTCCCTCCCGAGCTCATGCACGCACATGCTCTCTCTCTCCCAAAATAAATAAATAAACATTTTTAAAAAACGTTATGACCAGGGTGCCTGGGTGGCTCAGTCAGGTGAGCGTCTGACTTCAGCTCAGGTCATGATCTCACGGTTCGTGGGTTTGAGCCCCGCATCAGGCTCTGTGCTGAATGCTTACTTAGAGCCTGGAGCCTGTTTTGGATTCTGTGTCTCCTTCTCTCTCTGCCCCTCCCCCGCTCACACTCTATCTTACTCTGTCTCTCAAAAATAAATAAATGTAGTTTTAAAAAAACGTTATGACCAACCCCATCCCTTAGAATCCTATACATGCTCTTTGCCAACTTTCCTGATTTCAGCCACTACTAAGATTCTATCAAGGGGGGTACTTTCTTTTTTTTAAAGTTTATTTTGAGAGAAAAGATAGAGTGGGAGTTGGGGAGGGGCAGAGAAAGAGGGAGAGAGAGAATCCCAAGTAGGGTCCATGCTGTCAGTGCAGAGCCTGATGTGGGGCTTGATCTCATGAACCGTGAGATCATGACCTGAGCTGAAACCAAGGGTCAGACACTTAGCCTGAGCCAAGGGGGTAGTTTCTCCTTCTCAGCATGTTTCGCATACTCGCCTTTTAATGACCAACGTGTTTCTCTGATGGTCCTTGTGTCGGGGCTTTGACCGAGGGGTCCGTCATGATTCAAATCAGTCATTCACTTAATCCAAGAACCTCTTCCATAACATCCAGTAAGTGTTCACCAGGTCTCTGTGAACCTCACGGCCCCTTTATGGACACTCCGGTGACAGGCACTGTCCTGTCTGTTGTTGGACAGCCCCTGTGGTTAGAAATGGCTTCCTCAAAGTGAGCCCCAATCTGTTTCCTCGCTTGTCTTTATTGGCCTTGCTTCTGTCGTCTAGAGAATCAAGACACAGGATGGGAAGTAGGCTCCATCTACAGCCCCACTCCAGTGGTGTGGAAAGAGCCAGACACACGTGGGAGGTCCAGCTCTGTTAGGATAGTAACCCTTGATGTGTCTGAATTTGAGCATGTGACTCAACCTCTCTTCTCCTGGCCTTGTGGGATTATTGTGAAAACAAAATGAAATAACGCCTCTGAGAGCACCTGGCGCACTTCCAGGCATGGAGAAGGCTCTTCATAAATGATAGTCAGTGGGAGTGCTCAACTCCTGAATACCAAGAATGAAATGTTCCATTTGTGTTGTTCTCTGATATCATAGTCCTTGCTCTTCCTCTCGGCAGTGAATTCTAAACTTCCCCTTGTCGTTAGCTAATTTCCTAAAAGATGCAATTTTATTTTTCTGTTCACCTTTTTTTCCCCCTCAAGGTTTAATTAAGCTGTTGCTGAACAGAACTGAAGTGTTAAATAACAGAAAAGGATCAGTTCCCAGCATTCGTGAATCCCATACATCGCCAACACATGAGACTAGGCATGGTAGTGGATGGGAGAGATTAGCAAGTACCCTTGCTGATCAACAGAATATGCAAATTAGTACCCAGCTCATGGCATTGATCTAAATCTCCATGGCAACAACAGAGTTAGCTATGTACGCGTGGAGAACTGATTTGAAAGTTACAAAGTATGATAGAAATCACTGCAATGAGTATTGAGGGGGGAAAAAGAAACTAAGAAGTATTCCCACTTCTTGAAGAAATGCATGGAACTTTCTCGAAGTTTAGTAGTACCTTTCCTTTCCCTGAGCCTCTACCACTGGAATGCTACTCGGCAACGATCTAAACAGCAAAAAGCAACCATGAGTATAGAAGATCAGAAATGATCCACAAAATATATGATCCATGTATTTGACCACACAACTCTAAATTGGGATTATTTGCATGTCTGTGTGTAGCAGGATTATCTAGATTAAGTGCCCCAGATCCACCACTCATTAGCTGTGTGACCCTAGGCAAACTTTTAATGTCAGGATCTCCCGTTGTCCCCATCTATAACTTGGGGGTAACAATAGTTCCTATCTCCTAGGATTTTTGTAAGAATTGGCTGAGTTACTTTACGTATGTAAAGTGTTTAAAACAGCGCCTGGCCCAGAGTGGCTCTCTCATCACGGTTATTATTCCTGCTAGTTGGTCATGATTCTGCAATAGAGACTGTCTTTCAATCTTGTATCTCGTGAAGAAAATACAGGGCGAGAAAGGTTATATTTTCCATTTTCTAATGTTGCTGGTGCTGGGCAAGAGGCTTGGAAATGTCAGCAGTGGAGAGGCTTTGTACGCATTATCATTTTCAATTTCAGAAAAACACTTAGGAAAATGGTAACTGTGGTTCCGGTTAAGGCGCAGGATCCCAGGGAAGCCACGTTATTATTTGAACTCTCATCAAAAACTCCAGGGGCAGGTGGATGTCTATAAAACGTGATGTGATAAAATGGAAGTTGTTTACCTGGGAAACTGAGTCACCTCTTGATCTAGTTAATTTGTTTATGTATATGTAGCTGTGAAAAACAAACCCCCCGAGCCCTCATGGACCAATTTTCTTTGTGGTCTCAGCCCATTGCACCTTGCCTCTGTCTGTTGCTTGATTTAGGTTTCTAGCCCAGGCAAAATAATTGCGGTAATTCAAGTTTGGTTTTAATGTTCAGTGCTTACATTTGATGGGAGAGTATTCAGATAGATACTAGGCTACTTGCTTCGTGATGTCAAAATTGTTGCTGCTTTTTTTCTTTTAATGCAAACCAAACTCCTGCCGATCACCACCCACTGGTTCAAAAGCTCCTGGAGACAGCCTAATGGGACCTTGGCCTTGAAACCCTTCTGGCCTTTCTCTAGCGTCTGACTCTTCTCTCTTCAGGCCAATGCCCTTTTCCTTGTTCTCTCCAACCTTACTTTCCTGTACACCTTTTTGGAAGCAACTACAATCCCTCTTTGGAATGAGGTAGGGGCTAAACTGATAAGTAAAGTAGTTGTGTGATGTTAGGCAAACCAAGAGCTCTTGGTGAGAAACAGTTTTCTTGTGTGTAAACTGCGTGCAGTTGAAAATTACTCTGGCTACCTCGCTGGTTCTCCTGCAAATCAAATAAGACAGTGGTCGTAAAAGGGCTCTCTGTCCAACCTTAAAGTGCTGCAGACTTCTAAAGAATTATTACTGATGAAAATAGAGGCTAATGTCATTACTTAACCTGATGTAACTTTCCCTCTCTCAAGGACCCCCTAGTTCCCCTGCTTCTAGTTCAACGACCCACCTATTCAGTTCTGTTTGTAACTAGAACATGGCCTCACTCGACCGTGAGTTGCACATGAACCTGCTCTTGTCAAAATAGGCCTGTCCTACACGTCTTTGCTCTAGGTGCTTTCTTTTTTTTTTTTAATCTTTTTTTTTTTTTATATTTTTATTCATTTCTAGGAGAAAGAGAGAGAGACAGCATGAGCAGGGGAGGGTCAGAGAGAGAGGGAGATACAGACTCTGAAACAGTCTCCAGGCTCTGAGCTGGCAGTCAGCACAGAGCCCGACGCGGGGCTCGAACCCACGAACCGCGAGATCATGACCTAAGCGAAAGTTGGACGCTTAACCGACTAAGCCACCCAGGCGCCCCTCTAGGTGCTTTCTAAACAGAGAAGGAGGAGTTAGCTAATTCATTTATCCATGCGGCCATCATTTATTGAGTCCCTCCTCTGTCTGGAGATGGGGATGCAACGGTGAAGTCCCGGTCCCCGCCTCAGGGAAGCTCACTGTTTGGTCCGCATGACAGACAAGTAGACAGAACTAAATACCAGTGCCATGGTAGCTCTGTGCATAGGATGCTATGGAGCAGAGAAGAGGAACGTGTCTTTGCACGGAGATGGTTGGGGAAGGTTCCCCAGAGGAGATGATGCCAGAGATAGATCTTAAAGAGTTTGCCAAGTAGGAGGGAGTANGAATTTTCACAGGTACGGTAGTTGGAGTGGCTAAAGGGCTGGACGGGGGTGTTTGGGGAAAGGGAAGTACTTTGGCATGTCTGACATACAGTGTGTCTGAAGCAGGACGTAAGGGTGACAAGGAAGTCTGGGGCCAGATGACGGAGGGCTTGTAAGCGGAGGGCCTCTGAGACTTGCCAACAGGGCCTGGCATGATCACCTTTGTCTGTTAGAATTGTCGCGATGAGCACAGTAGGTTGACCATAGGCCACAGAGGAGGCTATGGTGAAGTTGAGGCAAGAGATGAAATCGGCATAGGTGAACGTTTTAACAATAGGAATTAAGAGAAGATATTAAGAAGGTAGAACCTGGGGCGTCTGGTGGGGCTCAGTCGGTTAAGCTCCGACTTCAGCTCAGGTCATGATCTCATGGTTCGTGGGTTTGAGCCCCGTGTCCGCTGTTCTGATAGCTCGGAGCCTGAAGCCTCCTTCAGATTCTGTGTCTCCCTCTCTCTTCCCCTCCCCTGCTCGTGCTCTGTCTCTGTCTCTGTCTCTCTCAAAAATAAACAAACATTAAAAAAAAGAACTATAAAAATAGATAACTCTACTATCCAGTGTTCATACAGCACTTCTGCAGAAAACAACTATCATGCTACAGGTGAGCCCACAGTCAAGTTTACAGAGCAAAAAGAGAAATAAATCACTGCAAGGGGAGTCAGCAGCGACAATAAACATGGTAACCCACATTCCAGAAAAGCTGTATAATAAGGCAACATAAAAGAGACCTTCAGAACGTTCAATAAGATAAAGGAAGAAATAGAATCCATAAGGCATGAACAACGCATTGTGAAAAGAAGAGCAGATATATTAGAAAAGATGAAACAGAATTGTAAAAATTATGTATGTGTATAGATACACATGTATATGTATGTATATGTATATAATTTTTTCAACTAATAACTTCTGTTTTTCTTTTTGTTAATTTTTATTTAAATTCTAGTTAGTTAACACACACACACACCCACACACACACACACACACACCACATCTTCTTTATCCATTTGTCAATTGATGGACATTCGGGCTCTCTTCATAGTTTGGCTATTGTTGATATGCTACCATAAACTTTGGGGTATATGTACCCCTTCAAATATGTATTTTTGTATCCTTTGGGTAAACACCTAGCAATTGCTATATAGTAGGGGGGTTCTATTTTTAACTTTTTGAGGAACCTCCATACTGCTCTCTAGAGGGGCTGCACCAGTTTATATTCCCACCACTGCAAGAGGGTCCCCTTTTCTCCACATCCTCGCCAACACCTGTTATTTCTTGTGTTGTTGATTTTAGCCATTCTGACAGTTGTGAGGTGGTATCTCACTGTGGTTTTGATGATTTGTATTTCCCTGATGATGAGCGATATTGGGCATCTTTTCATGTGTCTGTTGGCCTTCTGTATGTCTTCTTTGGAAAAGTGTCTATTCACATCTGCCCATTTGTTCACTGGATTATTTGGTTTTTGGGTGCCGAGTTTGAAAAGTTCTTTACAGATTTGGATACTAATCCTTTATTAGACATGTGATTTGCAAATATCTTCTCCCATTCTGTAGGCCGCCTTTTAGTTTTGTTGATTATTTTCTTCTCTGTGCAGAAGCTCTTTATCTTAATAAGTTTCCATAGTTCATTTTTACTTTTGTTTCTCTTGCCTCCAGCAATGTGTCTAGTAATATGAATATAATTTTCAACATGTCATATATAATATGCATTACTGTATAATAAATAATATAGTATATGTGTGTGTATCAATGAACTCAAACAATAGACTAAGCCCAGAGTGGGCATCAGTGTAGCTCCCAGATTCTACACAGAAAGATAAAAGAGAGGGAACTGGGGAAGGGAAGTGAGGAGTCATGAGGGGAGAATGAAGTTCCAGAAGAACAGAAAGAGCTTTAAGAAGAGGCAGTGGATGAAGAGTTGATGGTACATTTNAAGGGATATTGAAATCTACATAGGGGAATGGCTAGGAATATACACACATATAATATAATTTATAATAAAATCAGAGTGAATGGTGAATGGAGATAAGGAAATGGGGTTGTTGGTAAAGACTTCGAAGAATCTTGGCTGTGAAGAGAAGGAAAGATTGAACAGGAGCTGAATGAGCATGTCTGGCATATTGATTTATGCTGTATGAATAGCAAAATCAGGGGTGCCTGTGTGGCCCAGTCAGTTAAGCGTCTGACTTCGGCTAGGATCGTGATCTCAGGGTTCAGGAGTTTGAGCCCCGCATCAGGCTCTCTGCTGTCAACACAGAGCCCGCTTTGGACCCTCTGTCTTCTCTCTCTGCCCCTCCCCCACTCATGTGCACTGTCTTTGTCTTTCTCTCTCTCTCAGAAATAGATAAACATTAAAAAAAGAATAAAACTCAGCACAGCAACCTTACGTGTACACTCACGTGCACACACACGCATAGCACCAGTGCTGTAAAATGGCAGAGAACTTGTAAATTGCGATGTTCTCCAAAGCTCTTCCTTCCCAGAAGCTCCTCCCACAGCCTGTTCTGT
>NW_027527807.1:1291500-1294344 GCF_008692635.1 Crocuta crocuta
CCAAAAGCTTGTCTGTACACACACACACACACAATCACACACACACTGTGTCGGTTTGATTCTTTTTAAAAATTTTTTAATGTTTATTTATTTTTAAGAGAGAAAGAGAGAGAGAGAGAGCATGAACCAGGGGAGGGGCAGAGAGAGAGGGAGACACAGAATCTGAAGCAGGCTCCAGGCTCTGAGCTAGCTGTCAGCACAGAGCCCAACGAGGGGCTTGAACCCATGAACTGTGATACCATGATCTGAGCCGAGGTCGGATGCTTAACCGACTGAGCCACCCAGGTGTCCCAGGTTCTTTTTTTTTTATGTAGGTAACATAAATATTATGTCACCTTTGGGTATACAACCTAGCGATTTGACAATTATATGCATTATAAAATGCTCACCACAATAATTGTGGTTACCATCAGTCACCATATATAGTTATTACAATATTACTGACCCCATTTCCTATGCTGTCTTTTTCATCCCTATGACCTATTTATTATATAACTGGAAGTTTGTAACTCTTCATTCCCTTCACCTGTTATACCCGTCCCCCCAGCCCCCTCCCCTCTGGCAACTACCAGTCTGTTCTGTGTATTTATGAGTGTGTTTCTGCTTGCTTGTTTTGTTTTTTCGATTTCACATATGAGTGAAAGTGTATGTATTTGGCTTCTCTGTTTAACATCTCTCCCTTAGCATAATACCCTCTAGGTCCATCCATGTTGTCTCAAACGGCGCTATTTCATTCTTTTTGTATGGTGAGTACTAATCCATTGTATGTGTGTGTGACATGTTCTTTATCCATTCATCTATTGGTGGACACTGGGTTGCTGCCATATCTTGGCTATTATACACGATTGTACAATGAACATAGCGGTGCATATATCTTTTCAAATTAGTGTTTTTAATTTTCTTTGGTAAATACCCGGAAATGGAATTACTGGATCATATGGTATGTCTATGTTAATTTTTGTGTGTGTGAGGAAACTCCCTACTGTTTTCCACACTGGAGGCACCAATTTACATTCCCACCAACAGTACAGGAGAGTTCCCTTTTCTCCATATCCTTGGGCCAATATTTGTTGTTTCTTGTGTTATTGATTTTAGCCATTCTGACAGGCATGAGGTGATATCTCATCATGGTTTTGATTTGCGTTCCCAGGTGATGAGCGATGTTGAGCATCTTTTCGTATGTCCGTTGGCCATCTGTATGTCTTCTTTGGAAAAATGTCTATTCAGGTGGTCTGCCCATCTTTTAATTGGATGATTTGTTTCGGTTTTGGTTCTTCTTACAGTGAAAAGAGGGCACTGTGGCTTCCCTTAACGATTCTGTGAGGTATATATTTTTTCAGACCAAAGGATACTAAGATTCAGACAGAGAAAGTAGGCATGGCCATTTTAGTAACAGGAAGAGGAATGCGGATAGTAGGAAGACTTTTCAAATATGTTTCCAATATATTCAAATCGGAGCCAAATCCTAGTTGTCTCTCCGGTGGGAATTACTAGGATGATCTGGCTGAGACAGTCATTTTCCTACACTCTTTAATTCCTTTGTTAGCTTACAGTTTTATCGTCATCATCATAAACCTATATAATAACTGCCCACATGCAAACCTCTGGTCCCCATGCTCCCCCTTTATTATTGTAGGGGGAGTCAGTCTGACCCACTATGGCCTCCATGCCAGTCGAATTTTCATTTTGATTGGCCTCCTTCCAAAGGGATTACTTCCACTCAACCCTTCGCTGATGGCAGTTGTCAATCAATAAACTACCATACACTTGAACATCACCGGTGACAATATGTGCTAAACACTATCAGTGGAAAGGGAAGAAAGTTCTCTCGGCTGAGGGGAAGTCATAATTCCCGGTAAGAATTCAGCACTCAGAGTCAGTTTCACCCAGGTTTGAAGTCTGGCTTTACCCGATTTCATTCCCCAACTTCCTCGCTCTTCCTCATCCTCCCAAATTCATCCTCAGTGACATGGTCTGGTGGTGGTGGTGGTGGTAGTAGTTTTTCTGAAGCTGTCGTAAGTGTCAAATGAGCAAACCAGGATAAAGTACTTAGTGCCTGGGATATATTAGTGCTCAATACATAAATTACAGCTTTGCATCCTTTAGGGCATAGCTTGGTACATGGCAAATAGTTCTCAGTAAATTTTGAATGAATGAATGAACGGTGTCACCAGGGACAAATTCACGTAACTTCTCCTGCTTCACATCTCTTTTCTTTTTTTAATGTTTATATATTTTGAGAGAGAGAGAGCGAAGGGGAGGGGCAGTGAGGGACGGAGAGAGAGAATCCCAATGCCCGGTTCCCGGGAGCTCATGACCTGAGCCAAAACCACGAGTCGGACGCTAAACCGACAGAGACACCCGGGCGCCCCCACATCTCTTTTCTAACATGAGATTCTTAACTGAACATCAAGGTCCCTGTGATGATACCAGGTTCTGAAATTGCTGCAGGTCTTCAGCAGTTGCAGGAGAAGTTATTAAACAATTTCAGTCCGTTGATAAGACTCTTTGCTGTTTGTCAGAAGGGAAAAGCTTAGAGCCAATTAGTTAGGATGGATGCTGGAGAAGCCCCGGATCTCAGAAGGATAGTCCAGGGCTTCAGACCGTGGGACTGAACACACTGTGTGCAATATTTTTCTCTCTTTTGGCTGAACTCAGGCTTCCGGTAGCTGAAAGCAGATGGCACGAGAAAGCTCATGCCGTGGAAAGCCAGTGTTCCCGGTATGAACAGAACTGGGAGAACTGGAAGGCTTTGCCTTCCTGCCTCTGCTGAGTAGTGATGAAGATAAAGTCCACAAGACATCCCGCGGGTCTCCAAGCAACTCCCAAACCCCAAATGGCCCA
>NW_027527807.1:1294424-1295171 GCF_008692635.1 Crocuta crocuta
GGTATTAAGCGGCGATTTAGGATCATTTCAATTTAGTGAGAAAAGTAGTGATGTCTTCTTAAAATGTCACTCTAACAAGTTATTGTTCAGCGTGGAGGAAGTATGCTAATGACGGTGTATAGATAGCATTTGTTTTATAATTTGTTTTTGTTTTAGAAAAAGGAAAGAACATAACTGAGTTGAAAAAGCATGCCATATTCCCTCTTTTCCTGTTACCCAAGCCAAGAGACAGCCAGAGCCAGACACCACTGTCCAGAAACTCAAATTCCAGACCCAATGCCAAAGAGGAAACTGGCATATGTAAAGGGCTGGACTTGTACTCATCACTTCTCTTGGGTGAGGATCCTGAGTTTAAATACTGGCCGCCTGTGAACATGCCAGGAAATCATAGATCTATATCACTTAGTCTCATTAGACTTCACCTCCCTCATCCCTAAAATGGCAATAGTGATAACACCTACCTTACAGGTTGCTGTAAGGATTATAGAAAATCGTGTTATGGCGCTTAAGTTGTTTGCCCAGTTAGAACCACAGTGTGTATTGACTGTCGTCTCTTAATCCCGAGAGAAACTCCTCAGCTCAGGTCATGATCTCACAGTTCGTGGGTTTCAGCCCCGCGTCGAGCTCTGTGCCGACAGCTCGGAGCCTCAAGCCTGCTTCAGATTCTGCCTCCCTCTTTCTCTCTCTGCCCCTCCCCTGCTCATGCTCTGTCTCTCTCACGAATAAATAAACATTAAAATTAAAAAA
>NW_027527807.1:1295238-1295801 GCF_008692635.1 Crocuta crocuta
TTGATAGGAAATTGGTCGAAACAGTGCCCCTGGCAAAGAGGAAATCAATCCAGTGTTCCTTATGCTGGCTGCGAATGCCGCCCCCGGATGCTAAGTAACAGTGAGCGTTAGATCATTTGCGAACACCCCGTTCCCTTCTTCAAATCTTGGGTTTAGGTCACCTTCCTCCAGTGCGAACACCCCATTCCCTTCTTCAAATCTTGGGTTTAGGTCACCTTCCTCCAGAAATCCTATTTTCTGAAACAGCTTAGCTCCAGAAAAATTCCTGATTGCCTGCTTTGGCCTCAAATCCTCAAGTCATTTTTTCCCCTTAGCTTTGCATTTAGATTATTTAGTTCAGCGGGCAAGAAACGAAGCCAGTGTTACAGATATTTTGCCTCGGAGTCTGGCCCATTTTTAGTCGGCCATAAATGGTTCCTCACAGAAACACCCCGTGTGTGTTTGATAGCCACCAGACAGTTCACACAAAAGCAAGCGTTCCTTCAGAGTCTTGGAATGTTATTGAAGAAAACTGAATAGAACTCAGAGAAGCCTGGGCTTGTGTTGGCTTCAGATGCTCCCTT
>NW_027527807.1:1296333-1296711 GCF_008692635.1 Crocuta crocuta
TGATGCTCCCGTCACCAGCCACCACCGAGGCACCTCATTTGGTTAAGAATACATTTACTATTATCTGCAAAGTATCTCCCACCCCTGCCAGAGAAGCAGTCACAAAGGATTGTGACCGCCTTGACCCACAGGATCCAAGTTCACCCAATAAGATCTTCCAAAGGCAAAGGCACACACTAGCTCCCATGCCCCCGCATCAGACAAGACCTTGAGCATTCTCCATAATGCTACTGCTGTACCTCTTCCAGTGAGCGCTTCTTAGCCACAGGTCACAGGCGTACTACTCCCTGTAGTCTTAATGACAGAATGAGAACCTTGAGGGGAACCAACCCACATACCCACGGAGGTAGATCCAGTTTCTGTTGCAATCATAAAATT
>NW_027527807.1:1296877-1298964 GCF_008692635.1 Crocuta crocuta
CTGACGTCCATTTCCTCGTGTTTGCTTTTTATGGTCAAGGGAGAAACCTCCACCCAGGAAAGCCCATATTTCTCCCCAGGTTTTCTTGATTAAATGACCAAGCAGGTAATCAGAGGCCTTGAACTTGGTGTTGCAGCTGCTATGGCTAATTAAATGGCAAAGAGCTGAATTCGTAGATATGATTAATACCATCAGGGTGCTCTATGGTTTTTAACGTTCATAAATTATGACTGAACAATAAAATTTTTATGTGGGTTAGAGGATTTTTCTTACGGATCCGAATTAATCAGGGTGTTCCGCACTGATTTTATGTGTTTGTTTATTTGCTTTTGAATGTAAACCAGAGGTGGCTTTAGGGAATTCCATAGCTTAAGTATTTAGAGAATGGTCTATAAGGGAGAGGACCTTATAGTGAAACACAAGCCACCATCCTAGTGCAATGCAAGCCTAGGGGCCCCTGACTTTTCCTTCTGAAAGTGAATCAGAAGAGCCAATCCATTTCTTTAAAAAAAAAAAAAAATGGTTCTGGAGACCTTTGTTTCTGAAGCATAATTCCCCCCAACGATCTGACTGGGAGAGACTCTTTGCCAGCTAAGAAATGTGTCAGGTTATGTTCCAGAACACGGTAGTCACTCTTTCTGTCCCTGGAATTCCGATGGGACATTGACAAGGTTTCTTTCCATTGCGTTTTTCTTCCTGCTTGGAGGCTTGGAGTTAAGGGGCAAGAGCCTTTGCTAATGGCTTTTCTCTAATCTCCTCATTTGTATTTCTAGCCAGTCGTCTCTCTGGGCTTTTGGACATAATTAGATGGCCACAGACGGTGGTACTCGCTGCCCAGTCTCTAACACGCCCCCGCTGCTGCCCTGCTCAGTTTGCGGTGAGATGCAGGCGTCACCCGCCCCTGGTGCCCTGGAAGCTGTCCCCGGTCTCTCCCTTTGCACTCATCGTCAGTCCTTCACCTGGTAACTGGTCACGGAGAGATTTTGGTGGGCTGTTAGCGAAGATGCGGAGCCAACTGGCAACTGGCTCCGATGATGTTTACCTTCACAAAGGACGGGTGTTTGAAATCTCTCCTTTTCGGAGTTTCAGCAAGACGGCCAATTCCTTCCTGCGCAGAAGGTACTGAGGGCTGCTCCTGATATGCTGTCTGGATTCTCTCGTTTTTACTCATCACAGTCACATCTGTTTGGGTTTCTGTCTCTCTCCTGCAGATGCCTCTTGAGAGCAGATGCCCTCAGCTTCTTTACAGCTCATCTGAGGCCTGCCAAAGGAGATTGGCAGAGAACGATCAGCATCCCATGCTCCGATAACTCACATAACTCTCCCTGAAACAGAACGCTAAAACCTGGTTCCCAAGTGAACCCGGGAGGAATGGAATCAAAAAGATCTGTGTCTTTTTCTTTGGAATCTCATTTAGAGTTTATGTTCTGGTGGGGTGAGAAGGGAAGGGGGAGAGGGGGAGCATGAGAAGTAGAAGATAGAGAGGTCGGAGGGACCTGGGACATATACCAAGACGTCATAGGCTCCAGAGCCAGAGGACTTTAAGGAACATCTCGTCTATCTCATCTCGAGGTTTTCCAATGTTTTGTTTTCAGCAGTGGGATCTTTTTGGTTATTTTGCTCCATAAGGAATCCTACAATAAGGCCCAGTAGATAAAATACATGAAAGCAGGGGCACCTGGGTGGCTCAGTCACTTAAGCGTCCGACTCTTGGTTTCGGCTCAGGTCTTAATCTCAAGGTTCGTGAGATCGAGCCCCGCGTCATGCTCACAGCGCAGCGCCTGCTGGGGATTCTCTCTTTCCCTCTTTCTCTGCCCCTGCCCTGCTCTCTCTCTCTCTCAAAATACATAAACTTTAAAAAATTTTAAAACATGGGTGAAGGGACTTCTATCACCTCCACATACTCTTAGGTCCATGCGGAATACAATTTGAAAGCCATCAATATTGTCTAAAGGATGGCTTTAAGGATGGGAAAACTGTAGCCTCAGCAGGACAAATGACATATCCAGAGTCACACAGCCCATTCGCGGCAGCGGCAGGATTCAAACGCAGGCCTCCTGTGATCCAGGCTACAACGTTTTGTGAGT
>NW_027527807.1:1299167-1299770 GCF_008692635.1 Crocuta crocuta
CAACGTTTTGTGAGTTGAGCTGGAGAAAGGAGCGAAGGCTGCTTTTTCTACCTGAACACGATCGAGGAGCGAGCTGGGCGGACAGCGCAACGGGAAGAGGAGGTCCAGGAGGAGCATAGGCAGTGATATCGGGGAAATTGGGGGTCCGGGGGTTAAGCAGGGAACAGCGTGAACTGGTGGGAACAAAGCGAGACAGGAAAAAAAGGCACCGTGGAAATAGGTGTCAAGGGAAAGCCCTTCACTCTGGCACTCAAGTGCCATCCCGCCAGCGGGGCGGCAGTAAGACAGAAGGAAAAGGCAAAATAGCTTCTCTAGGGTGGGCTGCACTTCTTTCATTACGCCTTTCTAAGGTGAACGGGGTCTTGGCACCGTTCTCCCTCGGAAAGTTGAGGCTTCTACTCACACTCTTCTCGGAGTTCAGAAGCCCCTGAGGAATACACATGAGAGCTCGGAAAGGGTGAAAATATCCGCCCGACTAGTGGCTAAGCCGATTGCATAATATGATTTGGACCCAAAGTCAAAATGGCTTTCCTTCACTTTCCCCTCCTTGTCCTGGGTCTCTGTGAGTTCTCTTAAGGGAAGAGACAGGAGACTTCTTCCTGT
>NW_027527807.1:1300070-1301366 GCF_008692635.1 Crocuta crocuta
GGAGACTTCTTCCGGTCTATAGGCAGGCAGATGATGCCTAGAGGCCCTGGTGCTCAGCGGAAGGTAAAAGCATGCCAGGAGGGTGAGATCTTTTTCAGAGGCCTCTTTTGGTGAGGCTCTTTCCCTTCGGGGTGACTCGAATTCTAATCCCATACATCCTGGGAGAGGAATCTTCCGCCTACCCTCGAGAACCCATGTGAATCAGTCACTCATCAGTTATTTTCAACAAACTGTTTATTGAGCATCAACTACGTGACAGGCACCATGCCAAGGGATGGGAATATAGTGGTGGCCAAAACCTAGTCCCGATGTTCAAGGCGTTCCCAGTCCAATGAGAGCCAAGCAGGGTCCCCCCACTCCCCCGCACGAATTAAAGCCTGAAGAAGTGGATACCTGGATTGACGGGAGGTGCTAAAACGCTCCTCCACCTCGCCCTCCGTGTGCTTTTGGGAAAACCAAAACCACACACAGGAGCCGGCTGACCCGCAGGGAATTTCAGCCCATTGGGCAGGGCGATCCTGAGACCCTCCACCTCAGTGTCTGCCGCCCTCAGCCCCGCCTGCCTTTGCAGACACACAATAGCGCTGCTCACAGGGCAACAGACATTTCAAGACTGGGGCCCAGTGGAAGGGAAGGTGGCAGCTTTCCCTGGGGAGCCCCGAAGTCGGCCAGAGGTTCAGGTGATCCACCTCTGACCGGCTAAGAGGCCCCCCAGAGTCCACTGGCTGGGATCTCAGGCAAGAAAGGACTGGGGTCTGGGCATCTGGTTTTGCATCTATATGAATTCCGAAAAGATCTGGAAAGTGGGGAGGGAGAGGTCCAGCCAAGAGCGTAGTGGCAGATCCAAGGGAGAGCAGCTCTACTACTGGCGGCTTCCTTTTTGGCATCAGAAAGCAAGTAAAATAGTACAACGGTAGTGTCCCTTTGTCTTCAATGGGGATGTGGATGGTACGTTCTCTCTTCGTTGCCTTCTCGACCCCAAAGTCCTCTTTCTTCTCCCCCAGATGAAACACAGAGCAGGGAAAGGACGGAACTTGTGACTAGAGGGAGGCGAGCAAAAAGCCGGGCTTGATTCCCGAGTTGGAGGGAGACAGCCTGCTACATCTGGACGAGCAGAGGGGAAAAAGCAAGTTAGGAGACTGGAGATGGGCCCGGGCTTCAGGAGAGAGGCTCGGCCCTGCATTTCCCCAGTACCGCGTACTGTACCCGCCGCCCACTCTCCGCTGTGATCCCGAACCCAAACGAAAGATTGGGCGCGGGGCAAGGGAAAGACGGGGTTGGGACCGCACAAACTGG
>NW_027527807.1:1306847-1307207 GCF_008692635.1 Crocuta crocuta
CAAGGGTGACAGCAGCCCCAGCAAAGGCAAGACCAGCTGCGACAAAAACAAGTTAAACGTCTTTTCCCGGGTCAAACTCTTCGGCTCCAAGAAGAGGCGCAGGAGGAGACCAGGTTGGAAGGGGCGCTTGGCCGGCTTTGGGGTCCCCCCCTAGACTTAACGAGCGTGGAGGGGGCTGGAGGGCGTGTGTGGAAGCGTAGGTGAGTTTGTCGGGGGCCCATCTGGTGCGGATGTGGCCACCTAGCCGGTGTGCGTGCGTGGGAAGCGACTGCTTTCTCGCCGCTTTCGTAACGGTAACTGGCTTGCTGCATTGCAACTGCCGTGGGACAGGCGCAGAGCTCGGGGCCGTCGCCGGCCCGG
>NW_027527807.1:1309677-1321747 GCF_008692635.1 Crocuta crocuta
GACGTGGGCTTCCGCGATCTAGGCATTCTGTTTCTTTGATCGCTTCCAAGCTCAGCGGCACAGACTTGACCTGTGGTGCACCTTTGAAATATTTGCCGGGGAAGGGGGGAGTGGATTCCTGGAACCTTGTGGCAGAGAGCTTAGTGATCTGGTTAGACTAGTGAGCCTGGTTACTTGCTACTAAACTGCAGGGTTGACGAGCGGATTTAAACTCCTAGCCAGATTGTAGGTCCTTTGGAGCCTGTTCCGTGAGGAGAGGGGCGCGATATTCTGGCGCCGGGGAAATTGACACAGCTCTAAGTGTCAGGTTGCGTCAAGGTAGCCCTTCAGGCGAGCTTGCAGCGTTTTTGGCCATTCTTCACCAAATGAAGCCTTTACACTCTTTTCTTACTTTTAACGAGATAGATGATACAGAATTTCAGACTTATCCATCGGATGGTTCTTTCTCTGTGTATGGGTGCTGCACACTGTGGGATGGAAACGCAGACATCCATTTTCTGTTTGCTCGAAGTTTTGAAGGCATTGGCTGGGAATTGGGTTTGTTTTCCAAAGGGGTAAGCGGCTGCAAAGCATGGTTACGTGGCCCGAATGATCACATACATAACATTTCAGTGCAGGTGACTGAATTCAGTAAAAGCAAATTTCGGATAACATGGCTGGTGTTGGTGAAGTAGGTACTTTATTAATCTGTGGTGATTCAAAATTGAAAAATCATTTTCCTGGAAAACCCATCTTTTAGTTAACCATATTTCCGATATTAAATGTGAAAATAAGTATAAACTAGTTTTCTTTCCTCCCCACCAACAAAAGCCCTGCCCTTTTTGTGCCCATTTTTCCCTAAGCATAATTAACATGATAGACTATGATAATGTTTTTTTTTTCCCCCTCCTCTCCCTCTTTTCTTGTACCACAGCTTGGTTTTCCGGATCATTGATGCGTTTTCAACATTCTCAGAATGGAGGGGACTCTGTATTCAAATAGCGATGGTTCTCAGGGAAGTCTGTTAGTGTGGTTTTGGTCCCTGGCTGGCAGACCACTCTAGCTTCTCTTCGTATTTCTCCCCTTCCTTCCACGCGAAAAGTGGCACGTTGTGAAAAGGCAGAACCTGCCATTTGCCAACCCGTTCTGAATGCTCAATGAGCCAGAGTACCGCTCTGGAAGCCAGGGGACACGCTGTCAGAAACCAGCTGCCATCAGAAGCTTTAGGGCTTTACTGAGTTGCGAGGTAGAAAGCAAATGTTTCTTCACTTTGGACATTTGCTCTGAAACCCGGGAGCTGGCTCGCGCGTTTCCTTTCCAAGGACTCCTTAAAAGTTGTAGTGTGACCCTCGACGCCCGCCGACGTTTGTAAATGAAATCAGAATCTTTCCCGCAGCACGTGCCCAGCTTACCAATTGATGCAAATCCTCGTTCTCTTTGCAGAGCCTCAGCTTAAGGGTATAGTTACCAAACTGTACAGCCGACAAGGCTACCACTTGCAGCTACAGGCCGATGGCGCCATCGACGGCACGAAAGACGAGGACAGCACTTACAGTAAGTGACGGCAAAATAAATCGTGTATCCCAGCACGTTGTTGACATTGTGTTTCCTTCGTTGTTTTGTTTTTGTTTCTGTTTTTTCAAATCCACAACCCTTGCTCAATCCTGACCTGAGTGCAGAAATACCGTCCACCCCGGACTCCTGTGTACGCAGGTCAGCCTGAAGCCAGTCGACCATGTTAGTATCGAAAGTGGCGAACTATAGCAAATAATGTTGACACCGTCTGAAGAACAATCCAAATGTCATCTCCATGGTAATCTGGATGGATGTATGGCTGTCCTTTGGATTTTATTACTTTTTTCCCCACAGAAAATTTACTCACCCACACACTGATCCTGAAATAGCACATTATCTCTACTCTTAAGAATCGGTCTCCTCCCAAGAGAGAGGAGTGGTTTCGTGGCAGGAGAATTCATCATTAGGCACTTCTGCTTCTGTTCCCGCCTGACCCCTCCGCACACACTGATAACCCTGGAACTAATTGGGATTTTGACAATTGAGATTCCTCAGCAGGCGGGGAGAGGGACTTCCTAGAGCGTTTTATTTATTCATTTTCTTCTACCATGCTTTAAGTAAAGGCCAAGTTGGGATTATCATGGCGGACCCAACAGAAAGGAAGCACATCACAAATAAAGCCAATCTTATTTCTAATTATTGAAGTAAGGTGATGCTACGCTGTTGCATAATCTTTTTATTACTGTTTATTTGAAATAATAATAATTTAAAAAAATCCTCCCACATAGCATAGCCCCCTCTTCATTAACGATTGGTGTTTTCGTGCCTTCTACAGATTTTTGCAGACCCATTAAATATTCCACGAGGCTGAAAACCCCTGCTTCCCACAATCCATTCTCTGTTTTCCCTCATTTCTATTGCATTTCCCTCCGAACTTGCTAACTTCCCAGCAACGTCTCCATGATGGACTCAGAAAACAGCCAAGGAAAGCCGGTCACAGTGCTCACAAGTCCTCGGTGGCATTTTGAGAGATGTTTGGCCCTAGACAGCAAAGCCATAGACAGGGGTCCCAAGGTTAAGTGTCACAGAACTTCTTACCTTTTAAGAATGCTCCCCGGGGCTGATGGCCAAGCTGTGACCTCAAGTCACCTTTAATTATCCTTGAAGAAAGTCCTGGTGGTACCAGGGTGAGGAACATCTATACTAAATGGTCCCTCACTGTTCTTGCAAAATGCTGTGTTACTGCTGTGATATTAATTCTACAATGAGTACCCTAGACGCTCTCTTGTGACTCTTCTTCTATTTGACAGAATCAGGCATAACGAAGTTTTACTGTGATCCTATACAAACATTCGTACCCAATGAGCAGTAATAAAACATTCTCAGAAATTTTACGTGAAATCAGCATTGAGGGAAGGAATTGGGAGGGTGTGAGTTGGTCTGGTGTTCAAAGTGCCTCAGCAGAATAGATCTGTTGGGCATTATTGAAAAAGGAAGCTTATGAGTAACCACTCATGAGCCCCACCCAGTCAATTTTTGCCCCATCTATTTCTGACTTCTCCAGATTAAAATCAGAGAAGACGTGATTTGGGGTCTAGTGTTCACGTGTGTTGCTTGAAAAGGAGACATTAGCATGTTTGTTGTGTTTTTTAAATAGCAACGTGCCCAACAGTGCCAAGATCATCTGGTATGTAGCCATTTTAAGAAATACATAGATACATAGACACACCTACATATATTCACATCATTTGTACACATACAGATATACTTACACTCTGGCTGTAAATTATGTACTAGGTTTTACTCTTCAATTCCTACATATTCATAGCTTCTGCCTTTGGTTGTCTTCTACCTCTGGTATGGATGGCATTTCTGTGTACTAATGATACTGTAAGACCTTGAAAGAGCGTAGCCTGGTAACCAGAGTCTGTGTTTAGGCAGAAAGCAGTAATGAGAGGTAAGTCAGCTGGTGGCGGTAAGTATTACCACAACATGGAGCATACAAATGAAAAGTATCTCAGAAGAAATTGCAAATCTGTGGGCTTGACCCTGCTCCAGATACCAAGTGTGCCCAGAAGCCAGGGGACTAGGCGATCTTCCCGACTGAGGATATTGTAGGGCATAAGTCATCATGAAACAAGAATGTTTCATGATTGAAATGATGATTAAAATGACCATCATTGCAACGGAAGTCCAGCCATGTGAAGTTGTTCCTTTTTCCCCCTAAAGCCAAGCCATTTTCTTGGCACCTATTAATTATTTTAAATGACTAGAACAAGAAAACTGTTTTTTTATTCGCCTGTAATTCTTTTGTGTATATAGTATTCCCTTAATATGTATTCCTGGAGCTGTGTTTATATTTTTCTTATTTTTTATAGCACCTTTCATCATTTTTTCACATTTAGTTCAAATTGATTTTACACTATTTTAATCCTGATGTGGTAAACAAAAGCATGATAAAACAAATTTGTTCACATTTACTCAGATCTATTCCTAAAAACATGTGTTTGGTATTATACATTTAAGCTGACCTGAGGTTTATTGCAGTGGTGAATGTCAGTTCAATAAAATCTCCTCATGAGCAAATCAGCCATTGTAAATTATGTATTTCCCCTTGAAAAAGAAAAGATGATAGACATTTTATGGCAGCAGTTTTATTATTAACTGCCTTGGGTGCAATGAGGGCTATTTTAAAAGAATAGGTAAGTTTCCCTTTAAATGTCCAGGAGAGTTCCCAGTTCAATGTGTCAAGCCTTCCCAATGACAATAAGATATGCTTTGATTAATTGCTCCCTTTGAGAAATTGACCGTAGCCCAACTAAGGAAGAAGGATGACCTTAGTGTCCTATTCAGTAAACATTTAAGTGCCAACTTGTGCACATCCCTGAGCAAATGGTCCCTTCAAGGTAGAAGGCATTTCATTGGTTTTTTTTTGTAGACCCAACAGAGAACAAACGAGAAACAAAAGCCTTTAATAAGAAGGGGCACCTGGGTGGCACAGTCCTTTAAGCATCCAACTCTTGATTTTAGCTCAGGTCATGATCTTGGCATTTCATGGGATCGAGCCCCACTTCCTTGCTGTCAGCAAGGAGCCAGCTTCGGATTCATCTTTCTCTCCCTCTGTCTCTCTGCCCCTCCCCCAAAAGCACTCTCTCAAAAGAAACTTTAAAAAAAGAAAAGCTTATTCAAAACTTTGATGGAAATGGAGGAGGAGATTTTAGGTATTTAATGAATGTGTTTTAGATACACAAATGAAATCAATTGTTTTCTTCTCATTTAGAATATTTTCATCCTAATCAAAATAACGTCTTCTGTCCATGAGAAAGTACTCCAGATTTAGAGAAACACAGGCATGTAGGAAAATAGTGATTCTGCCCAAGCTTACCCTTGATATGATTTCTTTGCATTTTTATCTGGAAAGGCTGATGACCCTTTAGGCTTTCAACCAACCCAGTGTATTATCTCTCTTGAATGTCTAAAGAAAAGACAAGACTGCATTCCTAAGACTAGCCGCTGTCTGCTTCTGCTTTCTTCAATATTTGTGTTTTAGAGTGCTGATTTCTTATTTTGAATCGGGTTTCATAGAAATTTATGGTACATAGCGAAAAATTCATGTTCTGTTTTGTTAATACCACTTTTCAAGAATAGATAATCCTGGGCATTATCCTGATTACATAATCCTGGATTACCGATGGTCTTTGCTTCTCTTCCCCCTACTGCTATCGGATGTTTGTAACTTAAGCATTTTATTGCTCATTGAAACCCACACCAGATAGTAGCTGAGGCACATGGTGAAAATCAAATCGTTTTCACTCTCTTTCTTACTTTTTTTTTTTTTTTACTTTTTATAAGCTGCATGAAGAGAACTAAGGAGGTTCCAAATGTTGTAAAAAATGAAGTTCTAGAAAGAATTCTGAGTTTCATTGATCATTACCTGTCCCTTCTTATGATGACCAAGCTAGGATTCAGACACAGGCTGGTATTCCAGTTGTCTGGTAGTACAGAGTGATATGGCTTTTATACCAAACCCACTTGGAAGTTCGTGTTTGGTTCTTTAGAACTCAGAATTCTTAAAACTGTGAACTTCTACATAATGGGAATGTGACCTCTCACATTCCAAAAATACACTATTACCACGTTTTCACCATACATACTGCTGTCAGTCCACAAATGTGCATTGAGCACCTGCTGTGAGCCAGGCATCATCAAGAGAAAGATATATACATGACATACACAAAGGTATCAGACTTCTTGCCTGTGCGTTGCATTGTGAAATATAGCACGCGATCCTGGCTTGCAGTCTGCGCAATTACTTTCCTTTACCTCACATGACAGAAGGGCGCAGCTTTTAATATGATGAGCATTGAATGGGGTGCCATCAGTGGCATGTGGTAGGAACACTTGTACTTTGAACTGTACAATATGTCCTAGCTCCTCTGCTGACACCCTGGTTTTAAGGGAAATATACATTGTAGGCTCCCCAAGGAATATTTAGTTTTTCATTAATGTTTCTCATCCATAGTACCCCACCTATATACATACATACACACGCACGCACACACACACACACACATCAAGGTAAGAGATCGCAGAAAGGCCCTTCTTACCCATGTGGGGACTCTTTTACACTCGTGTTCACAGAAATGATAGCAGACTGCTACATCATCCTCAGTAAACTTACACACCAAGGCAAAACTCCTCAGTATTGGTCTATGACTTGAGAGAAAGGTGCACCGGCTAGCTTCAAAAGATGTGTGTGGCAGGCACTACGTTTTAAAAATGTACTGTTTTATTTTTATTCACAGTGTAGGAGGGAGTAGACAGCTGGTAGGGGGAGGCCGCCCACCGGTTTTCTCCAGTGAGTGGTGTGTGAGTGTGAGGAGAGCATGGGTGTAAGTTTCAGGCACTCAAACCTTCAAATGGAGACATGAAGGCCGCTTTGGTACCAGCTGGCCGCCTCCTTACAACTATTTTGCTAAACAAACAAACCAACCTCTCAAGTCCATCTTTCGTATCCCTTTAACCTTTGCTCCTAGAGACTGAAAGCTAGGCACGCACTCCGCCCTCCTCAACCCTATCTTGGAAAATGTTGGTTCTTTAAGAAATACTACTCTGGGAACATAAGATTACAAAATGACTTTTTTTTTTTTTCAAGGCCTGGATTTATTTTTGGGTTGTTCCATTGGAAATAATACAGATAATTTAGACGAGGGAGTTGGACTAGTATCTTTTCTAAGATTCTAGGAATCTCTCCCCAACTGGTAGATCATAACCATGTCTGTGAATTTTAGCAGTCATCTAGGGGAGCGGTTTAAAATAGTCCGTTGAGGATAGAGCTATTTAATATATAGACCAATTCCTGGAAGCCTGTCGCTCCAAAAGCATCCGGATTCCCTACTTCCGACACTGTACAAACCATAGAATTGTCTTCCCTGTCCCCCAGGGTGTTTGAGAATATGTAGTTATAGTTCCAGTTACGTGACGGCCACCAGAAATCAAGGGTGGAATATTAAAAGGGTAGAAAAGGCCCTATCTGTGTGTAAATATATACGTCTGTTTTTACCAAGCACACGTTACTTTTAGAGGGCCAGACCTGCTGGAAACCTAAAAAGCTATGGAATTCTGAAGGATAACATTGTTTTCACATTCTTTGTTATTTTAGCTCTGTTTAACCTCATCCCTGTGGGTCTTCGAGTGGTGGCTATTCAAGGAGTTCAAACCAAGCTGTATTTGGCAATGAACAGCGAGGGATACCTGTACACCTCGGTAAGACTTTCACTGTGCTCATGTCTGGATTATTCTAGCTTCCACCTGACGTGAATGAAAATATGCTACCTATGTGTAACCGTTGCAGGTTTCTGGGAGATGAGGAAGAATGTTCTTGATGGAAATGGCTCCTTTGAGAGGACAAATGAACGTCCAGTGGAAATGCTATCTCTTGCTAGTTAACTATCAGCAGCTAACGATTTTGGCCTGCTATCAAAGATCCACGAAACATTTTCGCACATGATGACACTTGAGTTGATAGAATGCTCTGGGTGGCTGTCTTTGCTATGCACCCGCGGAAAGCAGTCGTTTCTGTCACTCAGTTCAACATCTGTTTAGCCATGTTTACCCTGAAGAACTGAAGGAGAGCTCTTCCTCCAGTTAACTCTAAGATGTACAGGACAGTTCTAGAAGTTCCTCTCTTTTCGTATCTGCAGTTCAGCTGCACCCCATCTGTGATCTCTACTATGTTTCCATCAAGCACATTTCAGCCTCTCCGTACGTACCAATACCTTCTCTTCCCAAGAAACGTGTAAACGATGTAGGCAACACTTCAGTTAGGAACAGGAAGCTTTTTAAAAATGTTTAGCATGTAGTTAGAGGCAGAAGCGGTATAGTTACCGCGGTTAGGATTTCACTCGTGTCAGGAGATCTAGTTACTGGTTGTAGGAGACTGCTTAATACATGGATCCTCTGTAATCTTCGCTTTGGATTTCGTATGTTTTCAGAAAAGGCTGGGATGTTTAAAATGGAGAAAATTGCTTGCCAAACTTCCCACCAGATACCCTCGCAGGAGGCTCTTACCATGATTAGACAAATCTATTCCTCCATGCGCCCAAGTGGTTAACCTTTCAGTACTATTTGCTCTCGGCCATTCCCTGAATTTACTGCAAAGCCAGGTGTGTGGAAAGTCTGTTGGGAAAGAGGTGAGAGAAGACTGAGACCACAGAGGGCCCATTCCTTTGGCAAACTGCGTAGTTCATTTCATATCACGATAGAATGTTATTCACCAGCATAATCCTCTAACACTGGTCGCGGTCAGCATTCCCGTCAGGCCATTTCAACTGTTGTGTTTCATAAATGCAGGGGTTTTCTTATTTTTACAACTGATAAATTTGGGTTTATTGTAATATTCATGACACCCATCAGTAATTAATACACTGCTATTATTATAAACAATAGGAAAGGGGATTTGTTTTTCAGATTTGCACATTAAGGTAAGAGAATTTAATAAAGAAGGATTTTAATTCACCGTGTTTAGATCCACAGACTACCTCGACAGGGCCAGATACAAAGGTAGGTCGTTAATAAAATAAATGACTGTTTTCTGAAACTACCATGCAGGCATGGGAAGGAAATGGAATATATATGAGGCGTACTTTTGAGAAGGTAAATACCAGATGGCATAGAAAATAATTCTTAGGAAATAATTACTGGTCAAGAATCCAGAAGGGTGAATTTTTTTTTTTAATCTTGCAACCGTAATTGTTCTTTTTTTACTTTTGGAAATCATATTTAAGCTAGAGGAAAAGTCATGTAAGTTTGGTAATATGTCGGGCGCCCCCACTCAAGAAAATTAGGGCGTTCAGTATTACACGTCGGGAACTAATGTCCAAAATGCATAGCCTAGCATTCAGGTTGACCGTTATTTTAGCAAATCGGTAAATGCCAACATGAGCTCCTTTCTAAAGATGGGCTTCCTGGGGCGCCTGGGTGGCTTAGTCGGTTAAGCGTCCGACTTTCACTTAGGTCATGATCTCGCGGTTCGTGGGTTTGAGCCCCACGTCGGGCTCTCTGCTGACTGCCAGCTCGGAGCCTGGAGCCTGTTTCAGTCTGTGACTCCCTCTCTCTCTGACCCTCCCCTGCTCACGCTGTCTCTCTCTCTCTCTCTCCTAGAAATAAATAAAACATTAAAAAAAATTAAAAAAATAAAGATGGGCTTCCTTTCCATGATGGGCAAGCTGATAGCAAAATGTGAGACACTCGGGATGGATTTTCCATTAAGGAAAAGCAATCTTAAAATAAGCATTCCCTATTAAGGAAAAGAAACTGCTTTCGTTAAGGAAGAAAGACATCTGATTGATAATCCCAGAGTTCATGCAGAGAAAAGTAGCTTATTATCTGCTCCAGGAAAGAATCTGAAACTTCTCTGGGGTACGTGTTCCAGTTCTCATTACTCCTCATGGATCATGGTCTGGAGCCCCTTTACAGTGTTGACCCTCAGTGGTGTTGAGCACTCTGTCTCATGATTGTTTAAAGTTTGGTGCCCAGACTCTGTGACGACAGAGCCTGTCTTAACGACTCTTGTCGCATCTCATGTTGTTGTGACCAGAAAGCTATAGGAAATAGGCCTCATCGGGAAGAGAAAGGATCACACCCCCCCGCCCTTGCGTGTAACTATGCCACTTCTGCTACTGAAACACTATGCCATTTTGTTAAGCGCCGCTTGGCAAAGAGAAGATAGGTTTGGACAGTGACCTAAGGAGGAAGCACAAGCAAGAAAAGGAGGTGGGGGCGACTGATGGGGGCAAGTTAAAGAAGAAAATCTATTAGGAAGTTATTGGAAATAACCTTGGTGAGGAATGACGGAGGTCTGCCCTAAAGCATCTGCACTGGCACTGGCTAAAAGGGCACACATTCTTCATAGCTGTTTTAGAGGTAGCATCACCAGGATTTTACGGCTGACTGCATTTGGAGGGGAAGCGGGACCATCGCGTGTGGTCAAACGTGTATTCTTGCCCTTTGCCACACAGATGGAAGTATAAAGTAGCTTCGGGTAGAGACACTTTTTAAACTTGGCGCCATGGTGGGTTATCAGGGGCCCCAGGGGGAGAGGGAGAATTTTACCTTTGGCAATTGCTTTGGCGGTGAAGCGGTCAACCACGATGGAGACTAAAGGAAAAGGCAGAACTGGGAAGAAGATACCTGAGTATCGCTTGCTATAGCTGTTTGAAAATGTGAACATCGAGTCAGAGAAAGATGGGAGCTAGAGATCAAAATGTGGGCGTTCTCGCGTGTAGGCAGTGGTTGATGCCATGAGAATAGTGGAGAGAACGTGTAGCACAAAAAGATAAGAGGGTTTGTCAACTAATATTAGGGACTGCCATCATGTAAGTGGCCAGCAGCAGCAAAGGAACTCACTGAGGCAGATATCATGGTATTACAAAAGCTGAGAGGGGAGCGCGTTTTCCAAAGAGTCAGCAATGTCAAGTGCTTCAGAGACAACAAGTCACAGGAACTAGGAACACATCAAGGGAAGGTCTTCAGTGATCTTGACAAGAGCACTCTCCGTGGAGTAATGGCCACAGGGACCAGACCAGAGTCAGTGAGTTGAGCAGTGAATGGAAAGAGCACAGGCAGTAAGTATAGAATATCTAACAGTGGGGCGCCAGTGGGGCTCAGTCGGTTGAGCGTCTGACTTCGGCTTAGGTCATGATCGATCTCACGGTTGGTGAGTTCGAGCCCCACATCGGGCTCTCTGCTGTCAGCGTGGAGCCAGCTTCGGCTCCTCTGTCCTGCCCTCTGCTCCCCCAACTCACACTCTCTCAAAAATGAATGAACATTTATTTAAAAAAAAAAAAAAAGAATTTCTGGGGCGCCTGGGTGGCTCAGTCAGTTAAGCTCAGGTCATGATCTCAGGACTCATGAGTTCGAGTTCCGCACTGGGCTGCGTGCTGACAGCTCACAGCCCGGAGCCTGCTTCGTGTTCTGTGTCTCCCTCTCTCTCTGCCCCTCCCCCGATCATGCTGTGTCTTTCTCTCAAAAATGAATAAATGTTAAAAAAATTTCTAAAAATGAATTTCTAGCAGGAGAGACAGGAGTTGAGGAAGGCTTGGAGGGTTCTTTGGGTAAGACACTTGAATATATTTATTAGGTGAAGGGAAAGAGCCAGCAGAGAGGAAGGAACTAAAGACCTAGGAAACGGGGATGTGCATGGAGTGGGGTCCCAAAGGAGTTGAGAATGATGGAATTGAGTGTTTAGATTCACCTGGACCAGAGGGATGCTGCTTCTACAACGCGAGACCGGGATGAGGACAGACGGAGATGTGGGCGTCCCAAGTCTGCAGGTGATGGACAAGACACTTGAGGGATTTCCAGCCAGAAGGACCTGGATTTTCCCGGTGAAGTCGGCTGAGAGGTCACCTGCTAAAAGTCAGGGGCATAGGGATGGCACAGGTGAAGATCTGAAAGAGCTGTTTGGGGAAAGGGGTGCGGAGACAGCCTGGCGACCAGGGCTGGCGATCAGGGCTGTGTTAACTGCAGGCCGCTGGCCAAATCTAGCCTAGCACCTGTTTTTGTAAATAAGTTTCATTGGAACGCAAGTCCCGCCCATTCTTTTTGCTTCTTGTCTGTAACTGCTTTTGTGCTATCACAGCAGAGTTGAATAGTTGCAACGGAGCCCTTAGGGCCCCTGCAAAGCCTCAATTATTTACTATCTTACCCTTTTTACCAGAAAAAGTTTGCTGACTCCTAGTCAGACCGCGGTTCTCAACTTAGCTACCTATTAGAATCACCTGGGGACCTTTAAAAACTTCCATTCTCTGCGCTGCACTCAAGCCAATTATATCAGAATCTGGAAAGGTGGGGTGTCTGCGTGAATATTTTCTAAAACTTCCCAGCTGATGCTAGCGGGTAGCCTGGGTTGAAAACTGCTGATCCCGGGCCAGGAAAAATGATTGCTGAGAACCACCCCCACCCCTGCCGTGAAGTCAGAAACTGTGAACTCCTGTGCGCTTTGTCCTTTAGTTTTTGAAATTTCTGCGGCTGGTCTTCTTTTTCTGCTCTTGCAAACAAATTGACTTTTAATTTC
>NW_027527807.1:1321807-1323424 GCF_008692635.1 Crocuta crocuta
GAACTGTTTCTTGAGATGAAAGAAGATGCTGATCCTTGGACTCTCTTTCTTATTTCCTTTTTTTCTATCTCTGTTTGCATTTCTGCTTGTACCTCCCTCAATTTCCTTGAAATTCAGTTTTACATCTTTACCATTTCTTCCTCCCTTTTGTCCATTAAATGAAGAAACAATACCGTCACGTCGTTATTGCTACAGAGATAGTAATTTGTTTTCCAAGATTAATCTCAGGATTCTTGCACTGTGCCCTCCCCCCTCCTTTTTTTTTTTTCTCTTGTTGCCATGGGGGACAGACTTGATGTAGGCTCAAGTGGCAGTGAGAAACCATCTGTGGCACTGAGAATCATAATTAGCCATTATTTCATAACATATTTACTTGTGTCGATGATAGAACTAAGTCTTTCTGGAACTGTAAGGAAATTATTATTCATTGTGCGTAGAGAACTTTGTTCATACCTTTGGCTTTTCTTTGCCAATAATAATGAGTTGTATGCAGGCTTTTGAGAGTTCCTCAAAACTTCACAGTATAAATATTTAATAGCATGAATCTGTTGGTGATCCATATTTCAGAACCGGTTGAAATAAATAAACATTACAGAAAATCAAGAGTCTTAAATATGAAAACGTTATTAATGTCCTAGTATGTATTTTAACAGAGGAGTAAGAACAGATAATTAGAAACAGGATAATACAAAGTCAGAGCTAAACCCAAAGCCTTTTGTTTTCATTTTGGGATGTTTCAGAACTCCATAGCAGCCTTTTTACCTGCCTAAGTCTTTACCTCTCATCCACGCTAGTTTTCTATTTCCAGAGCATGAGGTGTCATTGGGGTTGGGGTTGCTAACATGTGGACCCAAGCAGAAATCCTTTGATGAGCAAACCTCTTCCGTTAGTATATTTCTAGAGGGGACTTACAGGAGTGATTTTACGGCCCTGCTCTATGGGCCTGGGACTCTTACCACAGCACATTAGATGCAAGATCAAACAGCAGGTCTCTGAGAATCAGCTGATGCCATGGGAATGAGGCAGCGTGTGTACCTGATCCCAGGGGCCCCGACTTGGAATCTGAAGTATGGGGACAGATTTTCCTTCTCTACTGGATTATTTCCACATACCTTAAATTTACCAGGTTTCTTCTCCCATCACGGATGTTGATTTTGATGATCCAGGCCCAAGATGCTGTCTGATTTTCCACCATATAAGCTCTTACTTCTTGTTTTTTTCTTTTGCAACTGGCACACACTCCACTGGGAAATGCTTGGAGTCAATATCCTGCTCCTAAAGTTAGCCCCGTTTTTGACATTGTATTTTCAGGAATCCCAAACCTCTGTAGAAAAATAAGATACTTCATCAAAAATCTGAGAAATGACCCTTGATTCTTAGGTTATGCCATATGAGTTTCCCACTGGCTAAACTGAGGCAGAGAAAAATGAACATCTTTTTTCTCTGAAGCCTAGGAAACATCATAGAAAAATAGGATCCAGCAGCGAAGGTTTTTCTGAGCTTAGCATTCTAGTCACCGGGCTTAAAAACCATTATGTAATGGAAGGTCAGTTTATATTGTTTGGGTGAATTAAAATCATTTCTGATATATGTTTTAAATTCAGAGTGAAGTTGGGG
>NW_027527807.1:1323523-1325389 GCF_008692635.1 Crocuta crocuta
GGAGTTGGGGGGGGAGGGAGGGGTTTGTCTGGGGCCTCAGATGCTCAGTAAGCTTTTGCAGATTTGTCTCATTTCTCTGATTCCACAAGTTAAGGCGTAATTTTCGGTGACATGACTTCTCAGCTGTAGCCCATATTCTAATATAGAAAGGACGTTCAAGTTTAGGTGAATTCATTCATCAATTCAGTGTGATGAATGCCCTCCTAGCAAACATCGGTAGCTTATAAAAATGTTCAAGTTATGCTAAATCTGTGTATCAGCAAATTAACNCATTAGAATTCAATGGAGGGCACTGGTTTAAACAACAACTGTTGAGGGAAGTAGGATTGACTCCGTTATAAAAAGAAATAGATTTAAAATAAATATAAGCACTCTCGTTCCCAGTAGAGGAGACCATGATCATTATCAAATCAAAATTGATTTCTGGGATGGATTTTGCATATAGCCAGTAGCCCTCATACGTAATACCCCTACAAAACTAATAGACACAAATCCTAATCCCTAATTATAGCTTCAGCCTATCTGTATGCTTATGAATTCACAAATTGTTGAGTTTGACAATAAAATTAGGAAAGGGTTGACTAGGAAAACTTAGGTTCCCAATTTTGGTGCCTGTACCTAACAGACTTTTTTTTTTGTTTTCAGTGGCTGTGGAACTAAACATTTTTGATGGGCATTTTCGTTTCAGACTAAGGGGATTGATTATAAGGGTAACTATAAACATACACACTTATTTCCAAGTGATATCACTGAGAATAGACTATGAAGAAACTGAAATTATTTTTCAGAAAGAAAAGCAGACCAAAAAAGCACATTTTATTTGTTAATGAATGGCTCTCCCAGCTCAAGAAGCTAAATTTTTATGTTTCACAGAGGCTTTCGAGTTACTATGTTGGTGCTATTGAGAAAGAAGTCATTATAGTTATTGTATTGAAAAACTTACTGAAGGAGCTGTATTCACTTCAATATTCCTTCAGATTACTAGTGAATCAGCGTAATTTCCAAACCCCAAAATACATTTCCCAAGTCACAGATTCACGTTTAGTTCTCTTTCCATTTCATGGAAGTTTCATTCAGATGTGAAGGAAAATCTCGCTTGGCAGTATTTGAGTATGAAATTAGATAAATCCGGTTGTTTGTAACCTCGCAGTCAAGTGCTTTTTCCATATGGTCTCCGTAAAAACATCGCCCAAACCGGGAAACGCTTCACGGTGAAGGTATAGTTTCTTAGGTGGAAGAATGACCGAAGATGGTACTTTCTCAGAAATCAAGGAGACTGGCGAAGTTGCAGCTAGCTAAACAGAGCAAGATTGGCCCCATATTCTGTTTTTGAGGCCAAGTTGAAAAAATAATTCAAATGAGAGGTCACAGGGCACATATTTAAAAGAGTGTCTCATGGCTTTAATGCAGAAGCTAAATTCACATTTGTAGGAAAAAAGCCAGTCTCTTGGAACTAAAGAATAAAATAATTGGCAAGAACAAGGGAGAAGAATTTTAGCAAGTAGAGCCAGATGTAGGGGGGTAATTCATGCATGCACGCGCACGCACGCACGCACGTAACATGCACAAACACAGCACGCATATACAAAGACAAATGGAAGAAGCCAGTCATGTTCATTACTCTGTTGCTATTACGGGACCAGTTATTTTGGAATTCCCAGAATAAGTCTGTTTTAAATATATATTCCTACGCTGAACATGTAATACCTTTGGTGATTGCCCTAGCAACATATTTGGTAATGCTTACTAGCTTTACAGAACAGAGCAAATGAGATCTCTTAGCTACATTTTGTATAATTATCCAGTGAGTCTCATGGCTTGGTGCAGGCATTGCTTTTAGTCCCTCCCTTATTGATACAATGTGAA
>NW_027527807.1:1325415-1326154 GCF_008692635.1 Crocuta crocuta
AGCAGTAGCTGATTTTTCTCCACCCCCTACTTAGAGAACAATGTTTCCCCAAAAATTACCTTTTTGGCAAGTATTTAGTAAACTAATTAATAAAGCTGTGAATAAGACAAAATAAAGGCAAACTATATTATTTCTGTCAGGCCTTTTAAATATTTAAAGTAAGTCAAAGCGCCCACTTATGTAACCTTCATGGATCCGCTCAAGTGTTAACATTTCCAGATTACGTAAGAAAGTGAATTACTGACACACAAGAGAAAAAAATTCGAAGGCAGCAGCCCTGGTTTCAATTGTTACCTCGCTTAGAGGGAATTACGACTTCCCAACAGAGAAACTTTAAATGAAAGCATTTCTCTGATCATTATAATAGCTGTGACCAAGGTTAATAACTGGCAAGCCCTTGACTAATACATTTAATATGTTTTACCCGGGCTGAATGTGTGAATAGATAACACGTCTGTGCTAAAATTCTGATTAAGTTATTCATCAGATACTCTGATGCTAACTGCTTTTGACAGTCCCGGAAATGGAGCTGCTGGGAAACTCAATTGATTTCTTGGACGGATTTTGCAGACAGCCAGTAGTCGTAATATTGGACACCCCCTTCCATAAGGGCCCCAGATGTGGATGGGAATTCTGGCGCAGCACATAACAGGTGTAGCCAGACTTAGAGACGATGTCCGTTTTTACCCAAGGAAAAGAAAGTCATTATAGATAGTTGAAAAATGAAATGTAAATAACG
>NW_027527807.1:1326327-1332787 GCF_008692635.1 Crocuta crocuta
ATCACCCCATAATACTTTCATAATTGACAAGACACCAGAAAATGACAGTGACAGCCTTCGGACAAGAGATTCCATCTGGTACAAACTCCATTATATACAGCAAACACCGTAACAAAAAAGCCTGTGCGTGACAAATCCATTGCTGTAATCTGGCCACAAAATCAGCAAGGCGACAACAAAGTGTTTTGGTTGTTTAGGTAAAGGATTCTCAAGAATATTGTAGCAAGTATTCCCTGATTCTGCCCACATCATAACGATTAGCTGCAATACAAGGGCTAATCAAAGAGCCTCTTTGCACTGAAGAAGATTGAGAGCCTACAGAAGCTGAGAGCATCCTTACTGTATTGCAGCGTTTAAAGCAGAGATCTCCTGAACCCCCACCCCCTACCCCGGCACTCTTGGTTTCAGAAAGCCTAGTCACATGTGTCAACTCCCAGAGAACCGGAAGTGTGAGATGGTCTAGGAGCTTAGTCAACCTATCAATTACCAGATCTCTGTGGAACATCCGTCCACAGGGTGCTAGGCACCGCAGTGATCGCATTGATCTGTACGATGGCTGGAGTTTACAGTCTTCTATCCTGCGTTCAGAGTCCGGATTGTTAATAGTTGATCCACCCCAGGAAGGATTGGCATAAACTTGTTCCTCCCCAGCTTCTGCAGCCTGGCAATGCTATTTTTAGTCCAGAACTCACTGTAAGAAAATGCCGTATAAGGAAACAATTTGAATGTCCTTGGGGATGGGGGTGGGTTGAGGGTCTCATTATGGAAATTTACCAGTTGTGTTAAACAATATATGTTAGATAGTTGGCGCCAGTCTTCGGCAGATCACATCAAGACCATGTTTGTATGCCATGGGGCTGTAAAATTGAATACAATGGAGAAGTGGCTTTCGCTTATATCAAGGAATGGTGTAAGGTGAAGCGTTTTAAAAGTCTTGGAAGTGAGTGACTCCGCTTGCCTGACACAGGTAGGTTACGGTGGGTTCAACCAACCAAAGCTTTAAGGTACGCCAGAGTCCAGTGTGCTTGGACAATGCCACTGGGAAGTCTTCCCTTCCAGTTTTCTTCAATTTCATGCCGCAGTAGTAGGCATAGCAGAGAAACGATGCTGACCCGTAGACCCAGAGACAACTTCTTAGAGCTATGATATGCAAGATCTATTAGCATCTACTATTTTGAAGAGTACCAAGTATTTCTTTCTTCAGACTGGAATTAGCATTTCCTATCCGTGACTTTCAGGACTGCTGAAGAAAGGGAGTAAGGTTTTGACTGTCCCTTCTCCTTTTCCTCTGAGATCCCGGTTGCTCATGTTACTCCTCTCTGATTAGATGGGCGGTTACATAGGTAGTTAACACCACAGAGACGTTAGGTGGATAAAAAGCACATTTATTAAAGCTGTTCGTTACATCGGCATTCCCAATATCCTGGAATGATTTGCTCAAACAGAAAGTTCTGCTCCTAGTACAGCTGTCAATAAATCAAAGCATTTGTGGGCCACAAGGGCATTTGAATCTCACAGTTCTTAAATGTCACCAAATGGGCTCCGGAAATGCTTTAACTGGTAGTGTCCCTGGTCTAGGCATGAGACTTTATTTTAAACCAGTAATGAACCTCGAGAGTAGCGCTCGCCAGACCCGTGACAAGCAGTTTTGCTCAGTTCCTTTCTTTGCTCCGGCCCTTGCTCTGATTTCTGTTCACACAGACAGGGTGCAGAGCAGCTTTTTATCTTACGTGGTTTGGGATCACTTTGGGTCCGCCTTCTCTCCAGATTTGGAACCTCTGAAGCCCTAGGGAGATGAGCAGAGCTTTGACATCAAGGGAGGGATTTTTGTTGTTGTCGTGTTTGTTTTCCAGTATCTAGAACGCATTCTGGTGATGTTCGTCCGTTTGCACGAACCGCTGACGGCTCTCGCTTTCAGAGAGGAAAGGGCTTTGCCTCTTGGGGCCCCCACGTGGTGTGGACACAGAGGTCGTGGTTTCGCAGGCTGCCGGACGGTAGCGTTGGGCTTTGTAGCTGCGTGCCATCCAACCATACAAAAGGAGCAAGCGAACAGGGGCGGGATAATAATAGTAAAGAGATGTAAGAATTCCAGATGTGCTTGAAACAGTTCAGACTAGATCNAAAGCGAGATGCGGTTCCCTCCACAACGTTACTGGTGCTCTGAAGGTCTGAGTGGCCTCTAAGTGCTAGGTTCTACCCTCAGGGGTCAACAGTGTGGGAGCAAGTGGCCCAGGTACTTCACAATCCCTGCCCCCACCTTAGTGGTAAAGATGGGCCCTAAGATTGCCAAAACTCACTGAGTCCATAGAGGAGATTATGTGATGACAGGTCTTTTCTTTTTAAAAAAAAATTTTTTTTTTGAGAGAGACAGAAAGAGACAGAGCATGAGTGGGGGAGGGGCAGAGAAAGAGGGAGACGCAGAATCTGAAGCAGGCTCCAGGCTCTGAGCTGTCAGTGCAGAGCCCAACGCGAGGCTTGAACTCGTGAACCATGAGATCATGACCTGAGCCGAAGTCAGACGCTCAACTGACTGAGCCAGCCAGGCGCCCCCAGATGGAACATATTTTCAAATAAGTTTACCACCGTTGCCTTTTTTTGTTTTTGTTTTTGTTTTTTTTTTACCCCATTTGCGCTGAGATTTGTACAGGCAGCTATGCAAAGAAGTTTTAAATCATTTGATATCCTCCCTGAAGTTCAGGTCTTCCTATTTTATTTAGCATTTTCTGTCGGAATATTTGATAAAGGGTTTTGTTTTTGTTTTTGTTTTTGTTTTTGTTTTGGTAACTATAGAAGCATGTATGCAGCAGTCTGTTTATGTGGTCAGTCTCTCATTTGGCAGGGGGTCGTGCTTGCCATGTGTGTCGGAATAATTGTGGACTGCCTTAGTTTAAAACTTGAAACCCTGACGAGATTTGCTTGGTGCTATGGTGGCTTTTGTACTGGCTAAAGCTGACTTTATAAAAAGTGGGCTCAAAGAAGATGGGCACTTAGTTGGTTTGGATTTTTACTTTGCTCTAAACCACCAACACTTTGTTGAGTGTTATTATTCTTATTATCTCATTACTTGAAGGATTGTTACCCATCATGGAGCAGTGACCGATGTCAACCTTTGAGAGGCTTTGTAAGTGGACAGTCTAGCCTTTTTCTCTGTGTAACTAACTCATCCTTAAGTATAGGTGTCAGTTACACAATTTGAGTAATCCCTTTAATGCTGTCATTTTCCTTGCTGACATTACATAGACTTCATCAGGTCCAAAGTTCAGTAATCGATGTCATTTGTACAAAGGTAAAGGCGTATTAAGATCTCTCTGTGTGAAATGTGTCATGAGAGTATGAGATATTAACCCACTGATCTACTGAATAAATGGCTTTTGTTAGTAGTTAAATCCTACTTCCTATATGTTTCAGCACTCCTCAACCTGAGGGATCTCAAACTTCATGAAAACAGCCCACTGTGAAAAACACCTGGCAGATATCTGCAGCAAGTTGCTCATTTCTGGCACATTAGTTAATTACTTCACAAATTGCTCATCATGTTCCCATTTCCCTTTTATAAGCACAAGGACACTTCCTTTTTTCTAAATGTTACCAACATTTAAACTCTTCGTGAATCGATGACTGTTGCACAGGTTACACATTAGCCTCTGGAGTTACCCACCCAGTGGCCACACTCCGTTGTCAGACATTTGTTAGAGCATTAGGGAAAAATCGAAGCCAACTAGTAGTACGTTTACGTAACTAATGCATTACCTCTTAGAAGCTAAGATTAGACCTTGTTCTTAAAAGTTAGCAGCAAGATGTTCAGAAACAATCCTCTTTTTCAGGGGGAGTGTAAATACTATAGTAATAGAAAAAATGTGTCTTTTTATTGGGTTTTATTAAACCTTTATTGGCTGTTGCCACCCAACCTATTACCATTTCCTCATGAACCAGTGTTTCATTCAGTATATTGAGATCATTAATCTTTCAGGAAGTCACATGCAGGGCTATAATACCAGAGCCCCTGATGGGTCACAAGTTCATGGGGGAGGGGGCTTGATATAAATATACTCTCTCTATATAGGAGATCCCATTGGACAGGGTTGACTTTGTGTCATGCCAGAGAAATTTTGCTATAAAAGGAATTTCCCTTCCAAGTTTGTCCTAAAGCTAATTCTAGGGATAGAATTACAGAGACAGCCCAGTGTAATCATAATATTAAAATAATAATAGGAATGTATGTCGTCTTTATATATTAGGTCTTGCTGGCCAAGAAACATTAAGTGGCTTTCTTGCAAGATATGTGAACTTTAGCTGTTTCATGAGTCTCAGTCTTCTACAGAATTCCAGAATCCCTGGGGTGCCTGAGTGGTTCAGTCAATTAAGCATCTGACTTTGGCTCAGGTCATGATCTCATGGTTCCAGAGTTCAAATCCCATGCCGGGCTGTGTGCTGACAGCTCAGAGCCTGGATGCTGCTTCGGATTCTGCGTCTCCCTCTCTCTCTGCCCCTCCCCTGCTCATGCTCAGTCTGTCTCTCAAAAATGAATAAATGTTAAAAAAAAAATTAAAAAAAATAAAAGAATTCCAGAACCTCCACCTCTGACATGACCTTGTGGCAGATTCAGAGAGTTTCCAAAGTTTCTCTTGCTGTGATACCTATAGTAGCCCCCAAGGCAGTCATGTGTCATTAGTGGTCATCCCACTTAATTCAAAGGAAAATTGTCCCTCTAGACAGCTTTATTGTATTTCCTTGTGGTTGCTAAAAGAAGCTTTCTTACCAACTGAGTTTTAATGTCTGCTTTTAATTGAAATTTTCTTTTATAAGAATACCTAGTAGTTCACTTTTTCCCTTCAGGTGTGACATTCTGATTTCACAGGAGAGGATTTTTTGGTGTGTGTTTTTGCGTTATTGTTTGTTTGGTCTGCAGTCATTTCCCTCTCTACTGAATTGCTCGTGGAAGGACTCCCTGCCTCCACACATTTATTTAGCAAAAGTCCCTTGATAGAAGCTAGATTACATGTGCTTAAGGCCATAGTTGGGGCTTCATTGAGGTCATTGTAAGTAGAGATTTACGAAGTATCTCATAACAGCGCCTGGGTGGCTCAGTCCGTTAAGCATCCTACTCTAGATTTCGGCTCAGGTCATGATCTCACGGTTCGCAAGTTCGAGTCCCGCATCGGGCTCTGCGCTGACAGTGCGGAGCCTGCTTGGGATTCTCTCTCTCCCTCCCTCTCTGCCCCTCCCCCACTCTCACTCTCTCTGTCTCTCTCAAAGTGAATAAATAAAAGTTTTAAAAAAAGAAGTATCTGATAATATCAGACTGTTACCTGGAAACGTTACCACCTTATAGAAGCCTGACCCCTCACTTTTGTGTTCTCAGCGCACAGTCAGTGTAATATTTTCATGTTCCTCGTTTATTGCCCAGATGTTTCTTGTGTTTGAATCCGGTCTCCCCAAATGGTATTCTAAACTACTTGTGGATAAGAATAGTGCCCTCTCCTCCCTTTCTATTTGCCGCAGTCCCAAATTCATTGCCAAAGACCCAGTAGACACTCTACTGATATTTAGTAAATAGATGATAGACGAATGTTTTACCGTGTAAGAGGCCGAAGACGGAGAGCAAACAAATGATTTCTCGGTTTCACATGGTAAGAGATGACCCGGTCAGGAATGGGGTGCAGTTTAGGAAGGAACCATTTAGAGACCCAAATTGCACATAGGTTTCCAGGTGTGTGCACATGGCCATGCCTGTCCCCTTCCTCACAGAGGCATGTGTGTCTATCGAGTCTTTGCTGCCATTCCTAAACAGTGGTGAAGAAAATACTATTTGATTAATCATAACTCTTTTCATACACATGAGAAACAGTGCCCGAACGAGTGGTGAGGTCATGATTGTGCTGAATGTCACAATAGCTGTGCGCTGAACCAGAAATCTAGGATCGCAGCCCCTAAGCCGCGCTCAAATGAATGTACGAATTGGGACCGCCCCTTTCCTTTGTCAGGATCTCTGTTACCCCAGATGTTAAATGAGGGTATTTTTTTTTTTTTTTACAAATAGTTTATTGTCAAGTTGGTTTCCATATAACACCCAGTGCTCATCCCCACAAGTGCCCTCCTCCATGCCCATCTCCCCCCTCCCCCCCACACCTGTCAGTGCTCAGTTTGTTCTCAGTATTCAAGAGTCTCATGGTTTGCCTCCCTCCCTCTCCCCCACTATTTTCCCCCTTCTTCTCCCCCATGGTCCTCAGTTAAGTTCCTTATAATCCTCCTATACGTGCAAACATATGGTGTTTGTCCTTCTCTGCCTGACTTATTTCGCTCAATGAGGGTATTAGATTTGATTCCCTTGGTCCCCAGAATCTGTTTTGCAAGTGATGAATACCTCAGCTTTGTATCCATCATTCAGTTTCTGAGGAACTCCACAGTGATGGGGCTGAGTAGAGTGTGGGTCCGATGAGCTCTCCTGAGTACTGGTGGG
>NW_027527807.1:1332933-1333267 GCF_008692635.1 Crocuta crocuta
GATTATCTGATTTACTTACATAAAAGTAACATTAGGATTCTACTGGGGACATAATTGGGCTTGACCAATAAAGGATGACAGTTTGTGTCTTCTAATTGCCTCCACTAAACTGTATGTGAAGTGAGGTAGACAGCTTTTGAAAGCGGCAAGGTCCATAACTAGACATTTCTAAACTGAAAAATAGCTCATTTGGCCTTTAAAATATGCTTTTGTAGTACATGTAGTGATTGTGTCACCTAATGAGGGCTCATTTGCTTGCTCTGTATTCGTGCCCCACTGGTAATGACCCAGGAAGCAAACCAAGGAGACTTAAACCTCAGCTGTCATTACCCCG
>NW_027527807.1:1333279-1333610 GCF_008692635.1 Crocuta crocuta
GTTTTACTCTGTCAGATGGTAATTATCCATTCTATAGTTTCATTCCGCACCCAGTAAAACAGTATTAGAAAAGTTGATGTTTATCAGAAGAGATCTCCGCCTATACCTCAGTGTGCGGGATTTAACAAATATATACTCCTAGGTCAAATTCTAATTAAACCACATTAAAGCAAATTTCCCCCCCAAAGTTACCCTAATTAGATACATGTTAACAGGCTTTACTAGTATCACTACAAAATATCAGCAAGCTTCTAAAATAACCATGGCAATATGAATGTATCAAGCCATGATTGACTAGAATTTATATTGCTTCTTCTGGCAACCAACCACG
>NW_027527807.1:1333653-1336081 GCF_008692635.1 Crocuta crocuta
TGAGCCAGAAAAATCTGTTTCATAGTATAATCTCCCTTCATCGATCTCGAAACGGCAGTGGAAATTAAAGATAACTTTTAGAGGACATTGACTGTGTCATAGAATTCCCATTTATGCACAAATTACTTCGTTTTATAGAAACCTAGTATATATGTGTTTGAAGATGCAGTTGTGTATAATTCTGTCAGGAAGTATGAGGATTCTGAGCACAGTTAATTTGGAGGACACTGTGGAGAAGTTCACTCTCCAGCGTTGACGAGTTCTTTTGCCCTCCTCAGTGGTACGACATTTAGGGGCAGTGTGAATACTTCTTAGGTGTTGCAATGCACGCGGTTTTCTCTCACAATATATTAATAGAACTGTAGCGGAAGGAATTGGAGTGGTAGCCATGGACAGCCTTATTTTCCATGTTCATAGGGTCACGGAAAAGAAAGGAATAATGGGACCCACCTCTGAGACTCAGTACGGACATCATAACCACATACACCCTATACTGTCACTTGTCAGCTGTGTGGCCTTTGGAAAGTTATCTTCCATTTCTGACCTTCAGCTTCCTCATCTTAAAACACAGGTATTCTGTACTCCTAGGGTTCAGTAAGATTACTGATGTGAATTGGCTGGCACACATAGGCGCTCAATAAATGTTTGCGTCCCCATCGCAGTGCTTGAATGAACATTGCACCCAGGCAGGCTTCAATGTAACAAAAGTTGGGGAAACATTTCTTGAGGCTCATGCAATTGTAGAGTCTAAAACTTAATTTTGGGGGCACCTGGGTCACTCAGTTAAGCGTCCAACTCTTGATTTCAGCTCAGGTCCTGATATCACGGTTCATGGGATTGAGCCCTGTGTCGGGTCCTGTGCTGACAGTGAGGAGCCTGCTTGGGATTCTCTCTCGTGCATGCACGCTGTCTCTCTCAAAAATAAATAAGGTGTTTTTTTTATTTCAAAAATAAAATTTAAGTTTAGCTTATAAGGGCGGGTTATAGAGAAGTGATCAGTTTTTTAGAGTTTTTGTGTGCGTGCGTGTGTGTGTGAAATAGTTTTGTGAAGAAAAACATCTCCTTTGGGTGCTTTATTACCCTATTTTACCTGGTTGATAAAGCCATGACACTCATGCAAGTGCAGGTCAAAGTGTGGGATCATTTCATGAAAACCCAAGGTCCTGTCGCACGCGTGCGCAAATAGGCTGTGACAGTATCACAGCCGTCGACTGCTCTCCTCCTTCGAGCTCTCTTGTGGACCCGGGTCAGGTGTGAACGGGATGTGCCGCGTGTTAAAAAGGAGCCGAGATCACGGGAAAGCTACTAAAAGAAGCCCTGGCATGACTGAATCTAACAGCTTAGTTCCCCGTTGCAGGGAATAATTTATTTTGCAACCCTGAGTTATTCCCAAGATAGCATCCCATAGCTCAGCCCCAGCCCTGCGACGCTGCTTTTGCAGAAGTGTTCTAGCAGTGCATGGCTATAACAGGCAGCACATGGTCCGAAAACAGGCCGTGAAATATGAAACGCTCTCTGGGAGAGAACCAACTAAATTTGAAGGAAGAGCTCTTTTAAATGTTAACCATATACCCAACCTTTGCAGTTTCTTATGGCTGGTTTCTGGGTAGGAGTTCAGAGTCCCGTGAATTCCTGGTAAGGAAATCATGACTGTCTCCACAAAGAGTGTCCACTGGATTTCAGATAATCTACCTTTTTCCCTTCGTAGCCTAGCTTTTTTGTAGATCGGGAGACAGAGGATCCAGGTGAGGCTTTCTGAATTCAGGGATACACAGTGGGGAAGAAAAACGTGTATTCGTGGAAGCAATCTGTTACTAGACATTCAGTTGGGTTTTCCACGTGCATTGATCCCATCCATGTTTAAAAATGCCTTTGGGGGCGCCTGGGTGGCTTAGTCGGTTAAGTGTCCGACTTCGGCTCAGGTCATGATCTCACAGCCAGTGAGTTCGAGCCCCGCTTCAAGCTCTGTGCTGACAGCTCAGAGCCTGGAGCCTGCCTCGGAATCTGTGTCTCCCTCTCTCTCTGCTCCTCCCCCACTTGCGCTCTGTCTCTCAAAAAGAATAAATGTTAGGGGTGCCTGCGTGGCTCAGTCGGTTGGGCATCCGACCTCGGCTCAGGTCATGATCTCATGATTTGTGGGTTCGAGCCCCGTGTCAGAGTCTGTGTGACAGCCAGCTCAGAGCCTGGAATCTGTCTTCAGATTCTGTGTCTCCCTCTCTCTCTGACCCTCCCCTGCTCACGCTGTCTCTCTCTCTCTCGCTCTCAGAAATAAATAAAAATTAGAAAAAATTATACAGTGGAGCAGAGGCTGTATATCTTTGGTGATTTTCATGTGTGGGTTACAGCTTTAAAATGCTTATATTTAAAAAGTTTGAGCATGTTGCTTGAATACTTTTATTAGTATTGTTATTTCTTGGATTTTTTTTTT
>NW_027527807.1:1336169-1338302 GCF_008692635.1 Crocuta crocuta
AATATAGGTTTTCCAGCTTTTTCTTCTTTATGTCTATTTCTGTTCCCTCTAATCTTTGGTCAACCCAGGACATCTTTACTAGCCACATGACGATACATGGAAGACAAGCATTTAAAGATGATACATTTAAAACAAGCATTTCCAGTCTACAGCAGAACCTTTCATCAATAGTAATGATGCCTTAGAACTAGCATGTATTTTGCCCATAATTTAAAAAGTTTTTTTAATACTTATTTTTAAGAGAGAGAGAGCATGAGCGGGGAAGGGCCAGAGAGAGAGGGAGACACAGAATCNAACAGAAATACCTCTCCGAGCACTCAGGCCCCATTTCTTGGCTCTCATTCCCTGTAAAGGAGGCACATATCTCAAAATATTCAAAATGGTTATTGCCACATGACAGAATCATGTGATTCTTACAGTTATGCCCTTATCGAGGTTCCTAAAATTATTTTTATTATATTACCTTTTAAAAGATAAAAAAGCCAAACAGTGGGCTCTTCAGCTAGTGTCTAACTTACCTCAATTTTTCTACTCCCCTTTGTTTGTAGGTGTTGATTTACTATCATTGTAAATGCGACATTGTCACTAAGATGCATAGTAGATGATCAGAATTGCCTCAGTGGGCAAAAAGGGAGTAAACTACGTAATAAAACAGATATAAAAATCATGAGAACTTTCCTTTTACAAACTACTATCACACGTGGTATGCAATATAGAGGTGAAAAGATAGCAGATGAGTATTATGATTTCTCCCAATTTTCAGACTAAAATCATGACTCGCTCAAAGTTAAAGAAGATTTAGATTTCATTTATCCTTTGCCTTGGTGTTCATTCAGTAAATCCCCTTTCTTGGACTAGGTGATGAGAACTTCTTAAAGAACTGTGTATATCTAACCAACGTTTCTGTTTGGAGCTATTCACACTTGAGCTCTGCTTTCGCATCCTACAAAGCGTAGCTTGCTTCATTGGAATAAAAAAGGACCTGAAAGAGCATTCATACAGTTAACCAGCTCGCTTGTGGTCCGCTATTAGTTTACCTTGTGCTACACACCACTGTTCAGTTTTCCCTCGGTTGCACCGCCTGTAAAGGGGACGTAAGGGGAGCCTCTCCTGCATTTGAGTATCATTCAACACCACTGTCCATTGCCCCTGGACAGTCTTACCTCCTAGATCGGTGTCACACCCTCCGAATGTTACTCTTGCTGTACATCTTGACGATTTCACTATTCGTGTAGATTATTCCCAAGTGCTCTCTCCTCTCAGTTGCTTGACCTTTTCCTCCCCGGTGACCTTGTCCACCTTATCTCAGCTGTCCACTGTTAGGGAAAACTTCAAAAGTGACTGTGCCCCGTGTCAGTTTCAAGCATCCCAGCCATTGACTATATAACCTTCTACCTTTACGGTTCATCCCGTCTAGTCCCCCGCCTCTGACAGTTTCCTCGGCCCACGAGGGGAACTGTGTGTGTCCTCAAAAACCTCCTCCCCCATTTTAAGTGACTGGCGGCACCTCAACCCTAGTTCATTCCGCATCTCTGTCAGTTCAGTATCTACACTAGTGCCACTGAAGGAAAATGGTTCTGCCGACTGATTTTACTTTAAACTCGTGACCCAGTAAGCCTACTACACAGTCAGTTGCTGACTTTTGTTTTCTCATCTATAGGATGGGGATAATCATAGAAAACTATGTCATAGAATTGAGAGATTTAAGTATGTTCTCACAGGGGCGCCTGGGGGGACTCAGCGGGGTAAGCGGCCAACTCTTGGTTTCGGCTCAGGTCATGATCCCGCGGTTTGTAAGATCCAGCCCTGTGTTGGGCTTGCAACTGGTGGTACAGAACTTGCTTAGGATTCTCTCTTTCTCTCCCCCTCTCTCTCTGCCCCTCCCGAGCACAGCACATTCTCTCGCTCTCTCTCTCGCTCTCTCGCTCTCTCTCTCTCTCACACACACACACACACACTGAACAATGTTTGCCTACATCAGGCCCATAAAATAGTGCCTGCTATATAGTAAATGCTTAATTTCTCCTCCTCTCAGCCCCTCTCCTCTTCCTTCACCTTTGTCTTACTAGCTTTAGTATTATTAGGATTGCCCTAGGTGAGTTACTTTGATACCGAGTTGATTACTTCATACTC
>NW_027527807.1:1338316-1351697 GCF_008692635.1 Crocuta crocuta
CTGAAATCCTGAATGTCGCTTCCGCCTCCTCAGGCTAAGATTCTTGTGTCACAGAGCGAATAGAAAGAAGAAAATTGGCCTTGTACTTGCAGCGCGTATCACTCACCCACTTTTATGTTACCCACATAGTCTGCTTTTTGCCCCCCTGTTTTCACAGATCACTTTTCCTGGCTCCCACATAAGGCCAGCCCTTATCATTTTGCCCTGGATTCAACCCCATATCTCTTACTCGAGATATCGCTCCAAAGCCTGTGCCCCCACCTCCCGTGCCCCCCGTTTTCCCTCCCTCACATCTAATCCCCAGCAGCACATAAACGTGCTCTTATTTTCCCCATTTAAAATCTCCCTTTAGGGGCACGCGGGTGGCTCGGTCGGTTAAGCATCCGACTCTTGACCTCAGCTCAGGTTGTGATCTCCTGTTTTGTGGGAGCGAGCCCTGCGTCGGGCTCTGTGCTCACAACGCGGTGCCTGCTTGGGACTCTCTCTCTCTCCCTCTCTCTGCCCCTCCCCCACTTGCATATGCATGCACACACTCTCAAAATAAATAAAAAACACTTAAAAATCTTTAAAAACGCAAGAAAAAGGAAAAGCTCCCTTTAGTAGGTATCCCTCACCGGCTACCAATCCATTTATTAGTTTCCTATTATAGAACAAAACCCCTCGAAGACGTGTATACTTGTCTTCACCTCATCTCCTCACATTCTTACGCCTCATTCCAACCAGGCTCTTACCATCTCCTCCCCCATTAACCTACCCAGTTACCCTTCGCAAAATCCCGTCCTCTGTCTTCCTCTTACGTGACCCAACAGCGGTGTTTGATGCCGTTCACCACTCCTTCCTCCTGAAAACACTTTCTTCACCTGGCTTCCAGGACACCACATGCTCTTGGTTTTCCCCTCCCCCCGCCTTACTGGCCCATCCTTCTGACTCCTTTACTGGTTCTTTTTTCTCTTCCTCGCCTTTAGACTTGCATAGGTCACAGGGCTCAGTTCCCGGGCCTCTTTTTTTTTTTCTATGTATAGTCGCTTTCTTGGTGTGCTACTCTCATGACCTTAAATACTATCGACATACGGGTGACTCCCCAGATTCTCTAGTCTGGACCTCTTCTCTCAAATCCAGAATCGTGTTTCCAGTTACTTCCTCGACTCTTCCGTTTGGATGCCTAATTAGCATCTTTCAGTTGACTTGTCCAAATGGAAATCTTCATACCCCTTCCCCAGATTTGCTCTTCCCACAGTTTTCTCCGTCCCAATAAATGGCAACCTCACCCTTACAGTTGCTAAGGGCAGCATCCTCAGAATTGCCTCGCCTCTTTCCTGACTCTACCGTTACACACTCCGTGCATCAGCCGATGCTGGCTTCTCCTTCAAAATATATGCACTTGAGAACCAAACCACTTTTCAGCCCCTCCACTTCTGCTTCTTAAGTCCACCATCTCACACCTGGATGATGGCAACAGCCTCTCAGTCAGTCTTCCTTCTTACATTCTGTGCCTCCTCTGCTCTGTTCTCCATATAGTCCTTCTTTTCAAGTGTAAGTCAGATCATGTAATGACCCCGCTGTTCACATTCCTCCAATGGCTTGCTCAGAGTAAGTTAAATTCAGAGACCTTACTGTGGACCATAAGACCGTCTGTGGCATGGGTTCCAGCTCTCTGACTGTCCCCCCCGAACACTCACTAGCATTTCACTCTCCGCTCACTATGCTTAAGTCACATTGGCTCCCGTGCCGTACCTCCATCACATCATGACAAGCCCTCCCCTGCTTTAGAGCCTTTGCACTGGCTGTTCCCTCTGCCGGACCCCCCTTCCCCAGATACCCCCCACTGCTCACTCTCGCTACCTTCACATCTCTTTTAAGACATCACCTTTTCAAAGAGGCTTCCGTGACGAGTTTAAATTATGGAGCACGTATGAATAGGTAAAGTCATGATAAATATACTGAATGTGGATTTGTTGACTAAAGTGTCGATTTGTGTATCTTATCTGTATAGTTTGTTGTGTTCACTGTTTCTGTGGAATGAATGAATATGTATACGTTTGTTTATTGTCGGGCTCCCCTAGAATGTCAGCTCCTTGAGGGCAGGGACAGTCTTCTATCCCCAGCGCCTGGAACAGTGCCTGGCTTATAGTGCATGCTCACTACACATATGTTGGAATATTCATCTCGTTGGTTGATTTGTTCAGGCTTTCAAGCTGATTCAGCTAGTTTCAACCACTTCCACAAATAGCACTCAAACCCAAGCCAGTGTGATGAATAAATACCCAAGTGTTGTATGAGGAAAACGTAATGGTCACCATTGACTGCGTATTTAAGATTCAGAATCTTAATCCAACTCCCTGACACGGAAATGCTGATCTGTTTTAAGAACTGCTAAATATAAATATAAAAGCCGAAGGTGTTTCTTGCTAAGAGTGTTTCCCTATACGCAGCGGGGATGTCACTCAGCCTAATTTATAACCGAGCCTCTGTGGTCCGACCAGTGAATTCCTTTCTCACTTGTTTAGATTTGTTGCTAGGAAACACTGTTTTAAGTATACGTTTATTTCCACTAAGTTATGTAATCAGTTTTAATATCTTTTAAGTATGCTTTACGATGATACAGATTAATAGATGGTGGTGGTGCTGATGTGTGCGTGCGTGCGTGCGTGTGTGCCACAGCTAAAGACCAACTTTGAGACTTGGCATCCAGTTCACACACACACACACACACACACACACACACACACAACCCACTCACGACTAAAAAAGAATTACAAAGTGGGTCAGTCTTATAAAGTATTTTTAAAGAGATGCCATTATACCTATTCCCTAGATCAACTAAACTATCTAATTCCGTTCTTTAGTAAGGGTCGTGAAATGACCCGATTTCATGAAATCCTGTATAATTAATGCCTCAGTTATTTACATGAGAATTTAGGTTATTTGAGGACTCCAGAAAAGTTTGTTCACAGGTACATTTGGGCTTCTAATTTTTATTTTACATGAAAATGAAGAGAAGTTAAATATCACCCCAAAGCCACCATCGAAAGATTTTTGTGTCTGTCATCCATATGCCTCTTTGTGTGCGAGTGCACACACACACGCACGTGCGCGTACACACACACACACGTGTGTACTTGATTGTACGTAAATGTGATAATTCTGTATGTGCATACATCTTGCACACCTATTTCTATGTTAAAAAATATGCATTCACATTTTTAAAAAGTAGATAATGTTCTACTTTTGTATGTTTGTACCATAATTTGCTTATTCGATCCTCTACTGATGAAAGTTTAGATTGTGTCCTTTTTTATTGTTATAAAACAATTTGTGGTGGACATCCTCATGCATGCATTTTGAAAATTTGATTTATGCATATTTTTCAAGTTTCTTCTTTAGCGTTGTGATTTTGTACTCTGTATAAATGGACCGTTTAACAAAAGTAAGTTCCTCCCCTGTTTTGTCTTTTAATTACTGTAAGTTTCAAAGTAGCAAAATTTGAATAGACGAGATTTTACTTTGGTCTTTGCCCCAGAGCCCTCTCTTAAAATATATTCAAAGGGAATGAAAGGGTTCATTAACAGATAGAGCTATTTGAGTCAAAGATCAAATCTGTTGAACATTTTCACTTAAATATACCAATCTTATCTTCTTGACATTTTGTGTTATGTTTGATGCTGACAACAAAAACTTTGGAATAAGCTATAATTTCTGCATCCATGCATATTCAGGTCTGAAAATGAAAGGAGAATATGACAGGTTTGCATGTAGCAACTTCCCACCCACACATTTCTTTCCTTTGAGATTCTGACACTTGAGCCTTTGAAACAGTTCCCATGAGCAATACTGAGATTCAGACTATTTAGATCTGAGGGAAAAAACACAGGATCTTCTACTGCTTGTATCTGGCACCTGGAAACCTCTTTGAAGAAGTGCTGAAATGTACATCATGCTGTTACTTGTTATGCACACGGGAGAAATCCTAAAGGTATTTTAGGGAGACGCAGGAAGGGCGATCTAGAGATAGTAGGGAGTGCAGGGGGCCAGAGGTGAGGGCGGGAGCTTCAATCCACATTATTAAAGCAACCTAGTTCTGATGTATTCTTGTCCGCTTATATGGAGATTATTACATGTCACTTTAAAGCAAAAGTATTACGTGTCGTTCTCAGCTCTTAGAAGAAACCAGGTGAGACAGGAAAAGAGAGAAAGAGACCTTTGTTGGAAAAAGTCTAGGTTTAGCGTCCACAGAAGGGGTTTATTGATGGTTGTCAGAGGTAGACTGGATCCTTGGAACATCCCCTTGTTTTGTGCCAACGGGTGCATTTCCTTCCTAGTTATCCAAAATCCACTACCATAGCTGTACGATTTTTTTTTATCCTTTATGAAAGAATATTAGTATTGTGAAGGGCCTTATAGGTCATTCGGTTCAACCTCCCTCTCCCAAAAGAAGGCCTCCTCTTGCTTTTCAGGATTGAGCTCCCCAATCTTTCCCCTGATCGTGTCCTTTCCCAAGCCCATGTAGATCTAGACCCATCAATTATCTTTCTTCTCGTGCTTTCACTACGTCCTTGACTACTGGCTTCTCCCCATTGGCGTGCAGATCATTCAAGGACTGTCTATCCTAAAAAGTCCCTCCTGAGACTCTGTCTCCCTCTCAAACTGTTTGCCTGTCTATTTCCCTTGAGAGCCAAGAGCCAGCTTAATTTGCCGTTGCCTTCTTTATTTTCTTATCTACATCCTAAGTCCCCAACGCTTTCCATTCTATGTTCTGCCCTCATTACCTTAAGCTCCTGTTGCTAAGGTCCCCAGTGACCTCCAAGTAAAATCCATTGTTCCCTTTGGCCCTTACCTCGTTTCTCCTTTCCGCACCATTGGACTATGTTGATCACTGCCTCCTCCTCCTTGAAACTAACTTTGGCTTTCACAACACCGCCCTCTGTTCCCCAACACCACCACTGTTCTTTCCTTCCTTTCTTTCTTTCACCTCTTCTTACTGTAGATGTCTTCCCTGCCCCCAGATTCCAGCCTCAGTGGCTGGCCCCTATTCTCTACATACTCTCTTGGCTTGGCTTCAGTCACCATCCATATGCAAACAGCTTTCCTCTTGAGAACCAGACGTGTATATCCACCTGACAGCACATCTCCATTCGTCCATCACTGGTGGGTCTTCAGACTGCACATAGTCAGCAGTGAATCCGTCTTCAGAGTCGAACAGAAGACCCTGCTTCTCACTCTGTGATGTCCTAGGCTTAAGCAGTCTCCAGCATCCTTAATACTTGATAATATTTGCCTTGAAGATGCTTGCAGTGGTTAAGAGGGAGGGTCCTGCCAGACTGTGTGGCTATGAAACCCGCCTCTGCTGTTCTTTTCTAAGGTTTGTGATTTTGTGTAAAGGACTTAATCCTTCCATCCTTTCCTTTCCTCATTTGTACATGGGGTAATAGTAGTAGAGACATCATAGGGCCCCGAAGAAGAAGAAATGAGATGACACACGCACAGCATTTTATAGCATTAAGCACAGCGGGTTAATAAACGTCTGATTTCATTAGTTGCTGTCACAGTCTGTATCGTGACACGCTGAGTGCAGGCCAATAGGTAGCAGCCTAGAAGTCTTGGAAGACTATGAAAATCTCATCATGTATTTCTTTGTCATATTTTGCTTTTTTTTTTTTTTTCCTGAGACTGAATTCATAAGATTTCTATATAGTCCAAGAGTATAGTTATTCCCAGGGGACAAAGCGACCCACAAGGACACAGCCGGTACGCGTCACTGCAGTGGGCCAGTTCAAAAGGCAGAGTAACGCAGCGGGCCGTCCGTTGCTCCCACACGGTCACAGCCAAGGAGAGGAAACCGGAAGCGGAATGTTGACCGAGCTGCTGTTGGGAGACCCTGGCCTGCACTCTATCTGTAGCTTCCTGAAGGGAGCGCAGAGCAGGGTTTCCCGTACGGAGGGCACAGGCTACCGCCGCCAGTTCACCTGGAGTCTCCCCCGCCAGTCCGGCGCTTCGCGAACGTTCAGCGGGTCTGCTCGTAAGAAGAAGCTCGACCTTGATCAGCCTCTTCAGTAGTTTGCGATGTCCTTGTAAGTCCCTTCCAGCCTTCCACCAGACAGGATTTCTTACTTTCCAACCGAACCCACCCCTCCCCCCGTCCCTTTCCCCTCCCTATCACTAAAGGAACCCTGAGTTTGTTCACATTGCTTTTCGGTTTATCAATGCAATGGATAGTCTTTGTAGAAAAATTGGAAAATATAAACATGCATGCTTAAAAAGAAAAAACAAAACCCTAACCAGAGACCACCACTGTTAACATTCTATTATACATTCTTACAGTGGCTGTCTAATTCTCTCTCTCTCGCTCTCTCTCTCTTTCTTTCCACACACTGGATCTTTGAACAATGGGGGGTGTTGGGTACCAACCTCCGTGTGGTTGAAGTTCTGTGTATAACTTTTGAAGCCCCCAAAACTTCACTACTTACAACCCCGTACTGACCAGAAGCCTTAATGATAACGTAGTCAGTTACCACATAGTTTGTATGTTCTATGTATTTTATGCTATATTCTTACAATAAAATAAGCTAGAGAAAAGAAAATGTTACTAAGGAAATCATAAGGAAGACAAAATGTACAGTACTATCCTGTATTTGTTGAAAACAATTCACATATAAGTGGACCCACATGGTTCAAACCTGTGTAGTTGCAAGAGTCAACTGCATATATAAATCTGTGTGTGTGTGTGTGTGTGTGTGTGATCATATATATTAAGTGGGGATCATATATGTGTATATACACACACACACTATATATAACATGTTTGAAACCTTTTGTCATTATTACGAACATTCCCTTATATATTAAAATATTCTTCCACATCATCATTTCAGTAGCCAAATAGTAAGTAGTCTGTTTAAGTTGTTTTCGGATTCTTTGGTTTTGTTTTTGTGAAACATCTAAACGTGTGCAACCTCCATGTCTAGATCAGGGCACTTGAATCCTTGAGAAAGGGTGTGGAAATGGAATAGCTTACAAATTCTGTATTGTACTGTACTGCGTCCTGCTCACCCATAACAATAGAAACTGCCATTTGTCTAACTGACACTTTAAAATGTATGGTGTTTTCACGTTCATTCCTTGGTTTGATCCCGGCAGCTTGGGAGATAGACAGGGCAAGGGTTATAGTCATGTCCTCGTCGATGAGGAAGCTGACGGTCAGAGAGACGAAGGGACTTGCCGAAGGACACATGCTTCCTAAATATGTGGCAGAATTGGAACTTGAACTCGAGTCTTGTGACTCCAGATGGGTCCTCTCTCCGGCACATTTTGCTTAAGGGCTTCTTTCTAACAATTCTTATTCACACGTTTTGGTCATAACTCAGAAGAATGTAGCTTTCTCATCAGTTTCATTTCTTCATTAGCAGAAATCAGAATGGGGGTAAATTCTAACGATAAAAACATGCTTGTCCTTGCAGAAATGCAAACATGCTGATGTTTATGAAGTACCTCGGGCTCTTCTCAGGGACACGAAAATCCATTCTTTTTCTTGCATAGCTTAGGGAGATGGACCGCAGCCATTCAGAGTTTGAACATCTTGGTTTCAAAATACGGATAGTCAGCTTAAGAAATGTAGTGTAAGGGGTGCCTGGGTGGCTTAGTCAGTTAAGCGTCCGACTTTCGCTTAGGTCATAATCTCACGGTTCGTGGGTTCGAGCCCCGTGTNGTCTGACTCGATCTCACCTCGGGTCACGATCTCACAGTTGGTGAGTTTGAGCTGCGCATCGGGATCCACTGTCATGGAGCTTGCTTGGGATTCTCTCTATCCCTCTCTTTCTGCCCGTCCCCCCCCCTCAAAATAAATAAGCATTTAAAAAATCGTAGAGAAGAAACTTCTTAGAGAATAGATACTGTAATCAAAAGGCACTGGCTGGAGGGTGCCAATGAGAATAGCCTGCCTCATAGCGCTCTCGTCAGTTACGTTCCCAGGCTGATGGGGAGCAGGAGTGGGAAGTGTGTGTGTGTGTGTGTGTGTGTGTGTGTGTGTGTGTGTGNCGCGCGCGTGAGGGAGAGAGACCATAAGAGAGGCTGGATGTGCCTGTGCCCAGAATGGGGTCCCTCCTCACCTGACTTCCTGGGAAACTGATGACTGCGTGCCTCCCAGCCCTGTGTCAGCTGAGTTTAGTTGATGGCATTATTGCTTCTTGCGTTTTTTTTTTTCTTCCTTCACAGCAGATTGGTATTCTTTTTAATTAAAAACTAGCACCTTTTGATGCCCTGTTTTATCCTAGTGCCTATTTAAAAAGTGGTCAGGTGGGGTGCCTGGGTGGCTCAGTCAGTTAAGTGTCTGGCTTTTGACTTTGACTCAGATCATGGTCTCTGGGCTCGAGGGTTCGAGCCCCGCACGTGGCTCTGCAGTGACAGTGCGGAGCCTGCTTGGGTTTCTCTCTCCCTCTCTCTGCTCCTCCCCCACTGTGCGCTTGTGCTTGCTCGCTCTCTCAAAATAAATAAATAAACTTAAACAAGTGGTCAGGCACACACTTTTGCCACCTGTTCTGAGGGTAAAGACTTAGCTTCTCTTTCAAGAACTAAGCCATTACATCTCAGCTAAATTGCTTCCCGGGAGCTCATTGGATCTGGCGTGTCCTTGAGCGTTGAGGTCGCTGCTCAGCCAAACGGAAAACAGCATGGGCGTAAAAGTGGGTGAGGCAGGGGTGAGGAAGGTAGAAGGGGGTGAGGAGGGAACTTATTTCTCATACTTGGGTTGCTTTGGACCTCGCAGCGCTGAACTAGTTACTCTGTGCTGCTGACCTCTTGGAACCGGACCGTGGTTGGATGTTTGGCTCTGTTGTGTCCCCTCCTTGTTTCTTCCCGGGTTCTCTGTCATACTGCCGGTGCCTCTTTTCAAAGGAGGTAAACTCGTCTTTCTTTGCCCTACGTGGGAAACCCTCTTGGCATTTTCTGACTGCCAAGTGTTCTATACCCAGCCATCTGTGGAGGGATTTTTTTTCTCTTAAGTTTTTATTAATTTATTTTCCTTCTCTCTTTCACACACACACACACACACACACACACACACCCTCAGATTAGTGTTTGAGGATTAACGAGCAACTGATCTCTCATAACAAGTTCCTTTTTTCAGCCGCACTTCAGAGCCTGCTTTTTGGAATATTTTCTCCTAAAATATCTTAAATGAGGCACTTTCGCTGAAACAAAGGCGTGATGCATCTTTCAGAGCCTGTACAGGTATTGAGGATAATACGTCAGAACTGACTTCATCATTTGGAATGACTTTGAGCTTCCTGAGAGCCTGAGCAGCCCTTCCGCCTCCCAAAGAAACAAAAGCAAGGTAGACTTTCACAGGATTGTCCTTAACCGATTACGTTCGCCAAAGGTTCCTCCCAGTCTGCATAGGGAGCTTCTTGCCATAACGGTTCTCAGGCTTCACTGCCTCAATCAGATTGTGCTTCTAGTGGGTACTTCCTGGGGAATTTGCCGGCTGGGGGGGTTGCACCATTGAGCCATTCTTTTCACTTACTCATTTATGGAGCCATTTAAGAAGTTGCGCCCGGAGGGCTCAGTCGGTTAAGCGTCTGACTTCGGCTCAGGTCATGTTCTCGCTGTGCATGGGTTCGAGCCCTGTGTCAGGCTCTGTACTGGCAGCTCGGAGCCTGCAGCCTGCTTCAGATTCTGCGTCTCCCTCTCTCTCCCTGCCCCTCCCCCATTAGTGCTCTGTATCTCTCTGTCTCTCAAAAATGAATAGAAACATTTAAAAAAATTAGAAGTTGCTTTTGGGGCGCCTACCCGTTTGGAAGAGGGGCCGTGGGGGTGAGCTAAAAGAGCCCTAAATGAGCCTAGTAGATGATCAGATGACAAAGGGCACCAAAGAGACAGGTGAATCACAGAAAGTGATGTTGTCGGGCTTTCTGTAGCGCTTCCCCACCGTGACTCCGAAATCACTAAAGTGTCAACTGCAGTGATGTCAAGTGAAGTAGAAGGCATTGAAAATGCCAAGCAGGATGCGCGTGCCTCTCAGGGTTTCCCTTGCCTCTCGTGCACACGCACGCACAGCAGCCTTCTTATTTCTGATATAAATTTGGATTTTAGATAGCCAGTTTGCTTTCTAATAAATGAAATGTACTTATTTATCTGAATTTCTGTGGCTGAGGTTGTCCAAGACCCTATGTCCCTTTGTCTCGTGGACGCTCACATATTGGCAATTAAGGGAGACGAGCTGCAGATGATTCGTTTGGGTTAGATACGGCACGCACCTGTAACTCAGATATTGCCATTCTCAGGATTTTATGGATGTTTGCACGCAAGGACTCAGTTTGGAAATGGCCGCCCTGGTTTCTGGTGTGGGTTTGACGTGTACTTTTTCACGGAGGACATCAGTTGCTTTGTAGATTTTGTTCCTTAAGACTCATTAGTCAGCGATCCACTCTCTATATAGAAATAATGAAGGTACCGTTAACCACGTTATGGATTTTGTAGAGCGGTTGTGGCTCAGAATTGATTAAAGGCGATTAGGACATGGAAATAGTGATCTGAATACGGACAGAATGTTACATTCCAGGCCACTTGAGCCTTAGCTCACTTCCCAGTTCTTCCACCTTGTCTGAAGAGGCTCAGAAGATACACAGTCACGCTAACATCCACCGAAGCAAAATAGAATTAGAGAGAGCAACACGTCTGCCCTGGACACCACCTTGCGCGATAAGAGAACTCCAGAAACACATTTCAGGTCATCTGTTTTCTTGGCTCACTTCTCCTGATTTTGTTTTCTTTCTCTTAGTCCAGAATCTAGCTTTCAGGAGCGAGGAAGGTGCTGGTCTTGTGCAAGCCGGAGCTCCTTACAAAGCACAGGTAGGTTAGAAATCCTGAGTAAAGCTTGGGGTCAGATAATAAGAAAGGAAATAGGAACACTTAGAGCTTCTGGAGCAAAGGGACACTCCGGCTGTCCCATCTGTCAGCCGGCTGGTGACAGCCCCCAGCTGTTACTCAGTCAGTATCGGAGCCTCCAAACCCCGGCTGATGTATTCTCTGGACCTCAAGAGAATGGGATCTAGATGAAAGCCATTCCCGCCTTCTTAATGATTATCCATTAGTGCACCATGTTTTGTTTTGTTTTTTAAATCGCAGACTAGATCATGGAAACAATTAGCAACTGGAAAACTGAATAGGCCCTTGATGCTTTCAGTGTTTCGGAGCAGCTTTTTTTAAACCACAACAGAGTCATTTTGAGAGAGAAAGAGAATGAGCTGGGGAGGGGCAGAGAGAGAGGAAGAGAGCAGGCTCTACACTATCAGCTTGGAGTCCAATGTGGGACTCAAACTTATGAACAGTGGGATCAGGACCTGGGCTAAAACCCAAGAGTCAGATGCTTAACTGATTGAGCTACCCAGGCGCCCCTCGAAGCAACTTTTTGAATAGAATCAGGATGCCCTTTTCTGAGTCAGATATGCCACTTTACCTGAATTACATGTTATTCCTCTGTCATGGCCACCATGCTTTCTACCATCCACAAACGGACATTTTCCAGACATGGATTCCGTGTATGTGTTGCTGATTGCTGCATGTGTTTTCAGGTGCTTTTTGAAAACATTATTTAGTAAGCTCGTTTTCTTAGGCTAAACAATATATGTACTAAAATGATGGTTAAAGCACATTCCAAAGGCATCTTTTAACTCACATAGCAAGAGCATGGAACCGTATTGACTGCCGCTTAGACCGTTTAATCCTTCGTTGTTAACTGAGAACGTCTTCGATTTTATTGTACTTGTCATTGCCTATTACTGCACTCTTGTATAAAAAGAACCTTTTTTTTATAGGAAAAAAAAAAACCCAGTAAAATTAAAGGAACAATAGATCCGAGTTTGTCAGTGCTCAGGAAGCCAGTCATTCAGTGCCAGGCCTGTAGAAGTCAGAGGAATGTCCTTAGGGCCTCGTGAAGTTCATCTTTAATCATGTGGAGTTGTTTGTTTTAATTTTTTTTTAATGTTTTATTTACTTCTGAGGGAGAGACAGTGTGAGCAGGGGAGGGTCAGAGAGAGAGGGAGACACAAAATCCAAAGACAGGCTCCAGGCTCTGAGCTATCAGCGCAGAGCCCGATGCGGGGCTCGAACCCACGAACTGTGAGATCATGACCTGGGCCAAAGTCAGATGCTTAACCGACTGAGCCACCCAGACGCCCCCATGTGGAGTTGTTTGTATTTCTCATAGACTTGGATAATATTTTATGTAGATGCAAATCCCCTCGTTTTTTTTTTAATTTAGTTTTATTTATTTATTTATTTTAATAGTTTATTGTCAAATTAGTTTCCACATAACACTCAGTGCTCATCCCCACAANTTGCCTGATTGGCCCATTCATTCTTTAGAAGGGTGTTCTTTAAATCCCCTCGTTTCTTATATTGACGCTTTGGTCATTCTCTGTTATCCTGCCTCCTCCAAAGAGAAGCAAAACTTGATTAATATGCAAGTTAGCATCTCTGTTGAGGATTGTGTTTTACTTTTCCCAACAGCCACAGTGATAAAAGTTAGTTAGAACCACCTGATGAAATTTGCATTGCATTGGAAGAAACCGCGCTTAGCAAGCGGGATTATGCCCTGAACATTTGCACAACTTGATTCTACTTCTCATTCTATCCCAATTATTGAATCAAATAAAACCATTCCTATAGGGGGCTCCTGGGTGGCTCCATCAGTTAAGCATCCAACTCTTGGATTTTGGCTCAGGTCTTGATCTCAGGATTTGCGGGATCCAGCCTGACACTGGGCTCCAAGCTGAGCATGGAGCCTGCTTGGGATTCTCTCTCTCTCTCTCTCTCTCTCTGCCCCTCCTCTGCACCTGCTCTCCCCATCCCCCCACAACCTCTCCCTCTCCTAAAAATGATTAGGCTTTTATTCACAGCCCAGATTTTCAGGGAAGGCTACGGCATTTCACTTTTAGGGGAGTGGGTTCTAACAATGGTTTCCTTTTACAATTAAAGATTAAATCTTTTTAAAGTTAAATTGGAGGGGCACCTGGGTGGCTTAGTCGGTTAAGCGTCCGACTTTCGCTTAGGTCATGATCTCGCGGTTCGTGGGTTCGAGCCCTGCATCGGGCTCTGTGCTGACTGCCAGCTCAGAGCCTGGAGCCTGTTTCAGTCTGTGTCTCCCTCTCTCTCTGACCCTCCCCTGCTCACGCTGTCTCTCTCTCTCCTAGAAATAAATGAAAACATTAAAAAAAATTTTTTCTTAATTAAAATAAAAAAAAATAAAGTTAAATTGGAAACCCAGGTAAATTTCATGTCCCTTGACCAGTATTTACTAACATCTGGTAGCAGATCCAAAGGTCCTTCCCCACGACAAGTCCTTGATCAAACAGAATGTAACCGGACTCCTGTAAGCTTCCCTAGTAGA
>NW_027527807.1:1352127-1352375 GCF_008692635.1 Crocuta crocuta
TTTATACCTAGCCAAAATAAATGAGAAAATTTAATTTAAAAAGTCCAATTAGAATAATTGGATTAGCTAGTTGCTTTCATTTCAGCATCCGTACAAAAGGGAGCAAGGTTTTAAGGACTCGTTCCTTGCGTGTGCTGCGCAGTCTAGCTGATAGCTATTGTCGTGAGGGCGATTTCTGTGCAAAATTGTTGCTTGTATTTGCTCATACCTTTCTTTTAAAGGAAACTTGTCTGTTTTGACAAGCTCAC
>NW_027527807.1:1357155-1357742 GCF_008692635.1 Crocuta crocuta
ATTACTTGGGAAGATTACTTGAGTGCAGAAATTTATATTTTTCCTTCTCTCTTAGAAAACAGCCCCCTCCCTCCGGAGCACAAATATTTTAGTTCTGGTGAAATCTAAGTGCTCAGCTTCACAAGGAGGCTTTGTCTCGTGGGGTTTTGCACTCAGAAGTGGGGCTTATTTCTGACTAAAAACCCGAAGCAAGGGAGTACCTGGGTGGCTCAGTCGGTTAAGCGGCCGACTTTGGCTCAGGTCACGATCGCACGGTTCGTGGGTTCGGGTCGCACATCCGGCTCTGTGCTGACAGCTCAGAGCCTGGAGCCTGCTTCGGATTCTGTGCCTCCCTCTCTCTCTGCTTTTCCCCCACTCCTGCTCTGTCACTCTCAAAATTAAGTAAACATTAAAAATTTTTTTTTAAAAATCCGAAGCAAGTCAGGACATCAAGGTTTTCATTAGAATCCTCTGCAGTCTTGGATAGCCATTGAAAAAGAAACAGAAAAGAAAAGAAAGAGAAACAGAATCCTCGAAGACCCGTATTAATCACATATCTCAGGTTGCGATTTGTGCCATCAGAGCAGTAATCAGACTGGGTGTTTTTT
>NW_027527807.1:1357930-1358104 GCF_008692635.1 Crocuta crocuta
TCTCCGGCAGGCAAAATGCTGGGAAGTAAACAGTTTCTCTTGTGGATTAGCAGAATCAGCCTTCATCAAGCCCAGTCATCAGTAGAAGATTTGGTCTCTTGAAGCATCTAGCCACAGCTGTAAAGTTAAAAAAAAAAAAAATGGAGATAATAAAAAGTAGGCAGTGTAGTTCCA
>NW_027527807.1:1358201-1358429 GCF_008692635.1 Crocuta crocuta
AATAAAGGCTATTTAGGGGAAAAGGCGAGGGCCCGTTTTAAATGATCGCGCTGGTGTAAAGTTGGGGATCACTGGAGGTCCATCCATGTCTGGTTCTAATAAGATCATTGAAGAGCATGGAGTGATTAATGTTACTTTAATAGTAGATGCAGTCACATAGACACCTAATCTGTAAATTAGTGGCTTTCGTGGCTTGTGTTTATTCGTGATAAATGAGACCCTAGCGGA
>NW_027527807.1:1358475-1359027 GCF_008692635.1 Crocuta crocuta
TGCCAATTTATTAGCTTTGTTTTTGCCAAGATTGATTTCCTATAATTTCTAAAGAACAAGGCTTCATGGGAGGAGAACAACCTAAAGAAGTCATTTCACTGATAATTGGGAACTGAGCTCAGAGTGTGGTAGGGGGAGGGGTTCTGGGAAATGCCAGTTGTGTCTGAAAAGGTTCAGTTGGGGTCATTAAATGCAAGGGATTATTCCATTCAGCAGTCAGGTTGAGGAAAGGAGGCCTTATCGACACCCACCGCCGGCACTTTATTCCTTTCTGCCTATGGCATTTCCACGGTCAAGGTGCCTCGTAATGTTCCTGGAGCAGGATTCCCAGCCGGCTGTTTTCCGGGTAANACTCAGTGGTCCTCAGGCTGATAGGGCTGTTAAACTCGGGGCCAGGCCGCTCTTACCAGGCTCCTGGTGCGCCGTGCTGAGTCCTTCAGTGCTCAGCTTGCCAGACGGCACTTGCACATGGCACAGCTCGCTCTCCTGCCCCTGTGTCTGTCACCAGCCTGCCAACTCTGATGAAAGAAATAGCTCTTTCTCCTCTTGAAT
>NW_027527807.1:1359179-1365420 GCF_008692635.1 Crocuta crocuta
CTCTTGAATGTTGAGAACAAACTGAGGGCTGATGGGGGTGGGGGAGAGGGGAAAGGGGGTGATGGGCATGGAGAAGGACACTTTTGGGAATGAGCACTGGGTGTTATATGGAAACCAACTTGACAATAAATTATTAAAAAAAGAAAAGAAAAAAAGAAATAGCTCCGTCTCATCCACTGCCATAGCCCTAGTATGTCGCCTCGCATCTGAGATTTTCATGCGCGTAGTAGGTGTTCAGGAAACATTTGCTGAACGCAGGACTGGCATGTCCTGTTCTCACAGGCACTGAATGGCTCCCACGAAGCAAGGGTAGTCACCAAAGAGGGTGCACATCCTCTAGCTTCATCCTCAACACATAGAGTTAGCACAATAAACATGTGCCGTGAATACATGCGGAGCGTGAATATTTACAGTTGTGCCCCCCACGTTCACCTCAGGCTGGAAGCCGCAAGACTAATTGCACTTAAATATTAATTACAAATCCTTTGATTGGATGGTAAATAGTTCTCCTTCCATCATCATCGTCATGCACTCTCATGGCTGCCCGGCTAAGATCTGCTTAAGGTAGCAGCCCCTAAAAGGCAAAGCAACTTCGGCCCTCAAGGAGCTGTTCCCCCCCCCCCAGTAACCTTGGGAGCCCCTCCTGAGCACACTTTAACCCTCTCTCACTTTCCCCCTTTTCCAGCTGCTCTTGGTAATCTCACCAAATAATACACCTAATCGCGCCTTCTCTCATTTTCCTTTAACTAGCTGGTAAGATCCTGAATAAATGCTTATTGCTCCCGTTTTATCTGGACTCCTTTTCTGCTCCTTTCGTAATAGCTTTCTGAGATGCTGATCTAGATTTCCATCCATCCACCCAAGCCAGAAGNAAACACAGCCCCTGCCTTCTCTGAGCTTGAAATCAAATGAAAGAAACAGACTCTGAACTGCTGATTACAGTCAGGTATCTACAAGGTCCCCTTTGTACCAGTATCTGACGACTACCAGGTGAAGACGTCCGTGAGCAGACTGCCGTCGCAGAGCAGCGCTGTGACATTGTCCTTAAACGTGGCTATGAGCGAAGCAACGAGAAGGGCCTGGGAACTAGGATGCAGACGAGAAGGAGGTGCACTAGAATGAGACACATTTTTAGTAGTCACTATCCGAAGTTAAGCTCTTGCGATTCATTGCCTGGCAACAGGAAAGGCGCCTTCGCTCCTCAAAAGCTGAGAAAGAGCAGAGGAGGGGAAGCACGTCCCCAGAGAAATCTCCCAGGGATTGTCTTAGCCAGATGTTGACAAACTATTGTTGCAGTTGTTGAAGGTGGAGGATCGTAACCTGTGCTCTCAGGATGATTAATGAAGGACAGATAAAAAAACAGCAAAAACAGGATCTTCTCCAAAAATCAACTCACCTGCCACCACCCCATTTTAGGAATGAGACTCCTAGATCATTACTGAAGTCAATTTGCTGACTGCAGGCACAAATCCATGGTCAGTTCTGCTGTGGTCTAGACGCGGGAGCGATGCAGCTGTTAGCAGCCGTCACTGCCCTGCTATCTTACTCAGGCACGAAGTAATTGTGCCCTGCATAAATGCAAATGTCTTACACTACTGCCATTCATTCCTGAGTTTAAAATGTCTGCTTTAGCAAATTCTAGGGGCACCTGAGTGGCTCAGTCGGTTAACCATCCGACGTCGGCTCAGGTCATGATCTCATGGTTCGTAGGTTCGAGCCCCGCGTCGGGCTCTGTGCTGACAGCTTGGAGCCTGGAGCCTGCTTCAGATTCTGTGTCTTCCTCTCTCTCTCTGCCCCTCCCCCACTCACGCTCTGTCTCTCTCTCTCTCAAAAATAAATAAACGTTAAAAAAAATTGTTTTAAAGAAAATGCTATACCTGATTATGGGCCAGGCAGTCCTTTACAAATTTGCACCTATTTGATCCTCCCAACAACCCTATGAAGAAAGTACTATTATTTTTCTCATTTTTTTAAATGTTTACTTATCTTTGAGAGAGAGTTAGACACTGGATCCCTGACTAAACTCCTCTTGATATTTTAATCTTTAGTTAGTGTGCTTTAATGAAATCAACAAAAATAATAGCATCCTCTTCGGAAATACGTATTCATTTATTCTTTTGTTCAGTACGATGAACTGACATTTCTAATATGTTAAGAAAAAGATTGCGCTTTCATATATTACCAAGATAAGCCCTTGAAATTTACTAGCCACGAGGATTTGCCGCTTTCAGTGATTAATTACCTGTTGGCACACTTTTCAAAGGTATTCTTTTTAGCTCTTTCCTTTCATCTTGACCTACCCTTTTTTCTGAGTAACCTTTCACTTAGAGCTCAAAAGAGTATTAGTAAAGGTTTATTTTGTTTCTTGGGGCAGTAATGCTAGTTTATAATTATAATGCAGATCATAACCACAGTGAAAATGAAAGCCCCAATAGCAAGAGGAGGCTAAATATAATTTTGTGACAGCTCTAATTCTGTAATACTTATGCAAAGACCTTAATAATCTGAAATAATTTGCCCCTTTAATCTGTCAGGCCACCAGGATTCATACATCTATTCATTCAGCAAATCTTTATGGCATGAATACACAGCTTCAGGTACTGTTCCACATGCTAGAAGATAGTGTATAAAACATAATCCCTGCCCTTACGGGGCTTATGTTCTAGAGGAGGTAGACAGATGGTAGAAAAATAAACTAATATATCATCCGCTTTAGCGAGTAAGCCAGCAGGATTAGGGGGATAGGGTGTGCTGAGAGATAGGGACCATTTCCACGTAGGGGTTGTCAGGGAAAGCCTCTCTGTGCGGGTGGCATTTGATGGACGAGAGGGGAGGGTTCAGGTGGAAATCTGAACGAAAAACATTCCCGACGGAGGTGTCATCAAACTGAAAGGCCCTAAGGTGCAAAGATGCTTGGCGCGTTCAAGGGACAAGCTCAGAAGCCAGTGTGACCGGCCTAAAATGCAAAAGAGACAAATGATAGATGAGAACTGAGAAGTAGCCAGGTTTGGGTAGTGCGTGGTCTTCCTGTCCAAGTCCAGGACTTCGGCTTTGGCTCTGAGTGAGACGGCGAGCCATCTGGAAGTGCTGGGGGGAGGGATGGCATGGTTTGCCTTATGTTGTAAATGACTGGTTACCTACCAATATGGCCCTTAGGGCACCAGCGGCCAGCTACCGCAGTCAATTAGCAACTGCTGCCGAGGAGTCCCTGATCGCCCCCAACCCCCACTGACTGTACTTTGTACCCCAGCTGCAGAATGAGCCTCAAACGTGAGCCCGATGTCGTGGGCCTTCGCTCTGTGGGTCACCATGGAATTGGCAGGAATGTGCAATTAGATCAGGCCATCCCGTCCATACTGTGGGGAGGAAAAAAAACTAGTACATTCGTGGAATTCAGCCGTCAGCAATGCAGGAAAAACAACTCCCACTGAAGTGAGTCAGTGGCATCTTTATAAACCAAAGCAAGCATATTATGCCTTAAATGACGGCTCAGTGGCCCCCAGCAAGTACCTCACCTTCCCAAGCACCTAATTTACTACCAGGCTGTGACTCAGGCTCCGGGACAATTGAACCTGTTATTGCTTGCTCAAAATACAGTTAAGCAACTGTGGGTAAACACTGAGTCTCTTTAGAAGGACAGAGAGTTTATGTTGCTCAGAAGGCAGATATGGACTCTGGAGCAATTCTCACGCCAGCTTTGTGTGTCTGTCTGTCGTCCAGTGACTAAGGTTGCTCTTTGCACATCATCTCTTTGCTCTCTCGTTGTTGTTGTTGTTGTTAAGATTTATTTATCTATTTTGAGAGAAAGAGAGACAGCATGAGCTGGGGAGGGGAGGAGAGTGGGAGAGAGAGAATCCCAAGCAGGCTCCGTGCTATCAGCACAGAGCCCAATGTGGGGCTTGAACCCACAAACCATGAGATCATGACCTGAGCCGAAACCAAAAGTCGGACGCTTAACTGATTGAGCCACCCAGGCACCCCTCTTTGCTCTCTTATTGAAGTCGCGCACATAATTTTATGTGTTTGAGCTAAATTAAACACTGCCGCTCTAATGGCTTCACACCTATTTAATTCATCTTCTCCTGTTGCCCTCTAATGCTAGGAAATTAACAAGTCCCTGACAGCTGGGCATGGCCTATGGCGCCCCCGCCAAAGCTATGCGGTTTGAAACCCTCTTAGTGTTTACTCAGAGCATTTGTACTGTCCTTTATTCTGGTCACTTAGCCTGCAGGCTCAAGTTCATTCCTTTCCCCTATGGTTTTCAGCAAATACCCAGCTTCTGTAAACATGCTCACAATAGATCAGAATGGCAGGAGGTAGAAGTTCAGTGACACCAAAGTGTGTTTAAAGCATATCCTGTCTGGGGGCGCCTGGGGGGTCTCAGTCGGTTAAGCATCCGACTTCGGCTCAGGTCATGATCTCACGGTTCGCGAGTTCGAGCCCCGCGTCGCGCTCTGTACTGACAGCTCAGAACCTGGAGCCTGCTTCCGATTCTGTGTCTCCCTCTCTCTCTGCCCCTCTCCTCCTCAGGCTCTGTCTCTCTTTTTCTCAAAAATAAATGAGCGTTAGAAAAAAAAATTTAAATAAGGAACCACATCATGTTTGGTGATTGGCGTGCTTGTGATCTCACTATGCAGGACGGTGATTTAAAAATGGATCCTGGTCAGCAAGACATAGAATGTACAACATATATGTTCTCTCAGGTGCGGTCACAGTGGCGACTTTGGCCATCCTCTTCTGATTCCGAACCATCTGTTTTTAAGATTCAGCATAAGCTATTTCTATTCTAATCTATTCCTTGACCTAGGACAGCTGCCCAGTTTCACTTAACTGTAGCAGATGAAATTACCAAATGAATCGTTTTCCAGTGGAAGAAATGCTCAGTCAGGTTATCCTAGTAGGAAGCTGTTTACGCACAGTAGGGCTCTGTGTTGCTGCGCCGCTGGAGACTACAGAAGTCAGTTTGGGTGTGTTTTCTCACCGTAGGAACACACTTCCGGGCACTGCACAAGCTCCAGAGGTAGCTTGGGAAGTGCTCTTAGGACCATCATCCGGAGAAGGCAATTGCTGTTCGAAAAATGCTAAGCGTCATGCGTGTCTGCATCTGGTTTAGGAGCAACAGAGCCCATGATCGGCCCTTGAGAAATCTGTGTTGACTTAAATGAGCATAATCCCCAGAAGACAGTATCTAAAATAATCCGTCTTCATAAGTCAGCCAGACACGATAGTGCACATTCTGCAGAACAATAACCATTATATAAAGATGTTATTCCGAGAAGCTGTGACTCACTAGGCAGATCACGCCCTATGATTCGGCACATAAACCGACTCCTCTCTGCGGCTGGAACGGACCTGCTTTACCTACAGGCCAGTGTAGAATAGTGAGGCTCATCTGAAAAATTGCATTGTCTGATGTGAACCAGCACGTGTAAGTGAATGTCTCCTCTCCTCTCCTAAACCATTGGTATTTGAGACTCAACCAGAGAACAACTCTGTGTCTCCTTTCTCCCAACGGTGGGTTTCAGAGCAAATGAAAAATGGATCTGTGACAGGGAGGGGGAGGGAAGGATTGAATGCCGAGCCCACACACCCCTCTCCCTGGAGACAGAACTCGGGTAGAACAAGAAAAGCCTGTACATCTGGGGCGCCCTTTCTCCCTTACAGTCGTCACCCTTCTGTCAACTGACCGTTTTAGTTGGAAGTCAGCATTCCACTAGTTCTGTCTGGAGCCAAGTGAGAGAGTTTAACTCTGAGGACTGTGATCTCCCCAAAGGACCGTATCCTTCTCTTTCTCTCAGGGAAGGAGTGTTGTTTGCACCCTCCCAATGCCGAGGGATATAGTAGGCACCGTCATGTGGCAACCTCCCAGATTTATTCTATCTGAGAGGTTAAAAAAAGAGAAGCAGCCAACTGCTGATTCGATTCATGAGTAGATGATGCCTTGGTGATACAACTTCTCATATACCAATCATGTGCATTTAGAAGAACTTTTGTAGGGAATCAGGACAAGTNAGCCACCCAGGCGCCCCCTATTACCCCCTTTCTTGATGCTGTGAAAACTCTTCAGAAATAATCAGTTATAAAGTGTTTTTGCATTCCAGCCAAGGCTGAGCATGGAGGTTTCTGACATGCTGACGTGATTCTTTTCCCTCTGTGTGCCGATTATTAGCCAGGAGCCCCCAGAGAATTGTAGACCTAGCGCACGGAACTATGACACAAGGCAGCTTGGATGTTCAAAAAG
>NW_027527807.1:1365626-1367968 GCF_008692635.1 Crocuta crocuta
TGCAGAACATAAGGAAGAAACTCCGGGGAGATCACTTACATATTCCCCGTGACCCAGTAATTCTCGGCAATCACAGCGGCTACCCCAGCCTCGAAAACACACATTGGTTTGAAGGAGACCTCTTCCCATTCATAAGACAGATCTCTGCTACTTTTGGTCCTGGCCTGATTTCTCCAGTCTGCCTTAAGTTGAGGAGCGTCCTTGCGACAATTGTAGGGGGATCATGTGTGAGATTGTGGAAGACCTTGAACGCCAGGCCAGGCCCTTGGGATTTTATCCTTATAGGCAGCGGGGAGCCATTAAAAGATTTTTGAACAGGAGGAATGTAAAAAATAGGACTTGATTTGGATGCGTGTTTAGTTTAAAAGTGCAATAAGATGGATGTGGGGGGAGGGGGGGATGGGCATGGAGGAGGACACTTGTGGGGATGAGCACTGAGTGTTATGTGGAAACTAATTTGACAATAAACTATTAAAAATAAAAAAATAAAAAAATAAATAAAAGTGCAATAAGATATATTAAGGGAGTGTTACGGTTCTGTTCCCAGCATGAATATAACCGGAGAAGTCATCCCTACTAGCTGCCTAGTTCAGCCTTTACAGCAGGCAGAGCTGCAGGGCTAGCTTAAGAGCTTGATGGTAAAAGAACAAAGTAAGAATGGATAATGCGAATGTAATTGTAAAGAGAGGGATTCTCGTGATCCAGATCACTGGGAACACAGAATAATCATCATCTTAAAGAGTGACTGTGGGATTATTTGTTATTTTGTGTGAGTTCTTTGAAACCACTTCTATGCTATATAATTACCTTAAGTTTTAAGTGTTCCCTGCAGGGATAATTTATGCATTTTGCATTCTCATGCACAGGCTTTCACAGTCTACCCAGTTGAAAATGAAAGCCAAAAATTATTCCAAATAGGTCATGGTTGCGTGAAGCTTATGCAGTATTAATCATTTTTACAGATTCTCATGGTTTATATTCTCTTCTGGCATTGTGTTTTTCAACTACGGTAATACTTAGGTAACAAATATTTGAAAATCTAAATTGCGTATTTTGATAAAAGCAGTGTAATTTGCCTATTTCAAAACTTCATGTCATCAAAGCCCTTTTAAAAAAATTAATATAAAAATGTTACAGTATTCGCAGAGATACAGAACAAGCCAAATTTAATTTAAGCTAAGCTACCGAAAGCTTAGTTACGAATCGGGGCTGGATACGTGCTTTAAACACTCCTGAAAAGCACTGCGTTTTTAGAATTCAGGCATCACTGCCATGGTTTTTGCATGGTTTTTGCGTGACCGTAACGTAAGATGACAATGAGAATCAATCGCATACCAGTGGTGACGGCACTTCGGTCATAAATAGGGAACGGGTTTCATTTACTGCGACATTGCTACACACCACAGCATTACATTTCTCTTCTGAAAATATAACCCATCTTCGGACAGCAGCATTCAAAGTGTCTTGTTTTAATGAAGTTTCACGCGACTTGTCTGCAACAATCCTGAGTTTTCTCCAGAGCCCCGGATCCCTTCGTTGTTTCCGTTGTTTTCAGAGTTGGAGGTGGGTTCCACGCAGGAAAATCCTGAGCAAGAAATAGGTTGATCCTTCCATCAGGCTCCTCTAGAGGGACTGACTTCACAGGAGAACATAAGCTGCCCTGGGTGGCCTCTCACACTTGACCCTGAAGCTCTGAGCACACCTGGCAATTGGGACAGAAAACAGAGATTTTTTTCAGCAGAGGAGAGACAATTCGCTTTCCTGCCTTCCCCATTAAACCTTGGTAGGGGATTACAGAATTAGGAAAAACAAATCTTCACACTGACTTTTCTGTGTTTTTACTTTTTGTTGTCTTTCTGTTTGTCCCCCCACCCCATCTCTCTCTATGCCTCCTTACCCGTCACCTGCACCTGCACCTAGTTTCACTAAATGTGCTCTGGGGTCACGCCCTGAAACTTTCTAGGGTAGAAAAAGAAAAAAAAATGTACTGAAATTCAGGCATGAACATTTTACAATAGAAGAATGAATTTTGGGGGAACGCCTGGGTGGCTCAGTTGGTGAAGCATCCGACTTCGGCTCAGGTCATGATCTCACGGTTTGTGGGTTCAAGCCCTGCATTGGGCTCTGTGCTGATGGCTCACATCCGGGAGCCTGCTTTGGATTCTGTGGCTCCCCTTCTCTCTGTCCTTCTCCTGCTCGTACTTTTGTGTCTCTCTCTGTCTCTCAAAAATAAATAAACATTAAAAAAAGAAGAAGAATGAACTTTTCATGGCACAGTCTAGGAGAAGGGCAAATCACGTTAATGGAGAGCTATCTGGCGAGACGGAGAAAGCAGCGGCTGA
>NW_027527807.1:1367991-1369705 GCF_008692635.1 Crocuta crocuta
GAGACAGGCCGGCTTGGGCTGAGCTGTGTGTTAGAGCCCTTCCTGCCCCCCTCTGCAGCTTGGCTGCAGACTCCCAAGTGTTTTTGCAGCCCCGGAAGCATCCTTAAAATAAGGACCTCTCACACGTCAGCACCAGCCACCTTCAGCAGATTCTGGCTTCCTCTGGAAGAAGCTGCGTCCTTGCTCTGGAAGATTTCTCCAGAAGAAAGTGTGAAAACCAGGTTCCCATATAATGAGCATCTCAGGTTCCACTTGTTCAGCGGTAAAAAGAGCCCTGTAGAGAGAAGAAAAAAGGCTACCGGAATCCATTAGAATCATCCCCTTTGTCATCATCACTATTGAACCGTCCCTTAGCTGTCACTTGAATGCCATACCAATTTAAGCCATCATAGAAAACTTTAAAAGTAGGCAAAGCTGAAACANTTGTTGTTATTAGGAACCTACATCATGAAAGTAGAAGTAGCAAAACAGTGGTTTGGAACAAAAGAAGGTGAGATAATGTTGTACTTTTGGTGGCGTCGTAATTAAAACGAGACCTGCAAATGCCGTTTAGCCCATTATTACCGGCTTATTGCACAGATCTCTTTACTACCATGTGAGTTACACCCGTACACGTTATAGTAATGGAAATTTTAGAATCTTAGGCTATTTTAAGCCCCAAATTCAGAGCTCACGTATTGTTAGCCTGGAAAAGGAATCCCTACCGAAAGCGATTTCTCACGCATACACTTCAATGTGTAACGTGAACCCCTCCCAAGGCGGAAGGGTGCTTCTCTGCCCATTTGTTTTCATAGCCAGCCACGTGTTTTTATACTGGTTTTAAGTTGGGAGTGGGGTGGGGAGGACGCCACATCTTCTGTGTCCCACGAGCTGCAAATTAAGGCGAGGGAAGGGATCCTGGAGTCCGTGGGCTAGCTGTCTTCCACGGCCCCCTGTGGTCCCCACTCTGAGACACACGATGCTGGTCTTCTCTCATGGGTGCGGGGTCAGAGCCCAGGCGTATTGCCCCAAGTCAGCAACATGGAAAGTGGAAGAGGCGGGTTTGAACAGAGCCCTTCAGGGTTCAGAGACGCAGGGCTCATGAAAAGAGGGAAGGGCTGGACCTTCTGCAACTGTCGTTTAGAGGAAAATGGACATCATGGCCATTGTCTGTCTACACAGTGATGATTTGTATGAAAAAGGCACACTTGTGACCAAGTTCGTAAAGAAAGGGCTTAAGGTCTTCTTTCCCGTGATTTTGTCCCTTGTGGGGGAGGGGGCTCCTCTCTCGGACCATCCCTCTGAATGATCACAGAGAGCTGCCATCGCGGTTAAATCGGATCATTGCATACACACAGTGTATGCACACAATCCCATAGCGATTGGCACATGTCAGGTTTTCGGAAAGTCAGAGTTTAGAACAAACTCTTCCATTTGTGTCTTGATTTAATGAGCTGACTTCCCCCAGTTGGATTCATGGTTAGTAACTATCGATAGCATCGTCTTGTGAGCTCCTTTCAAGGGGCAAATGGGAGTTAGAAATACATACTCTTCATAGAAAGATGACTCTCTTTACAACTTCCTATCCCCGGAAGTAATCTGCAGGTGTCATGTGATGTGGCAGTCCGGTAGCCCTCTGTGACACCTTCCTCATTCTTGATTTTATCGATTAGGCCTTTGCACCTGGCCCCGGGACTCTGGGTTTTGTGGCTTGTGGTGGAAAGCACGCGTTAGT
>NW_027527807.1:1369782-1376687 GCF_008692635.1 Crocuta crocuta
CTTCCACTTGAGCAGGCACTGTTGTCTAGCTTTGCTTTCCCTACCCGTGCAAGAGAAGACATAAGAAGTCTCCTTTGAAAGTCTTTGAAGTAGACACCCGCTTATTGTGAGCGACTCTGTGCTCCAGAGACAGACCCTCTCAAATTGGACACAACCGCTATCCAATGCAAATCAAAATGACGGTCCTCGAAACTGCCTCAAGTCCTAGAACATCCTGGGCACTCATGTTGGTATGATTTCATGTTTAACAGGCCGCCTACCTCACCACAGTGTTTTATTTGATCCACAAGAAAACATCCTTTCTCCTTTGCATAACAGGTTGTCGGATTGCTGGGAAAAGTCTTCCGAGTCCCCGGGCTTTGAATACTTCCCAGGCCATTCTCTTGGCGCTGGATTCACGGATGAGAAAGCACCATAGGAACAGGCAAGATTTGCCCAATGGGCACGAGTGAATTCTGTAGGAAAAACCAACATCCAGGGTTAATGCACATCATAGACCGAAAACCAAAGTTTTAGGGAGTTATTCAGTTAAGAGAAGTATTCCTTTCTTGGGAACAAAAAATACTTTGCCACAAACTTCTGTTAGGCAGGAGGATTAAATCCAAGATTCGAAAACTCATGTTATGGTCACCCTGTCTTTCTGCAATGTATCTTGCAGGAAATGAAGTCCATCTTCTGCTACCTAACTGCATTGCCTAAACAATCTGTATTCTTCTGCAAGGCTTGGGTCACACTAACACCATCTTGGACCAATGACACAGCCTCGGAGACATGTGGGCCATCGTCGTCTTTATCACAAATAGTAGCGATTTACTTCCATTCCCAAACACATTTGCTGGACCAGGTTTGGAGCCGAGTGAGGCCTTTGGATCACATAATATTTGAAGCATGACAAAAACAATCCCTTTTAGGTTCAACAAAAAAATACATCGTTTTTGTTCTATCTCCTGCTTTTTTCTAGCTTATTTCGTTGTTTATAAAACTAAAATAAATCCCGGGATGCCCGGGTGGCTCAGTCTGTTAAGCATCTGACTTCCGCTCAGGTCGTGATCTCCCCGTCCGTAAGTTCGAGCCCCTTGTCGGGCTCTGTGTGCATCTCCCTCTCTCTCTGCCCCTCCCCCTCTCGTACTGTCTTTCTTTCAAAAAAAAAAACATTAAAAAATATTTTTTTAATAAAATAAATTCCTCTGTAAAAATGTGGTATCCTGNTATCATCATAACCCTATGAGGAAAAATAGGCCCATGTCCCTAATATTAATTATAATTTGCATTTCTTTGCAAACGGTTGCTAAATCGCACGTGTACTTTTAGGTCATTTTGTCACATGGTATTTTCTGGAGGCCCATTCGGAAGCACTTCGTTTCTTTAGTGCTGTATACTGGAGGAGAGCACAAAGTGCAAGGTGTAAGTCATGNTCTCCAGTTTCTTAGGTTGAATGTATCTGTAGGTTTCCTTCCTCCTTTTAGCCAGTGCTGTCTCTGCCCTTGCAGGCAGGTTCTGACTCCTCAGTGTCCCCTCTGATACAGTCCTCTCTTCCTTGGGTGCCACGTAACCCCTTTCTGGATCTGTACAAGAGAGCTCCCGAGCTCCCTTCATACTCCATTCTTCCAACCGTTACTTTCACCACTTGTGAAATTGATCATTTTCTTTAACGTTTATTCATTTTCGAGAGATAGAGAGAGAGAGAGCATGAGCGGGGGAGGAGCACAGAGAGAGGGAGACACAGAATCCGAAGCAGGCTCCAGGCTCTGAGCTGTCAGCACAGAGCCCGACGCAGGGCTTAAACCCTTACGAGCTGTGAGATCATGACCTGAGCCAAAGTCAGGCGCTTAAGCAGCCACCAAGGCGCCCCTGTGAAATTGATCATTGACTATAAGCCAGGCCTTCTGCTGGAAGCTGCCCTCCAAGGATCTCCCAGCCCAGAGGATATTTGAATGAACAAACCATTGTCTGTTTATCACGAATTAGTACTTGTGCTTCGCCGCGGTGCACTGGGTGAGTACTCTCTCCTCCAACCTCTCCCTTCCCATTCTTTGATCTTAACAATAATGAAGTTCATTCACATCAAATAAACCCTGGGAGAGAACATCAAAGTCCTGAACATAATAATTAATCCTGGATTTTGAAACCACTGATTGAGGGGAGACCTATATAGAGTATAGGTTTAGTTAGTGTACCCCCATGGGTATGATTTGTACTTTCAGATTCTGGGTTGTTGTTTTTTTTTTTAATTTTTAACAGAGTTGAAAATCTAGTTTTAATTTGCATATTATTTTCATTAGGCTGGGGAATAATTGGCCCACACGAGTCAGACGTGCTTAAGTACCTGCTAACTTTAAATCTAGAGAATTAATTGTCATCCGAACATGGCTCAGAATTAGAAGAGTGACCCTTGCTTTTGGCAGTAATTGTTACATTAATTGGACTGCCAGGCTACTGAAAATGTGGCCAGAAGACAGGAGGCCGGAAGTGAGAGGATTAAAGGGAGACATGAGTACTGGCAGTATGTTTCTAGAACCTGCTGCAAAGAAGAAATCCACGTTTTACTACGTGCATTTCTTAAAAGTTTCTTTAAAAGGCCACCCGTATATCTATATTACTGTTTTTATTTCTGCATCCTCTGGTGTCTGGCTTACAAAACACTAATTAAACAAAATGTACTGAGAAATATACCTAGATCAGGTTGTGTGCAGTTAGCATGATACATGCATGTGTGAAAGGCTATACCGAACGTGCGAGCTTTTTGCTCTGTAGTCCAAAGGCTCAGAGTCGCCATTCTGTGTATGGACAAGCTCAGTAGACTCTGTTGCTGTCTTGAGATCCTAGGGAATCACTGAAAACCATTTGAAAAACATTTATTTCGCAGGGCGCCCGGGTGGCTCAGTAGGCTGAGCGTCCGGCTTCGGCTCAGGTCATGATCTCACAGTTCATGAGTTCAAGTCCCGCGTCGGGCTCTGAGACAGAGTCAGCACAGAGCAGAGCCCGCTTCCAAATCCTCTGTCCCCCTCTCTCTGCCCCTTCCCCACTTGCAAGCTCACACTCCCTCGCTTTCAAAAATAAATAAACATTTAATAAATGAATAAATAAAAAATGCAAATTATCTCCTTCGAGAGCAACGTGTTCAAAGGGAACATTTACGGTGTCCGTGGCGATCCTCCCAGCTTTCCATCGTACTGACCTGCAGGCTCCTGTGAAACACTGCCACCTTTCCGGTGGTACCACGGCTGCAAACGGGACAAAGCATGCACAATCTGCTAGTAAGGTCTATGTTTGCCGAGTGACTTAATCAGGAAGGCCTTTAGTCACGGCGTGTGTGTGTTGATATTGGAGATGCGCTTAGGGCACTGAGATGATGGAAAGGATGTGCAGATATTTTTTAGCTCCACACCTTTTTGGCCACAGCCCCCGGGGATGTAGGTCCACAGCACCTGCTAAGTGACACGGCCCCTACGTGGCCGCCCTTGGGGAAACCACCATCACAGCCCAGGGTGCTTCTAACCCGGCTTCAGCTCCAGGAGGCCAGAGAGGTATCGCACCCTCTCCATCCTTGGCTCTCAGTGTCAGGGCAACCCAGGGCACTGTCGCTCTTCAGGGCCTAATAGAAAAGAGTGCTTCACACAGATCCACCGCCTTTTCTTCTGAGGCGAAGGTGTTTTCTGGAACACCGTGGGCTCTGGGGGTTACTTGGACATAACCAACATTACTGATTGTGTTAATGCCTTCTTCCGTGCCTCTCAGAATCTGCATAGTTGGGGCGCCTGGGTGGCTCAGTCAGTTAAGCGTCCAACTTCGGCTCAGGTCATGATCTCACGGTTCGTNAGTGTGTTCTGTCACCGTGATGCGGAGGGCTGCAGACATTTCTTGTCAGTGATATTTCAACCTCCAACAAACGATTCCTCCCCCTCACTAGTGAGTAAACTGTTAAAGAGAAATGTTAGATTTTGCTCCTGGATCTGCTCATTCTGCACAGATTCTTCTCCCTTACCCAAAATATAATCATTATAACTAACTGGTATGGATTCTTCAGATAAAAGGGTTCAATATTCACTGAGAAAACACTAACCTTGAACTTCAAGGAGAATAGAGATGATGGTACAGTGGAGACTTAAAGACAAATTGATTAGTTCATGAACCAAAAAGACGTTGTTCGTCTGGAAAAAAATACATGAATACGCGAGAGGAACAACTTTTAAGAGTAATCAATGCATAAAAAGTTGTCAGATATAAAGAAAGCACCCTTTCTTTTGTACCTGTGCCAAATAACTTCTTAGCGCCTGCTCAGGGAATGCTTGGCGTCTTTGGAAACTGTTCATTTATCATGATAGCAGATATTTATCTAATGCATATGAAGTACAGAAAAGTGATGCTCCAGGCCACCAGGGTACCTTTTTCTTTATTTTTTTTTTCCTTTTCAAATTGTTATTTAAGTATCAGTCAACACCCAGTGCACTACTGGGTTCCGGAGTAGAACCCAGTGATTCATCCCTTACATATAACACCCATTGCCCATCCCCACAAGTGCCTTCCTCAGTGCCCATCACCCATCTATCCCGTCCCCCCACCCCACATCCCTCCGTCAGCCCTCAGTCAGTTTGTTCTCTATCATTAAGAGTCTCTGGTTTGTTTCCCTCTCTTCTCTTACCACCCCCCTTCCCATATGTTCATCCATTCTGTTCCTTAAATTACAACAGTACCTTTTCTTGAGAGCACTACTAACCATTTCCCGATCGATGAGAGGACGTTGATTCCTTGCCCTGTGAACCCGGCATCCCCTGAACAGGGCTTCCCCGATAAGGTCAAATCCAGTATGTGCTACCGATGTGTCTCACTGCCGAGACGGAGAGGCAGGTGTTACCTCTCTTCCCTGTGCAGGCCCTTCCTGTGTTGGGTGGGAAGTTCCCATTTTTCCACACTGGATAAAAACGAAGCCTCTTCTGCCTACTCATCCCAGCACTGGATGAAATGACAGTGTCACACAGAACAGAACAGTCCCTCGGTTGCTTCCACATTCTTTTTTTGGCCTCATTTTCCTTTCTACTGAGTTTTTGAGTCCAAATTTAGTGGTGATGACTAAGAAATTGCCAGGATGTGACAGAGCATTCAGCTCATTGAGTCCTTCCTTGCCATTTTCCAATAGTTGTAACAATCACCAAGCTTTGCCTCCTAACATCGTAGGTGCCGGTATCTGTGTAGTATCTGTTATTCGTAACAGATACTAAATCGCGCATGGAGAGGACCTGTCCGTGCAGTGACAGCCTCCTTCTGCAGGCAGCCGTCCCCATATGGTATTAAGGAAGTTCCCTGAAGACTTTTTACTGGTTGGTGCTTCTGAATCCTGGACTTTCCAAAACTCAAATCTGAATCTCTGAAATGCAAACCCTCTAAGTGGTAGTTAAGCAGTCTGCTGTGGGCGAGGCAGTTCGACCGGTCGCCTGCGAGGGTAGAAGGTGGGTTCAGAAAATGCGACCAGTCCCCTGCCATCTGGAGTTGGCCACACCTGTGCTGGAGTCACAGGGCCAGCTAGAGGTGGAGGGAGGGCTGAAGTGTCATCAGTTCTGGCGGAGGATCTCTTCAGAGAGGTCGTCCGTGATTCCAGATGCAGGCTGAGCCCGGCCTTGAAGGATGAGAGGAAAGCCAATAGGTAAAGACAGAATAACATTCTAAGCAAAGGAAATGAGCGGCATCGGGAAAGGCACAAAGGCTCACATGAGTCTGTGGCAGAGGGTGAGGCCGGAGTCATAGTGGCGACTGGATTGGGGGGAATTTTATTTTATTTGTATTTTTTATTTCTGTTAGCTTTTATTTAGTTTTCAGAGAGAGGAGAGAGAGCGTGAGCAGGAGAGGGTCACAGAGGGAGAGGGAGAGAGAATGCCAAGTAGACCCCATGCTGTCAGCGCAGAGCCCCATGCGGGGTTTGATCTCATGAAGCGTGAGATCATGACCTGAGCCAAAATCAAGAGTCGGAAGCGTCGCCAACCAAGCNTTTTTATTTTAGTTTTGAGAAAGAGACAGAGACAGAACATGAGCAGGGAAGGGGCAAAGAAAGACGGAGACACAGACCTGAAGCAGGCTCCAGGCTCTGAGCCATCAGCACAGAGCCCAACGCGGGGCTCAAAACCACAAACTGTGAGATCATGACCTGAGCCAAAGTCCACACTCAACCAACCGAGCCACCCAGGCGCCCCTGGGGAATTTTAGATGCCACGTCAGGATGTTCTTTTTACTGTAAGACAGGTGGCATCCTCAACAGTTCCTAAGGAAGGGACCTTTGCTTTAGGAGGGGAATCCGCAGGCCCAGCGGAGAGGTCAGAAAGCGCAAGCCAGAGCAGTAGCAGTGGCAACGGAAGGTAAAACTCATGGGCTGGAGAGATTGTGGATGAACTTGAAGGTCCCCCAAGGTTTTAAGTGTGAGCAGCTACCAGAATAGGATGGATGGTGCTAATTACTGAGACATAGGGGACACAGAAGTGGAATTTAGAGGGACTGTGGCTCTTTGTTTTAAGTGTTATCCTACCCCTTTTTCTGGTCTGAATTCCTGTCCATCCTTCAAAGCTCAGCTAAAATAACACCTTCTCTGTGAACCCTGCCCGTTTGCAGCCCCCAGCGAGAGTGAAACCCGGCTTCCTCTGTCCTCATAAAACCCCTCCCTTATGCCTCCCTTTCTGCGCTTAGCAGCAGCACACCTGCGTCCACGTCATTTGGGTGCATGGCCGACTCCTGCGAATACGTTGCAAGTTTCCTGAGGCCGCTTCGTATTTACCTGTGAACTCTTACTTAGTGCCACCCAAGCATACAGTGCGTTGTCGGAAAATGTGTATAAATGAATGAATGTTGCCATCACACAAGACGTTAAATGCAGCCGTTTTGCGGCACCGGCCTGAGCACGCAGCCCCCCCTCCCCCCCC
>NW_027527807.1:1378288-1384269 GCF_008692635.1 Crocuta crocuta
AAGCCACCCAGGCGCCCCATGAATTGTGGAGAATTTTATTTTTTTTAATGTTTTTTATTTTAGTTTTGAGAAAGAGACAGAGACAGAACATGAGCAGGGAAGGGGCAAAGAAAGACGGAGACACAGACCTGAAGCAGGCTCCAGGCTCTGAGCCATCAGCACAGAGCCCAACGCGGGGCTCAAAACCACAAACTGTGAGATCATGACCTGAGCCAAAGTCCACACTCAACCAACCGAGCCACCCAGGCGCCCCTGGGGAATTTTAGATGCCACGTCAGGATGTTCTTTTTACTGTAAGACAGGTGGCATCCTCAACAGTTCCTAAGGAAGGGACCTTTGCTTTAGGAGGGGAATCCGCAGGCCCAGCGGAGAGGTCAGAAAGCGCAAGCCAGAGCAGTAGCAGTGGCAACGGAAGGTAAAACTCATGGGCTGGAGAGATTGTGGATGAACTTGAAGGTCCCCCAAGGTTTTAAGTGTGAGCAGCTACCAGAATAGGATGGATGGTGCTAATTACTGAGACATAGGGGACACAGAAGTGGAATTTAGAGGGACTGTGGCTCTTTGTTTTAAGTGTTATCCTACCCCTTTTTCTGGTCTGAATTCCTGTCCATCCTTCAAAGCTCAGCTAAAATAACACCTTCTCTGTGAACCCTGCCCGTTTGCAGCCCCCAGCGAGAGTGAAACCCGGCTTCCTCTGTCCTCATAAAACCCCTCCCTTATGCCTCCCTTTCTGCGCTTAGCAGCAGCACACCTGCGTCCACGTCATTTGGGTGCATGGCCGACTCCTGCGAATACGTTGCAAGTTTCCTGAGGCCGCTTCGTATTTACCTGTGAACTCTTACTTAGTGCCACCCAAGCATACAGTGCGTTGTCGGAAAATGTGTATAAATGAATGAATGTTGCCATCACACAAGACGTTAAATGCAGCCGTTTTGCGGCACCGGCCTGAGCACGCAGCCCCCCCTCCCCCCCCGTCCCACCATTTTNACAGTATCACTTACCTCGATCATATCCGTTACCGTATTGATTTTCAAATGGTTTCTGACTCTTCATGAAAGTAAAATTCACCCACCAAGGGTGAGATTTTTTTTTTCCCAAATGGTGATTTCATTCCCAAAGAATTTCACCAGTGTTCTATGCAGCTGTCCTCGTCACACTAGATGAGAGGTGGAAACTTGTAGTCAAGTTCCTTTGTAGGCGCACGTTGCATTTCCCTATGTTGAGAATCCTACAGAGGAGTTTTCACAGCCCAGAAACAGAACCCTTTGGTTTCTGCATGCGATGGTCACCTTGGAAGTCCCTTTCTGCTTGACCAGGTTGAATTTGTGTGAACCTTCGGAGGACCTATCATGTGTGCCCCTAGGCAGAAACAACCCCCAGAGATGACTCTGATCCATGCACTCGGTGACATTATGGAGTGACACGGATTTTGTGACTTCCCAGGAGAGAATGTTCTGTTGTTTCGCTTTCAGAGAAAGGCTGCCTCATTTGAACAATCTGTCCCTCTTTGCTGAAGTGACTGTCTGAGAGCACTTCAGATTCTGTCGCTCGGATAGCGTGCGTTGCTTAGACCGCTATCTAATATGAAAATGAAAGAAGGTAGGACCATGGAGGCATTGTTCAGAAAAGAGTGGTGTCCAGAAAGCGCACAATATTTTTACAGGTGGTTTCTTTTGTAGGGTTTTATCAGAAGTTACTGCTGATAACATCTGAGCAAATAACTGTTGTTTTCTACCTTATGCTCTACTACTCCGTGGATTACTGAGAGATGAGAATCTGCTATTCATTTCATCGGGCTTACAAATAGGCTGTTTTTAATGGCTGTTTATAGCGCACGCACACGTCCGCACAACCTGAAAGAAGGTTTTCAGGTTGTTTTCTTTCTGAAACACTCCGTGGGAGCAAGAGCACTTCATTTGTGTGGGCAAATCCAAAGAAAACACGGCCAAGTACAAGGCAGAAATCACATTCCAGGGTTCAAAGTCCCCTGGGCTGCTCTCTCGTGTCTGCTTGTAGAATTACTGTAAATTCCTTGCTTCTCTATTGATTTGCTTGTAAACGTTACTGTAAAGCAAGGATGAGGTGGGGAGGCGGGGGGGGATTTTCTTTTCATTTTTAAGTCAAGGTTCAATGATTAAAAAACAAATCAATTTGGTTTACCTAAAAGCCAAAGGTGGCCTTTCTTTGTAGTGTCCCTCTAGAAATATAGGCAGCCAGTAATAGAACGTTGTAACATGGATCTTAGCCTTGGGCAGTTGACAATTATAGTATGTAGTAACCAGACAGCCTCTGAAAATTAAGTAGAAAGACCAAATGTTTATTTTCTCATATTTAATCCAAACGGCGGACAGGAACAAAGTTCATGTGAAAGCTTTATACTTGTCTTTTCAATCTTTAGCTCTTGTATTTGTCCACTATATTCCAGCTATGCAGCTGGTTCTAATTTTTCCATTATCTTATTACAGAGCGAGCTAATCATTGATCAGTAGCACTTATACTTAGGGCTTTTTCCAAAGCATCACGTGAACTGTTATATATAGTCGTGGTTTCCAGCGACGATAAGTTATGCTATTAAAATAGAGCACCGGTCGTACAAGTTTGAACAAAGTATGTCCAGAAACAAAACTCCTGAAGGAAATACCTGAAGGACAGTCCGTGAAATTCATAGCAGTGCATACTGAGCCGTGGTTTATTCGCTTTTCCTGTAGGAACATTTTACACCGGAGTGCAAATTCAAAGAATCGGTGTTTGAAAATTATTACGTGACCTATTCGTCGATGATATATCGTCAGCAGCAGTCAGGCCGAGGGTGGTATCTGGGTCTGAACAAAGAAGGAGAGATCATGAAAGGAAACCACGTGAAGAAGAACAAGCCTGCAGCCCACTTTCTGCCCAAACCACTCAAAGGTAAACTTGATATGATAGGAACCGTGCATTAATTGAGTGTCAGTACTTCAGTCGGTCCTCTATCATGCTTCTCTAAGCGGACCTTAACTCTTCCCCATTACGGCAGTTATACCGAAACTGGGTAACGTTCTATCATACTTAAAACCTGAAAGCATTGACCATAGCACCTGATCTTCTGATTTTCATTTTCTCATAGTACATCTATAGATAGTAGCACCTTACTTATGTGGGAGTACCTTGACTGCTAACTCAGGAGAGCCAAGAATGCCAAATGATGCCAAAACAGTGCCTGGATAGAAACGCAGATGCTAAAATGTACACTCACGTACCGGGAAGCTCCTTGGGCCCTCGGTGGGGCCCGGCAATATCGTCCCAACAGTTTTCATTCATGGCGTTTGTCTCACAGCCATTAGTAGGAGATTAGTGGCAGATTGGAAAGAACGAGGGATAGAAATGGGGTGCTCAAGATGAGGCTGTTAGAAGACGCTGAGACGTAGTAGAGAAGGGATAGGGGTCGTGGCAAAGCAGAGCAAGGCATCCAAGAGGCTGCCGGCCTGGGGTTCGAACTGAGGTCCGAGTAGCGGCGGCCCGTCCCGTCGGATGAGCTTAGCACGCTTAACGGCGATACATTCTGTAGCCAGACTATTCGGATTCAAGTCCCAGCACCACTCTTTACTAAGCGGGTGGTCACGGGTGCACTACTGACCCGTGTGTGGGGGCCTCAAGTTTCTCAACTGTGAAATTACGGATAATTTTAGGTGGATTAAATGAAGTGACGTGTGCGAAACACTTAGAACGGTGCCCAGCACGTCGAAAGCGCTCTGCAGGCGGAAGCCAGTGTTGTTACCCACAGCCCAACACCAATAATGCTCAGCGCTTATTGCATTCATTAAGAATTGCACTAACACTTAGACTCTTGGAGAGTATCATCTCGAGTCTGATGGAAATCAGTGTTTTACAGTGTTTTCAGTGTTAATATTTGGCTTGCACAGCGTGCTGTAGATTATATTTAAACTTCGAAGAGCTTTATTAAATGCATTTTTTGTTAATCCTCTCATGTACATAACCCGTCAGGGATGGAAATGAGGCATTAGCGTGCCTTGCACACTGCACCAAGGCTCGATTCTGCTTAAGCTGAGCCAGGGGCGTTTTCCGGGTCGGGCTGAAAGCCAGAAGAGGAGCTGGGGGGCCCGTGGGGGGTGCGCATTCGAAGGCCTCTGACTCCACCTGTGTGTGCTTTTCAGTGGCCATGTACAAGGAGCCGTCACTGCACGATCTCACGGAGTTCTCCCGGTCCGGAAGCGGCACCCCAACCAAGAGCAGAAGCGTCTCCGGCGTGCTGAACGGAGGCAAATCCATGAGCCACAATGAATCAACGTAGCCAGTGAGGGCAAAACAAGGGCTCTGTAACAGAACCTTACCTCCAGGTGCTGTTGAATTCTAGCAGGTCCTTCGCCCAAAAGTTCACATGTGTCAATGACGTTTACCAAACAAACAGGCAGAATCCACTAGTCTATCTGCCCTAAAACCTTCCGATCATCCACACTAAAGCCCCATAATTTCGAGAGAGCTTGTGCAAAAGATGGCCAAGCATGATCAGTGAACTTAAATCCTGGAGAGAAGGGCCTGCCCAATTTTTCTCATGATCTCACCTGTGCTCTGGGGATGACAAGCCAAAAATCTTTCACAGCACTAATGCTAATCAAAATTTGCGCTCCAACCAAGAAAATGTAAAAGACCACAATCGCTCTTCAAAAACAAAAACAAAAACAAAACAAAATTAACTGCTTAAATGTTTTGTAGGGGCAAACAAAACTTCTGTGACCTGTGTTGTTTCCTTGGCTTCATGTTTTCTATCTACGCTTGATTCACACGTATTCTTCACTTTCGTAATAGTGCGACTCCATGATTTCCAAAATTCAGCGGTTCTACTGACTCTTGTCACTTAATCCAAATCAACCAAATTCAGGGTTGAATCTGAATTGGCCTCTCAGGCTCAAGGTGANAACCCCAGTCAGTACAGATTACTTAAAAAAAAAAAAAAGATTATCCTCAAGTGTAGATTTCTCTTGATTCCATTTGTGTTACCACGTTAAACTATTGTTGTGGCTTCTTGTACAAAGACACGAACTGTGGAAGTGTGGTGTCGTCTTTTGCGTTGTTACAGTAAGAAACGTCCTATCTGTACATGTACTACTGAGTCCTGCTGTTGTTGTATTTGGCATGTGAATATCGTGTACAAGGAAACGTTTAAGACTGGTTACCCCTAACCAACATATACTTATACTTGCTTCTGGAAAAGTGTTTAAGACTTAGCTAGGTTTCCATTTAGATCTTCATATCTGTTGCATGGAAGAAAGTTGGAATCTTGGCATAGAGTTGCATGACATGTAAGATTTTGTGCATTAATAATTGTTAAAATCTGTGTTCCAAAAGTGGACATAGCATGTGCAGGCAGTTTTCTGTCCTGTGCACAAAAAAAAGTAAAAAAAAAAAAAAAGTTGTTTAATATGTGTTGTTGTATACCCAAATACGCACCGAATAAACTCTTTATATTCATTCAAAGAAAAATCCTTCACTGTACACTTATTGTGTTACGTGTCATTAAGTGTCATAGACACCGGAGCTGAATGTTGAATTCCGTATATAAGGTCACTGCCCCCCCCCATAATCTACGGTCTAGACATTCATATTAACGTGAACACTCCTTCAAGTGTGTCTGTTGTACGACCTCAGATCAGAACAGAGAATTCTCATTCCCACTCAGTGATGCAATTGTACCAATGAGGCCTACGTGCTGGTATTCTCCCTGCCGTTCACACCATCAGTTCCCCTCTCTGTTGCTCATTTCTCTCGGTAGAAGGAAGGTATAGGATTAAATATCTAAAGTCCCTTCCTCCCTCCGAAGGCTGAGGTAAAACGTAAGCGTTTTTCGTGTCAGTGACTTCACACTTAACTCCCCAAAGCTGCCATTGCCTTGCAATGCATGCTTCGGGAATCGTCGATATATGAAGGAAAGAGTGGAGGAACAGGTGAAAGCATAATTGCTTGGTGCATTCCAGGGCATCCATCAA
>NW_027527807.1:1384398-1397331 GCF_008692635.1 Crocuta crocuta
CAGAGGCCTGGCTTCCCATTCCTGAGGTGTGTGGGCCAGACTCAGCAGGGGCTCCTAGTCCAGCCCAGTCACCTTGCGATTGCATCTTAAGCCCTCACCCTGTCCAAGCTCGGAATGCTCCCTGCATGAAGTGAGGCTGCCTGGCTAGCTCCGACTCCGGGGCCTTTTATGTACCACGTGTAGAATCACTCNGGTCTGCTGGCAATAAGCAGATCGGAACATTGGTGTCCGGGGGAAGCCAGGTGTAACTAAACAGTGGCCGAAATACCCAGGGCGAATCTGTCAGCCCCAGCATTCTCTTTGGGCTATTTCAAGTTATTTTTAACGGAAAGTGGTGTTTAAGTAAATCGAGAATTCAGTAGCCATCCTAGAACCCTGCCTACAAGTGACAATTTCACACATCATCATGCACACACATACACCCTTCTATGGTAGAAAGTATTAGCCCCGCTACAGGCTTGATGAACGGTTTTGGAAAATGCTGCAAAGACTGTGGGCTCCCAGACCTCAGTACACGTCAGAAGCACCTACAAGGCCTATGAGAACCCAGCCTGCTGAACCCCACCTCCAGAGTTTCTGCTGAGGCCCAGGGGGGGCTCAAGACTTCGGATGTCTAACAACTTCACAGGTGACACAGTGCTGGTCCTGGGGAAGCACTCCCTGAGAACCAGACATACACTCGTCCCTTCTTCGGGATTCAGAATGTGCTGTTAGCACGCTGAATTCTAAAAGGCCCTGTGATAAGGAAGCCTGCTCACTTTCGAGAAATACTGGGAGAAGGAGATGTATTTGGCCACAAAGCCGTAGTCGCACAGAGCACATACTAACCTCCAGGCTCAAGCCTCTGGCGGGCACCTGAGTCACATGCGCTGTGCATCCACTTCCGTGGCTTTAGGTGAGGCCTGGGAATCTTGAATCCGATGCCCACCCCAGTTTGAGGACCCCTGCTCTATGACACAGCACCCAATTTCATATTGTCCCCACAGTCTGGGAGCGTGTATCCAATCCCTGCATTGTACTCTGCTCGGGCAACGATACAGAAAATAACACTGTCTTTGAGTTACTCATAACTATTGAAAAGCAAAACAGCGGCGCTTGGGTGGTTCAGCGGTTAAGCAAGCGTCCGACTTGGGCTCGGATCATGATCTTGCAGTTCGTGAGTTCGAGTCCCAGTCCCACGTTGGGCTCTGTTGCTGACAGCGCGCTTTCGTCTCCTCTCTGTCCCTCCCCTGCGTACGCTCTCGCTCAAACATTAAAAAGTAAATAAATAAAAGCAAAACAAATGGCAGCATTTTCCCTCCAGGAGTTGTTTGTATCTAGAGGGAGCACATACTCATTGCCATGGAACCCTCAAACGGTCGAGGGGAGCAGGGACCGACAGTCTTTTTCAGACAGCCTAGGCTTTTCATACCATGCTTCTCAAAATTCCTCCACCCCTTGCCCAGAGCCATTGTAAATGTACAATGCATTTTAGGTATTGATTATAGCAGCAGCCACTTGCCAGTCCCCAAGTCTGTACAGGGATGTGACAGTGGTATAATGGATGACCATTTCCAATCAGAAAAACCAGTGGAAGGGTGCCTGGCTGGCTCAGGGTCTTGATCTCTGAGCTCGAGTTCAAGCCCCATGATGGGCGTGGAGCCTACTTTAGAAAACAAACAGTGGAGAACTGTAGCTAAGGCGGGGCACACTAGTACCCCACGTTATGAACCATATTTACGATGACAAGTTTTCATACTTTTCGTCACTTTGGATGCAAAGATGTGGCCCCGTGGCTTGGGTTGATGCGTCTGGTTACCCTGGAACGAAGGCACCAGGCTGACACACTTCCTTATTCCGTCACCTAGCGTTGTGCCTTTTCCCCCTGAGGACTGAGAATCCTACACACTCTAGTACACACAACAGGCTGTGTTTCTAATTCTTGGCTGCTTTTTAGGTATAAATGAGNNNNCAGGGCAGAGAGAAAGGGAGACCCAGAATCTGAAGCAGGCTCCAGGCTCTGAGCTGTCAGTGCAGAGTCTGAGGCGGGGCTCGAACTCACCAACTGTGAGAGCATGACCTGAGCTGAAGTCAGATGCTTAACCAACTGAGCTACCCAGTTGCCCCTTATTTATTTATTTTTTTCAAGTTTCATTTATTCAAGAAATCTCTGCACCCATCGCGGGGCTCGAACTCACCACCCCAAGATCAAGAGTCACATGCTCTTCTGACTGAGCCAGCCAGGCGCCCCTCTGCTGGACCTTTTTAATCTCCTAAACATTCTGCCGCTTTTTAAATGTTAGTTTGAATTCGTCACACCGAGAACAATAATCTTTGCCAAATCAACCAGCCCTTTTGCTAATATCACATGAGTACAAGTGTCTGGTATTTTCTTCATCACATTTACTCTAATAAAAAATACAGAAAAGTACATGGCAGCATTTTGGGAGGATTCCAGTTTCTCTGTGGGCATTCTTCAAGAGGTTTGTAACAGCTGCAAGTCTGTCATTGTGCAGGAAGTCTTTCTAGAACACTCAATGTGGATGGTTTTCAGTATTAGAATTCTAAACTAACCAAGTAGCAATCCCATTTCTCCTTTCCTATTAGTGTTTTTTTTTTTTAATTTTATGTCTATTATTAAGACAGAAACAGAGCATGAGTAGGGGAGGAGTGGAGAGAGAGGGAGACACAGAATCGGAAACAGGCTCCAGGCTCTAAGCTGTCAGCACAGATCGCGACGTGGGGCTTAAACCTACGAACCATGAGATCATGACCTGGGCCAAGGTTGGACGCTTAACCGACTGAGCCAGCCAGGCGCCCCTTTATTAGTTTGTGCTACAAACACTCTGCTTCTCTCTCTCTCTCTTTCTCTCTCTCTCTCTCTCTCTCCCCCCTCTTTCCCTCTCTCTCATATGGTCACATCGCACAGGCACACAACATGCAGATGTGGGTGCTGAAAGGTCTCAGAGATGCTCTGTCCTCTGAGAGTGTGAACGTAGCTCTATTCAGTAGGGAGACTGGAACAGACATTAAAACGCCAGTCCTCCCTGGCCCTACCGGCCATGACACTTACGTACACTAAGGAGTGTCACCCAGGCCCATCCCCTCAACATGTTCACATGTCTGCACATTTTGTCCCCTAAATAATTCTGCCTGCCCTTGCAGTAATTTGTTTGCTGTTGTGTAAAGTTAACAATTAGAGTAAGAGAAATATACAAGGGTGGAGAATGAGTGAAAGCTCAGCTCCCTTATTGCTCACCTTGTGGGCTCCGTGGATATTTACTACCTTCTAAGCTGTCAGCGCGGCGCAGCAGGTGACTGAGGCCTGGATAAAGCACTCCCGCAAGGACAAATGGATTGAGACTGAGTCAGTCTTGCAGGAAAAGAGATAGTCTGGGGTTTAGCAACAGGGAAGTTTTATTTGCTTACCGGAATTAATAAAGGGGGTTTAGCAACAGGGAAGTTTTATTTGCTTACCGGAATTAATAAAGTAGAACTCCAGTTGGAAATAATTATTCATGTCTCCATTCCGTCCATACGTGAGTGAACCTCTCCGTTGCTAATACCCTTGTACAAACTGGATGCTTCCTACACAAGTGTTTTTTTCTTCTTTCAAAACTGCAAAACCAGAAAGAATTCATCCTCAAAGGCTGGCTATATAATACAGTTTCCCCTTTAATATAAAATCGCTGGACAAAACAGTTTGATCGATGCTGGAGTTTCGTGGGTTCATGGGCATTAGGGACATTCCAAAATACGTAATGATTATTTTCACCAACATACTGAATGCCAAATACACACAGAACACTGCCCTATGAGGGGTGTGTGTGTGTGTGCGTGTGTGTTGTGGGGTAGTACGCTAAGTAGTCTTGCTACCTACTCTCAAGGAGATTTCAGTAAAGAGATCTTCAAATGTCATTTGAGTCACATGCTTTAAGTATAAAACCATGTGACTATAATCCATGCTAGAAACCAAATACACAGGTTTCCTTTCTAGAAACTTTCAGGCTAACATACTAAATAGATACCAAATTATTTTGAAAAATGCTGTAGTACAATCAAAGTGCAGGAGAACACACACACACACACACACACACACACATAAACACACACACACACACACACACAAAGAGTTGATTCGGGAACTCGAAAAAGTTTCAAAGAGGAGTTATTTTCTTAGTTGCGTCTTAAAAGTTACTAGTGATTCAACAGCCTGAAAGGTAGTGTAGACAACTCTAGGTCAGAATCTGTTCTAGGGAAAGACACAGAGTCGTGAAATGGCACCAAGTGTCCAGGAAACATTAATTAAGCCTCGTGAGGCCTCACAAGAGAAGGCGCAACCCCTGTCATGTGAACGATGTTTGGGGAAAGAACGCCCCAGCCCCATGTCTCGTTGTGTTCTTGTCTCAATGCCTGAAAGAAACCATGAGCCGCGTAGGCCTGGGTTCTTGGAATGTCTCCGACACCTGGTTGCTCCCTCTTATGTAGAAACCCAGTGAGTACATTGGTCTCTTCAGGAGACAAAAGCCCAAGGAAACAGCCTATGAGCCAAGTGTGATTCACAGCCCTGCTCATTAGACCAGGGCTCCCGATCCTTCCCTCTCTGCCCTAGAACAGTCTGCCCTTTGTCTGCTCCGACAAGGATTTGTCAAGTATTACGGGCTGTTTGGCCAGTGCAATCACACAGAAAAAGAAAAAAAAGGCAGCGAGATGATCCAAGGGAAACTTGCTTCAAACACAGTCTTTCTATCCAAAATGGTAAGTTTAATGATTTGTATTCCTTTGAGTTCAGTTTATTTGGAATTTTCAGACTTCCAAAACGGTTGAAAATGGCCCTTGTCTCTCCCACCCTCCCTCTTGTCTTTCTCGATTACACATACACACACATACACGCATGTGTGCACACACACACACGCTCACGTGATATTTGTACACTTCTTGTTAGGGGAGCTACAATTTTCAAATAAGGTAATGTACAATCCTCTTAAGTGTATCAGTCCATTTGTTTTGCCAAATGCATACCCAATGGAACCGAAGCCCCTATCAAGACATAGAACATTTTCGGAGCGCCTGGGTGGCTCAAGTCGGTTAAGCGTCTGACTTCAGTTCAGGTCATGATCTCGCGGTTCATGAGTTCGAGCCCTGCATTGGGCTCTGTGCTGACAGCTCAAAGCCTGGAGCCTGCTTCAGATTCTGTGTCTCCCTTTCTCTCTGCCCCTCCTCCACTCACTCACTCTCTCTCTCTCTCTCTCTCTCTTTCTCAAAAGTAAATAAACATTTTTGAAAAAGAGATAGAACATTTCCATCACCACAGAAAATCACCTTCATCCCTTTCCCACTCAATCCTCACCCACCCACTCCACCCTCAGGCAGCCAGCGCTCTAGTTATTTTCAAGTTAAATTACCTATTTCCGTTTTAGAATTTATTACAAATATCATTCCATGCTGTGCTTTTTGTGGAAGTCTTCTTTCGCTCAGGAAAATGTTTCTGAGATCCGTCCATGTCGCAAAGCCCATCCCTTTTTCTCGCTGAGTGGCATTCCGCAACACGAAGGTGTATCGTCGCTTCCTTATCCGTTTTCTAGTCAACACCTGAGCTGTTTCCAGATTTGCACTGTCTTGAGGAGAGAGCTGTTAGAAACAGCCTTATGCAAGGTTTTTGTGGCAATACACTCGCATTTGTCTTAGGTAAATACTGAGGAGGTTTTCGGTGCCCTGGGGTAGGTGTATGGTTCCTTGTATGAGCTTACTGTTCCAACTTTTCCCAAAGTAGTAACACTAGCAGTGTATGAAACTCCCAGTCGTTCCAAATCCTCGTCCACATTTGGTGTATCCAGTCCTTCTAATTTGAGTTATTCTGGTATGTGCGTCGTGGTATCACATGTGCTTTTAATCCCCAGGTCCCCAGCCATTGGTTAGGCAAGTACATTTTCATGTGCTTATTGGCCATTCACCTATCATCCCTTGTGAAGTATCTGCTCCCCTGATTTGCCCATTTATAGTGCATTGTCTTTCTATTATTGATTTGTAGGGATTCTTTATATAATCTAGATACCATTTCTTTGTCAGATATGTGATTTGTGAATATTTTCTCCCAGTTTATCGATTTGTATCCATTTTCTTGGCGGTGACTTTGAGCGAGCAGAAATTTTCATTTTGATCGTCTAATTTCTTAACTTCTTCTCTTTTATGGTTATTGATTTTTCTGTCCTGTCCTTAGCACTTATGTTTATATCTATGATCCAGCTCAAATTGAGTTTTGTGTATGATGTAAGGTCGTAGTTGAGGTTAAGTTTATTTGTCTGAGGATATCAGTTTCTCCAGCCTCACTCGTTGAAAATAATTTTATTTTCACATCAGGTTGCTTTGGTGTCTTTGTCAGAAATCAAATAACCATGTATGCGTGAACCTATTTCTAGATACTCTAATCCACCCTGTTGGTGTACTTATTGATTCTTATGCCAATATCACCCTGTCTAAATTACCATAACTTTGGAGTAGGGCTTGAAGTCAGGTAATAATTCTTTCAGCTTTGTTCTTCTTTCCCAGATGGCTTTTCGAGGTCCTTTGCTGGTAGCTGGAGGTGTCCCTCAAGACTCGCTCTTTGGTCTTCTGCCCTTCTCCTTTTCCATCCCCTCAAAGTGCTCACCTCACCTCGTGTTTCCACTAATCATTGCTAATTAACGAATCTCCAGATCTTCATTTCCAGCTAAGTCTGATTCAAACCCAAACCCGTGTCTACATTCCCCTAAAGCTTAGACATTTCTCCACATCAGTAAATGATCGAACTCATTAGGCTTTCCTCCAAGCTGGTTCGAATCAGGATTAAGATCATCCTTCCCAAGTTCAAGTTCAGACAAACAAGGTCTTTGAATTGCCTCTTTGTCTCCCACACTCAGCCAATCATTGAAGGTTGCCAAGTATATATTTGCTCTTGCGTTTCCTTTTTTTTTTTTTTTTGCCAGTCTTACTGCTACCTTCTCTGGAATATTCTACCTACATTAATGCTACTGTCACCCACTATCTCCCCTTCACATCCTGGTTAGATTATCTTTCTAACAGTCTTTTAGGCCATATTATTACCTTGTTTAATAATGTCTGATCAATTCTTTTTTTTAAGTTTATTTATTTGGGGTACTTGGGTGGCTCAGTCGGTTAAGCATCCAACTCTAGATTTTGGCTCAGGTCATGATCTCATGGTTTGTGAGTTCGAGCCCTGCATTGGGCTCTGCGCTGACAGTGTGGGGCCTGCTAAGAATTCTCTCTCTTTCCCTCTCTGTGCCCCTCTCCAGCTTGCTCTTGCTCCCAAAAACAAATAAATAAACTGTATTTTTTTAAGATTATTTATTTACTTTTGAGAGAGAGAGAGCATGAGCAGAGGAGGGGCAGAGAGAGGGAGAGACAGAATCAGAAGCAGGCTCCATGCTGCCAGTGCAGAGCCCAACATGAGGCTTGAACTCATGAACCGTGAGATCATGACCCAAACTGAGATCAAGAGTCGGACGCTTCACCTACTGAGCCCCCAGGTGCCCCCATCTGGTGAATTCTAAACCGCTAGATTTGGACTTGGAGGCTTTTCTACACATGGACTTTCTCCAACTCTCCCACTTCATCTCCCAGTCGTCTTTATAAATAAGTGTGTGATCCGGTAACTCTTTGAGCCCTTTGATAATGTCATTCTGACTACATAAAATTCAGCCTTTCCAGATATTACAAGGTGTAACTTTAAAATGTTATCTCCGATCATAAGTAAAACCCATTCCTATTATTTTTCATAGCTGCACCACATTAACATTTCTTGCCTTTCAATAACTATTTCGGCTCAGACTTAGATTATTTAATTGATAGGTCCTATCTTTTCAAAGTATTCTTGGGTCTGTGGATTGATCAACCTCCCAGAGCCACTTCAGTCCCTTTCATTACACCGTGACGCGTGATTCAGCCCTGAGCAAGGAGTGGGTCAGAACTTCAGCTCCTCCACGACTTGCGCAATGATGCCGATGCGTAATTTTCTCTTCACTTTACTCCCAGACGATTCTGCCGGCAGCACGTTTGAGGTGTTCTTTTGTCCTGTTACTGTGACCTCAACAAGAAAGTTATTTTCAAGATGGACATTAGAGGGGTGCCTGGGTGGCTCAGTTGGTGAAGCGTCCGACTCTTGGTTTCGGCTCAGGTCATGGCCTCATGGTTTCATGAGTTTGAGCCCCACATCGGGCTCTGCACCAATGGTGTGGAGCCTGCTTGGGATTCTCTCTCTCTCTCTCTCTCTCTCTCTTTCTCTGCCCCTTCCATGCTCATGCTGCCTCTGTCTCTCTCAAAATAAAAACATAAACTTAAAAAAGATTTTTTTAAATGGACGTTTGTAGTAAGCTGACAAGTTTCCCTTTCACATGTTATACATGACATGACCCCACTACATCCCTTCAGTCCACACTCCTCATTCCCTGAAGAAAATCTTATCCTTGTAGAAAGAAGCTGAGTGTGATTTTCATTTTATTAGTATTTGGGAGGTATGTGCTTTATCTAGTTCTGTCCCTCTTACTCACTCACTTGATGGCCTCGGATAAGATGCATCTCCTCTCTCAGCTGCTTCGTTTAGAAAATGAGGGATTTCGAATCAATGGTGTTTAAGGATACTCTGGTTATCCTAGTCTAGAATTATAGTGAGAGCTGCTATGGTTGGAATGTTCGTGTCCCCCCTCCCTCCAAATTCATATGTTGGAATCCTCACGGCCAATGTGATGGTGTTAGAAGGCGGGACCTTTGAGACAGACTTAAGCCACGAGAGTGGAGCTGTTATGAATCAGATCAGTGTTTATTTTTTTTTACATTTTTTTATTTTTGAGAGACAAAGAGCAAGCGGGGGAGGAGCAGAGAGAGTGGTAGACACAGAATCCGAAGCAGGCTCCAGGCTCTGAGCTGTCAGCACAGAGCCCAATGTGGAGCTCAAACCCACGAACAGAGAGATCATGACCTGAGCCGAAGTCGGACGCTCAACTGACCGAGCCACCCAGGTGCCCCGAGATCGGTGTTTATTAAAAGACCCCACAGAGATCTGTCATTTCTTCCTCCTCATGAGGACACTTGGGAAGTCTGCACCCCAGAGAGGAGCCCACACCTGACAGTGCTGGTACCCTGACCTTGGACTTCCAGCCTCCAGAACTGTGAAAAATAAATGTCTGTTGTTTCTGAGCTACTCCATCTGTAGTATTTTGCTACAGCAGCCCAAATGGACAAAGACAAAGGCCTTTTAGGTATCTGATGGGGAGAAAGATACTTGGGTGAAGTCCTTCCCTCAAAACATCACACTTGGGCAATTCCCAGTCTATTTATGCATTAAGTTGGCTCTGAGTCTAGAACTCTTCCACTACTGGACTGTATTTGGACCTCAAATTCTGAATGTGAAACTTAAAATGCTAAAGACAATGAAATATGTTACCCACATCATCAAGACTGGGGACCAACCAGGGCGCCTAGGTGGCTCAGTCAGTTAAGCGTCTGACTCTTGATTTTGGCTCAGGTCATGATCTCGTGGTTTCATGGGTTCAAGCCCTGCGTCAGGCTCCGTGTTAATGGTGCAGATCTTGCGTGGGATTCTCTCTCCTTCTCTCTCTGCCTTGCCTTGCCCCACTCATGCTATCTCTGTCTGTCTCAAACATATAAAAAAAAAAACTTAAAAAATATTTTAAAAAAGACTGAGGACCAAGGAATATACATCTTTCAAGACTGATAAGCTCATGTGCCACACTCAGTCATTTGCTTATCAAATATTTATTGGGTTCTTACTAAGGTCCAGGTCTCATGTAGACAGAATATAGGGATGAAATTAAGATATCCTTGTCCTAGAAAATAATATGGTCTAATGAGGAAGACAGGATGTCTACAAATAAATTCCACTACTGACTGGAAGTTAATATAATATTTACCAAGTGTTACAGGACCACATTCTGATACGTTAGCGACATCATAGCAAAGAGTAGGGTTCCTGCCGCCAATTACAGAAACCGAGTCAGTTCAGACCGTTGGGCTGTAGGGTTTTTTAAGGAAAACTCATCTGCCCCTTCTTTCCTGGCATTGCTAGCATAAGAACACATCAAAGATTTTACATTTTCTCCGAACCAGAAATGTTCACCCAGAATAAAATGAGGTTGAAAGACTATCATTTTGAAATTCACTATGAGACATTTACAGGATAAAGATTTAATAACAAACACATGCACACGCACACATACACACACCCAAATAAGCAAACCTATACTCTTTCCATTCTCTCCATCATTGCGTTATCCTTCTTTATTCTGTGGTACCAGAAGAGAATGCTTTGCAGCCTGTGTTTCTGCCATGATAGTCACTCAAATGGATGTACTGTGGTTCTTTTCAATTTCCTGATTACTAGTTCTGACTTCCTCCCACCTTTTCTCTCTACATGAAGAAAGCTATCGCAGTGTAGCTAAGTGCATCCCTCTCTCTCTCTCTTTTCCCTTCCCCTATGTTCTCACAGCTGTCAGAAGGGCTAAAATTAACAACACAAGAAATAACAGGTGTTGGTGAGGATGTGGATAAAGGGGACTCTCTTACATTGCTGGTGCGAATGCACACTGGTATGGCCACTCTGGAAAACGGTGTGGAGTTTCCTCAAAAAGTTCAGAAAGAACTAGTCTGTGACCCAGCAATTGCACTCCTAGGGATTTACCTAAAGAATACAAAAATATAAATTCGAAGGGGCACACGTACCCCAATGTTTATAGCAGTATTATCAACAATAGCCAAACTGGAGAGAGCCCAAATGTCCATTGACTGTTGAATGGATAAAGAAGAGGTGGTATGTATGTATAGTGGAATACTACTCAGTCATCAAAAATAGGTAGGGGGATGGGCTAAATGGATGATGGGCGTTAAGGAGGGCAGTTGTTGTGATGAGCACTGGGTGTGGTATGTTAAGTGTTGAGTCACTGGATTCTACTCCTGAAACCAATTTTACCATACATGTTAAGTAACTAGAATTGAAATTAAAAAATTAAAATAACAAAAAGAATGAAGTTGAGTGCAAGACTACAATTGGAAGAATAAGCAGTCTCCTCTGATTGCTTCATACTTTCATCTTAAAATAAGTATAGATTCATAGAGGATACAGAGAGTACAGAGAAGTCTTATGTGCTCTTTACCTAGTTCATGATAACACCTTACATAACTATAGGATGATATTAACACATGTATATAACTATAGTACAGTGCTAAACCAGAGACATGACATTGGTACGAGCCACAGACCATATTCAGATTTCATCTATTTTATAATGTGCTCATGGATGCATATGGGCCTGTGTAACTTTATCACATGTGTAACTACCACAGTGGCCATGATGTGGAGTTGTTTCAATGTCACAAGACCCCTATACTGTTCCTTTATAGTCACACTTGTTTCTCTCTCATCCTCCCCACCCATAGAAGCTGGCAATCAGTAATCCGTTCTCCATTTCTACAATTTTGTTATTTCAAGGATATGATAATAAATGCCATCAGTGTGCGACGCTTTCAGATTGGCGTTTCTCATTCTGTCAAATTCCCTTGAGATCCATCCAAGTTGCTGGAAGTATCAATAATGATAATGATAATCAATCACTGAAATCAATCAATAATTATTGAAATCAGTGAGTAGTCCATCCACGTTGTCGCATGTATCAAGTGCATTCCTTTTTATTGCTGCACAGTATTCCCCAGTATAGATGGGCCACAGTGTATTTAACCACCTACTTATTGAACAACACTTGTATCATTTCCACTTTTTGTCTATTGCAAATAAAGTTGCTAAACGTAGATGGAACTCGAGGGTGTTATGCTAAGTGAAATAAGTCAGGCAGAGAAAGAGAGATACCATATGTTTTCACTCATATGTGGAACAGGAGAAACTTAACAAAGGACCATAGGGGAGGAGAAGGGGGAAAAATAGTTAAGGAGAGGGAGGGAGGCAAACCATAAGAGACTCTTAAATACTGAGAACAAACTGACGGTTGATGTGGGGTGGGGGAGAGGGGAAAGTGGGTNNNGCACTCGTGGGGATGAGCACTGGGTGTTGTATGGAAACCAACTTGACAGTAAACTATTAAAAAATTAAAATTAAAAAATTAAAAATTAAAAAAAGTTTAAAAAATAATTTGAAAAGGGGGCGCCTGGGTGGCTCAGTCAGATAAGCATCGGACTTCGGCTTAGGCCATGATCTCACGGTTTGTGGGTTCAAGCCCCACGTCGGGCTCTGTGCTGACAGCTAGCTNAATGTTTATTTTTTGAGAAAGAGAAAGGGACAGAGTGGGGGAGGGGCAAAGAGAGAGGGAGGAGACACGGAATCTGAAACAGGCTCCAGGCTCCCAGCTGTCAGCCCAGCTGTCAGCTAACCAAGACCTGAGCGGAAGTCGGACACTCAACCGACTGAGTCACCCAGGCGCCCCAAACTGGTATTAGTAACAAAACATGCCTGACATCCTTCACAATTTATGTATCAGTTCAACACAACTGAGACAGCTCTAGGGAACAAAGAGGGAAAGCACTTTCTAAATGCTCCGTCACCAGAGACCCGGAGTTCTTTGGGTTGATATGGCCCCCCTCTGCTTTTCAAATGCCGGTGTGTCATTCTGAGGATACAGAGCTCCATATCCCTAGGTTTTTTAATATATTAAACGGGGATGGTAATAGTACCTTTCTTATAGTTTTCTCACGAAGATTTAGGCAAAGAGTTTAGAACAGGCACTGGCGCATGGCAAACGAGCAATTTTCCCTATATTTTATAACACCAAATTACAAGTATAAAACAAAAAACGGCTCAAATAAGAGCTTAATGTTTTCTGTCGTTATTATTGCTGCTGCTGCCTCCGCTGTTCTATTATCTCTTTTGGAAACTAATAGCGGAATATTGTGTAGCCCATGGGTCTTTGTTAGACAGCCTTCTCTCCAAATGGG
>NW_027527807.1:1397374-1400688 GCF_008692635.1 Crocuta crocuta
TCGTCGTTATGGAGAAAGAATGATCATTTCCCTTTTTTATTATTAAATATGTAATATGTTGGTTGTGATATGTGATGTATGGAACTATATCCTTGGTCCTCGAGATGACCATGTTTTTTTGTTTTGGTCCAAGTTCCTGGCGCGAAGTTCCTAAAACACTTGAAGTTTCCTGTGATAAGGGGGATAAAGGTGTCTTCTGTTATGTNCCCCCCACTTGCGGGGAGGGGAGGGGACAGGAAGTTGAATTACCCAATGGCCAATGACTTCATCATGATTATCCAATGAAGGCTTCGTAAAAGCCCAAATGGAGGGGGTTCAAAGAGCTTCTTGGTTGGCGAATACCTGGAGGGGCGTGGGGGGGTCCCTGCACCTTTCCCCAGACCTCACCCTACGCATCTCTTCATCTGGCTGTTGACTGGTATCCTTTATCATAACTTTTACTGGCGAAAGTAAGTGTTCCCCCGAGCTCTGTGAGTCGCTCTAACAAATTAAAAGAACCTGAGGGGGAGGTTGTTGGATCTGCTCACTGCAGCCTGTTGGTCAGAAGCACAGGTAAGAGCCTGAGGCTCGTGTCTCGTGTCTGAAGTGGGGCGCGCAGGGAGCAGTCTTGGAGGACTGAACCCTTAACCTGTGGAATCTGATGTAGCTCTGGGTGGATAGCATCAGAACTGAGGCGTGGGAGGAGTCCCCCTCCCACGTTGGAATTGGGTCTGGCAACCCCANCTAAAAATCACCAAATCAAAAATAACTAATATGTACATGTGTGTGCAAATTATATATGTATATAAGTAGTTGCATATATAGTCAATGTATATATTTCTTGGGAACGTGGGAGCCCATTTTTTATGAGAGTGGTAATCTCAAGAAATGTCTGGTCACACACTGAAACAGATGATGTAGTAGAATATCAAAGCTAGAAAGAATCTTTGTTTATTGTCTGCTATTTCCTGCCTTGAAAACATGCCCTCTTAGGGGCACCTGGCTGCCTCAGTCGGGCCAGCGTACGACTCTTGATCTCGAATCATGAGTTCAAGCCCCACTAAGGGTGTAGAGCTTACTTTAAAAAAACAGTTGGTGGCACCTGGGTGGTTTAGCTGGTTGAATGTCTNCTCAAAATAAACTTTAAAAAAAAGTAAACAAAAACATGCCCTCTTCTGTCCCTTTCTTCTGTTCATTTAATCCTGAAGTTCATAGTACAGATATGGGATAGTTTACTCTTCTTCTGTATAGTTTCAGTTAACTATATTCTCCTCCAAACATTTTTACAGATCAGGAAATGGAGAAATTGAAATTTTAATTCCCTTGCCCTTGGCCACAAACTAGGTCCCTTCATAGTGCATTACATCATTGATTGGGCTGAAATGGATTTGATTCAATGTCAACTGCCATTTACCAGGACATTTGCATTTGGAGCCGAGATATTTAATTTCCTTCTGAATGTTTATGTGTCTTCAGATGTTTAAAGTGAATTTCTAGAACTCTGTGTACATGAATAAAAGTGTCTACCTCTTTCCAAATATCCACCTATGGTATTAGCAAAGGAATTAAAAGGATAGCAGGGTACCTGTTTCATCTCTGGGAAGTAGGTAGTAGTGCTATTTACATACTAGAAATTTCAAGGAATTTCTTCTAAATATAATGAGCACGTCAGCACATTGAAGAAAGGCGCAAATCCCAGTCTCCCCTCTCTTGTGAAAAGGCGTCAGACAATTATGGTTACGTGTACAGGCCATCATGGAAAAAGCCAACCATGACCCCCTCATTGGGAAGGCCAAGGGCTGCAGGCAAGGATGAACCTTAGGGCAGATGTGAAACAAGACTTCTGGAGCCCCTTGTGTGGATAAAGAGCCATAATCTCAACAAGCAGCTACCCTGGAAGGTTCCAGGATGCACGGAGCTCCCCGGAGCAAATCACCAGTTGTACAGACGCTCCATTGCTGACCACAGCCCCGGGAAGAAGGCCAGACAGAACCATCAAAGAGCCTGAATGGGGGCGAAGCTAAAAGACCTCTAAATACGAAAGGCTGTCCCATAGCTCAATGGCTTTACCAAAGCACCAACTTCCTTTCCATACCCTGCTCCATCACCAGCTGTTATGTTGAATAGATATATCCGCCCAGTCTCTTGAATAGCACACTGGTAGGTAAGAAGTGTACAGAAGGAACATCCACTCATGTTGGTCTTTGTGTGTGAGAAAGATGTATTAAAGCCCCCTTTTTTCATGTGATAATAGTCAGTAATCTACATTCACAAAATGTGTTTTGGGAAATCGTTTTGAGGGAAGTGTTTTAAGCTAAATATTATCTGCTCAGGTAAGATATTATAGACATATTTTCTGAGCCTTTGCATAACTGAGAGAATGACCAAAATATCCTTTTGGTCATATGTGTGTGTGTGTGTGTGTGTGTGTGTGTGTGTGTGTATACATGTATATATATATGTGTGTGTGTGTACGTATGTGTGTATATATATATACACAATGACTTTCATCAGCCAAAAGTCTGATATATGAAAATGAATAACCCAAAAATGGGAAATGTGACTTCTGAAACCAGTTAAATACAGATTTAACTTTAAATAACTTGAATCTCATGTAGCTGATTGTTTAATGAGACATTTCCTGCGGCATCGGGATGTTTGCAGAAAGTCCAAAGGCTGAGAGTAATAGGTGTCAAAAACCTCTGCTTTCTAAAGGGAGGAGCTAAGCCACCTATTAGGACTTGCAAAGGGTGTGTCCCCAAACTAGATCTACCACCATGTGTTCATCATTCATCTCCAAGTCATATAAGCAAAGGCCAAGAATTCTTTGAGAAGTTGAAGAGTGTGACACATTTAGAATTTTGATGTGATGTATAGAATCCCTCATGACCTCATGAGGGTGGAGAGGAAGCCATTTCGCCTCACCTGAAGCCAAGTCAGGGCCACTTCAAGAGAACTGTTTGGAGAGCTTGACATGTGACGTTGATATTACACTGAAATGTACTCTTCCTTACCTGAAAGTCACTGGGCAACTTTTCTGTTGCCTGAAGATGACCAGAAGAGACCTAGAACATGCCCAATATTTTAACTAAGGAGATTGAGTAATAGACTCATAGAGCAAGTTTAATAGGAGGTGGTAAGAAAGAGGCAAAAGAGTGGGGTGCCTGGGTGGCTCAATCGGTGAGGCAGTCGACTTCCTCTCAGGTCATGATCTCGCAGTTCACGAGTTTGAGTCCCGCGTCAGGCTCTGTGCTGACAGCTCAGAGCCCAGAGCTTGCTTTGGTTTCTGTGTCTCCCACTCTCTGCTCCCCCCCCCCCCATTTTTTTTTTTTTTA
>NW_027527807.1:1400716-1404524 GCF_008692635.1 Crocuta crocuta
CTTCCTCTGTTCCCTACAGAGCCCAGGTCATTCACTAAGCAAGTTACATAAAGTTATAAAAGATTATGTAAATAATTCTCAAAAAAAAATGCACAAGCAAACCTCTAACTCAATGGTAATGAACTTGATCTCTCATACCAGACTATGAAAAACTACCGGGGAGTAAAAGAGAGAGAGAGGTAAGAAGTGTAAGTGTACTTGGAGGATTGTGTGGTTTATACAGTGTTTGAGTTCTTAGCACATTTGCTGTCCCCTCTTTTTCTGGTAACAAATCATTTGTTCCTTTTGGGAGCCTATTTTATGTGCTTCTAATGGGATTGAGCTTTCCTTCAACCACTACACGAGTGAGCGTATGGCTCAGGCCGGGGCCTGGCATACCATTTTCTGGCCCAATATAATTGGCTTAAGGATGGGCACATGTCCCAAGCTGAGGCAATCATAATCTTCTGTGAGACTTTTCCCGAAGTTGTATGGCAATAAATGCTCTTATTTGCTGGCATCAGTAGCTATGATGACGTGTAGCTAGAAGTTCCGAGGGCCATCTTGGTCACCAAATGGATCAGCCTGAAGTTAAGCCAACCGAAAGAAAAGTAGAATTAAGAACAACAGAAAATTAATGACATCGTTCCTATATCTGGCTACAGTATTGCCTAAAATGAGTATCATTGCACTTTCCAGTTCTGTAAACCAGGAAATGGGTATTCTTATCATTAAACGGTTCTAAAACTGCTTCCAAATCTCTCTGTAATGTTATGACCATGGCATTAAAATCCAACAAATAATAGGAAACCAAAATCACTGACCAATTTTATGAAAATAGATGCAAATACCTTGAATGCAGCCCTAAAAACTGAAATCTAGCAAGATAGTCCATGAATAATATCTTAATATGAAATGTGTTTTACTTCAGAAACGCAAAGAAGTTACATATTAGGAAATTTATTGGTACATATGTTACATTAATCATTGAAAGGAGAAACCATAAGATTACCACCATGGATACCTAAACATGCTGTCTTTTTTATTTATTTATTTTTAGTTAATTAATTATTTTAAGTTCATTTCTTTAATTTGAGAGAGAGAGAGAGAGAGAGAGGGAGACAGAGAATTCCAAGTAGGTTCAGCACTGCCGGTGCAGAGCCCTCCACGGGGTTCGAGCCCATGAACTGCGAGACCATGATCTGAGCCGAAATCAAGAGTCGGGCACTTAACTAACTGAGCCACCCAGGTGCCCTTTGTTGTTGTTTTCATAAATCTACACTAGAATACAACTTTAAGTGAGCATTTTTTTTGAGTTCTGACAAGTTGATACACTCCTATAACCACCACCACAGTCAAGATAAAGAACTTTTCTGTTATCCCCCAAAGTATCTTTCTGTCATCAAGGTCCCGTCATGATCCCACCACTGTCAACCCTCCTCAGCCCATACAGGTGACGAGCTCCAGGTCAAGATTAAAAGCTTCTGCACAGCCAAGGAAACAACCCAGAAAATTAATAGGCAACCAACGGAATGGGAAAAGATAGTTGCAAATGACATATCAGATAAAGGGTTAATATCCAGAATATATAAGGAACTCATCAAACTACACGCCCGAAACACAAACAACCCAGTGAAGAAATGGGCAGAAGATATGAACAGACACGTCTCCAAAGAGGACATCCAGATGGCCAACAGACACATGCAACGATGCTCAGCATCCCTCCTCATCAGGGAAATACAAATCAAAACCACACTGAGATACCACCTCACGCCGGTCAGAGTGGCTCAAATGAGCAAATCAGAGAACTCTAGATGCTGGCGAGGATGTGGAGAAACGGGCACCCTCCTACACTGTTGGTGGGAATGTAAACTGGTACAGCTCCAGGTAACTTCTAATCTGTTTTCTGTCACCAGGGATTATGCTGTCTTTCCTATAGTCTTATATAAATGGGAAAATCCATTCTATGTTCTTTGTGTCTGGCTGCTTTTGCTCGGCCTAAGTTTTTTGAGGTTCATCTATGATGTATCATATATCAGTAGTTCGTTCCTTTCTTTTGCTAATAGTACTCCATTGCATGGATGAGTTGATGAACATTTGAGTTGTAGTTTTTGGCTGTTACCAACCAAGTTGCTATGGGACATTCACATATGGCTTTATTTCTCTTGGCTAAAAATGTAGGTGTGTGATTGCTGCGACATGATAAGCATATGTTTAACTTAATAAGACATTTCTCAGTTATTTTCCAGAGTGGTTATACTACTTTACATCCACACCAAAAATGTATGACTGTTCCAGTTATCATTTACTATCATTTTGTAAATGTTAGCCATTCTAAGGGTATGTGGTCGTATCTCCTTGTGGTTTGAATTGCCCTTCTCTTGATGACTAGTGACGTTGAGCATCTTTTCATGTGCTTACTGACCATTCATATACCTTCTTTTGTGAAGTCTCTGATCACCTCTTTTGCTCATTTTTATTTGGTTGTGTACCTTACTATAGAACTGTTCTTTGTATATTTCGTATGTAAGATTTTTATCAGTATGTTTCACAACCATTTCTCCAAATCTGATGCTTGCGTGTTCTTTTTATTAACCATGTATTTTGAAGAGCGATACTTTTTCATTTTGAAGTCCCATTTTCCAGAGTTTCTTTTCATGCCCTTTGTGTCCCCTTTAGGAAATCTTTGCCCAACCTAAGGTCAGAATGATTTTCTCCTCTCTCTCATTCTGTAAGTTTTATAGTTTTATTTTTATTTATTTAAAAAAACTTTTTTAATGTTTATTTTTGAGAGACAGAGAGGAAGGAACAGAGAGAGAGAGAGAGAGAGAGAGAGAAAGAGAATCTGAAACAGGCTCCGGGCTCTGAGCTGTCAGCACAGAGCCTGATGCGGAGCTTGAACTCACAAACTGCGAGTTCATGACCTGAGCCAAAGTCGGACACTTAACCGACTGAGCCACCCAGGTGCCTCTATAGTTTTAGATCTTAGATTTAGGTCTATGATGTGGTTCAAGTTAATTTTTTTGTATGGTACAAAAAAAGCATCAGGTTGTTTTACATCCAAGTGATTCAATATAATTTGTTTAAAAGACTATCCTTTCTCTGGATTGCCTTTGCACCTTTGTCAAAAATCAGCTGATCATATATGTATGGGTCTATTTCTGGACTCTGTTTTATTCCATTGACCTGAATGTCTATATCCTTAGGCCAATACCACATTGTCCTGATGAGTGTAGCGTTATATTAAGTCTTAAAATCAGAGGAAGTAAGTTCTCTAACTTCATTCTCTTTGAAAATTGTTTCTTATTCTAAATACTTTGAATTTCCACATACATTTTTAAATAATCTTGTCAATATTTATCCGCGAAAGCCCCAAATCGGTTTTTAAAATTTTCAGCACTTATTCCTAATAAAAATTCTTACTAAGTTAGAAGTAGGTCATTTTCTTACATTTTCATAGCGTGATTATGTCTATATGTCTATCTCTGTATCATCTAATCTATGAACATATCAACAGCCAGCATCATATTCAATGCATAAATGTAAAAGGTATTTCAAAACCAATAATGATTACTATTAACACCACTTATAATTGGGGTGCCTGGGTAGTTCAGTTGGTTAAGTGTTGGACTTCAGCTCAGTTCGTGGGTTCAAGCCCCTCATCAGGCTCTTGGTGCTCAGCACAGAGCCTGTTTTGGATCCTCTGTCTCCCTCTCTTTCTGGCGCTCCTCTGCATGCTCTCTCTCTCTCTCTCTCTCAAAAATAAATAAATGCTAAAAAAAGATTTTTAAAAAATCACTAATAATTAAAACTACTTCAACAAAATGGG
>NW_027527807.1:1404564-1405860 GCF_008692635.1 Crocuta crocuta
ATAATTAACACTACTTCAGCAAAATGGCATAGTGTTTAAGAACACAGATTTTAACTTCTAACTTCCTGGGTTCAAATACAAATCCAAGACTTACAAGCCGTGAAACTTGAAGCATTTGCACATTAGAGAATGAGGATGAGGGGTGCCTGGGTGGCTCAGTCCTTAAGCATCGGACATCTCTCTCTCAAAACTAAGCATAAAAAGACTCTTGAATGCCGAGAACAAACTGAGGACTGATGGGGGAGGGGGGGAGTGGAAGGAGGGTGATGGGCATGGAGGAGGGCACTTGTGGGGATGAGCACTGGGTGTTATATGGAAACCAACTTGACAATAAACTATTTTAAAAAAATAAACATTAAAAAATGATGATCATTTTTGCCTACTCCTAAGATTAATATGAGAAATAAGTTGTATAATGCATGTACAGTGCTTAACCCATGTCTAATTCATACTAGGTACTTAATGGATTTTAAGTGTTAATATTATTAGTGTTGGAATTTCTAGACAATGCAATAATAAATAAATGAAATATAAATTTTAGAACATAGCCAATNCATGAGCATGGGAGGAGCAGGAGAGACAGAATCTGAAGCAGGCTCCAGGCTCCAAGATGTCAGCACAGAGCCTGGTGCAAAGCTCAAACACACAAACCGTGAGATCATGACCTGAGCCGAAGTCAGATGCTTGACCGACTGAGCCACCCAGGCGCCCCGCTTCCTCACTTTCTTGACACACACATATTGGAGAGTGCTCCAGGGTTCAGACTTTTGAGATCTTGTCTTCATATGCAAAATTACTTGGTGATCTCCTCCAAACCCAATGGCTTTCAATTATATCTACAAACAGATGAATCCCAAACTTAAATCTCTAGCCCAGACATGCCCCTGAACTTGTTATTTGTGGTTTCAACTGGCTACACGCCTCTCCACTTGGATGTTTACTTGAAAGCTCAAACTTAATGTGTACAAAGCAGAACCCTTGATTCCTTTGCCACTCCAAATCCGATCTTTTCCCGAACTCCCCCATCTGCATTAACGCAGTTAGTCAGTCCCCAGAGTGACAAATACTTGTCTCTGCTGTTGATCCCCTTTCTAATTTAAATAATTCCCATGAGTAACTATTATTGGTTCTACCTTCAAAATATATCCGTAATCCAAATACTTCCGTCACAGCCCCCTCGTCGTCATCATCTCTTGTCTACACGTAGCCTTTTCTCTACTAGCTTCTGGGCTTCCATCCTACCCCATCAGCCTACTCTTCATCTAGCAGCCAGAGTAATCACTATAAAATTTCAGT
>NW_027527807.1:1405947-1407261 GCF_008692635.1 Crocuta crocuta
GTCGGGTCAGGTCGCCTTTTTCATTGCAATTATTTTATGGTTTCCCACCTTGCTCAGAGTAGAAGTGCAAATTTGACAAGGTCCTACACATTCTTCTCCCACCCTCCCCACTTCTCTGACCTCACCTAATTCTCCCTGCATGCTCACTCCAAACCAAGTACACTGGCCTTCTAACTTTTTCTTGAAAATGTCACTCATTTCTGATGTAAGGCCGTGCGGTTCTCTCTGTCTGGAACATTGTTTACCCAGGTGAAAATCTTTTCATGGCTTAACCCCCGACTTCTTTCAAGTCTCTTTTTTTTAAATGTTTATTTATTTTGTGTGTGTGTGTGAGAGAGAGAGAGAGAGAGAGGGAGAGACAAGATCCCAAGCAGGTTCCACACTGCCAACGCGGAGCCCAATGCGGGGTCCCACGCGGGGCTTAAACTCATGAACCTGAACCGAAAACCAAGAGTTGGACACTTAAACGACTGAGCCTCCCAGGTGCCCCTTTTCAGGTCTCTAAGTAACTGTTACTTTATCAGAGCATCCTTCCTGAACCACCCTACTTAAAATTGCAACCTCTCTCTGCCATCATCACCCAATATCCTCTTTCCCTGTTTCATTTTTCTTCATAACACTTATCGCCACCTGGATATATTGTAGGAGGTTTTGTTTGATCATTATCTCTTTTCTGCTGTAAGGGTAGAGTTATCGTCCGTCTTGTTCCATAGTTGGGGACATATCCCCCGTGTGAAGGACAGTGTCTGGCCTGGATTCGGTACTGAAAAAAGGTGTGGTGAATGCAGGAATAAATGAATCCTTATTTTTAAGTGACATCACAATCTGCATGCAAACAAAGAGAATAAACTCATAGGTAGTTTAGAAAAATAAAAGTGGGTTGATTATAAGAGTGACAGGGCAAAATTGGGGAAGAACTTGAAATAAGTGACAGTTAATGAAAACATGGAGTGGAGTGAGGCAGAAAATGGAACAGTGATCGTGATAAAATGTTGGAAAGGAAAGGAAATGAACAGCATCGGGCAGATCATTACTGAGCGTGTAAGGTGATTATATTTTTGCAAGATAACAACGTGAGTTTTGCTTTTTGGCCAGGAATAGGGCAGCTACAGATTTTGAGGAGGGGGAGTATTTTCCAACCAGAACCATTGCAGTTGGTTCTGTTAAATTTCGAAGCCAGAACTTGCAGTGTTCAGAAAAGTACGTGGGCAGTCGGGCAAATACTCTGCATTTCATTTAGCAACATGGCTCATTTTGACCCTGAGTATTATAGTTTGAGAATCTTCCTAGGAGACTGATCCATCAGTGATGGAC
>NW_027527807.1:1407345-1408226 GCF_008692635.1 Crocuta crocuta
CTTGGTTCTGCTGCTTACTTTTTCATAAGTATTTTTATATTTCCTTAGATTTTCTTTTTCTTTCTTTCTTTTTTTTAAGTGTGTATTTATTTTTGAGAGAGCACGCGAGCCGAGGAGGGGCCAAGAGAGAGGGAGACACAGAATCCGAAGCAGGCTCCAGGCTCCTTGGCTTTTCTTAAACAGAGATAATGCTGTCTAGAACAAAGAAGTAGACTTACTAAAATTAAATATCAAGGCCTATTTTATATACCAATAGTATTATTTCAAAAAAATAAAGAACAAAAATCCTATTCACAGTAGCAAGAAAATATCAATAATTAAACACAAGTAATATTCCATGTTTACATAAATAAAATTGTGGCATTTGGCAGCATTACAAATAAAAACATTAGGGGCGCCTAGGTGGCTCAGTTGGTTAAGCGTCCGACTTCGGCTCAGGTCATGATCTCAAAGTTGGTGGGTTTGAGCCCTGCATCAGGCTCTGCTCACAGCTCGGAGCCTGGAGCCTGCTTCTGATTCTCTCTCTCCCTCTCTCTCTGCCCCTTCCCTGCTCCTTCTCTATCTCTCAAAAATAATAAATAAAAATGTTAAAAAATAAAAAATAAATTAAAACATTAAAGTAGAAAGGAGGACCCAAGAAAGAGTTTACATATTCAGTAATGTGTTCTTAATTGAGTCCTCCCTTATCAATAAGGAAAAATTGAATGATAAAAAAGGATTAAAAATCAAAGAGCAAGTAATCATAAAATCAAAATGGATATTTTCAATAAACATAGGACACTTCACAGCTTTATTTAAGGAAATGGGTATTAAGATAAAACATTGCTTTTTATTGGCTTAAGGAATGACAAAGTAAATATAAAAGTATTCAGTTTTAGAAA
>NW_027527807.1:1408251-1410240 GCF_008692635.1 Crocuta crocuta
TATCTATGCTTAATGTGGGGCTTGAACTCATGACCCTGACCTCAATAGTTGCGTGCTCTACTGACAGAATGAGCCAAGTACCCCTCTATGACAAGAAAGTTTAATTGTAGGATTACTCTTAGGAAACAGACATAAAAATGAAACATTTACTACAGAGATGTTCATCACACTTTTAAAAAGATTAGAGGCAACTTCAATGTCCATCAATAAAAATAAAATGGTTAAATAAATTATGCTTCATCCACATATAGAGATGTGTTCAGATAAAAAACAATCTTATTCTGTAAGAGAAATTGGTATGATATCTAACAAAATGTTCATAAGAATATCTATGGGTAATTATTTCCTTTCTATACGTTTCTAGATTTTCCATAGTTTAGTTAGTATTTCCTACATTAACATACAAAACAATGAATATTACTTTATCAAAAATAGATTATGTTGAGTCAGATATTTTACTTTATTTTTAATGTTTTATTCATTTATTTAGAGAGAGAGAGGGTGTGTGTGCGCTAGTGGGGGAGGGGCAGAGAGAGAAAGAGGAGAGAGAATCCCAAGCAGGCGCCACACTGTCAGCACAGAGCCCAACGAGGGGCTGCATCGCATAAACCGTGAGATCGCAACCTGAGCTAAAACCAAGAGTCAGACGCTTAACCTACTGAGCGAGCCAGGCACCTCAAGCCATATATTTTATTTGAGAGAAGAATAAAAGAAATAGCTCAATTTATTTATTCCACAAACAATTATTGAGCTTATACTAGGTGCCAAAAAGTGCTACGTGAAGGAGTTAAAGGTGTAAACAAACTTCACAAAGTCCACATTCTTCCTGAGTGCTTCTCTAGAGGGAAGGACCATGGTTAAATGTCTAGCACCCAGCAGGTGCCGTGAGGACATTGTAGCAGGGTAAGGGCAAAAGAGTGGGTGAAAAAGGTCACTCTGAAGAGTTGCAATGTGAGCAAAGCTCTGACTGAAGTGAGGTAGCCAACTATGCAGCGATTCGCAGAAGGAACATTCTAGTCAGAATACCAGCGATTGGGTGAGCTCAGGGGGAGTAGTGGAGTAAGGAACGTCGAAACCCGTCTCTCCCAGAAAAGCAATGAAAACACTGGCAGAACTTGTCAGAATCAGGTTTTTCAGAACTCTGGAAATTCACCAGAGGTTTGGAACAATCTGGGAACATTTATTCAAGAAAAATAACTGAATCTTGGTAAGGGCAGGAGTTTTGTGGCATTTTGATTTGCCCTGTTCCTTGGCCCCTCTTCCCTGCTCTACGGTAGCCTCAAACGCCCAACGACCCGCAACTTGAGTGAAAGGCAGCAATCCGGCAGCCACTGGGGAGGAGAGCCGCATCACCATCATTGTGTCTTCCGGGGCTCCCGGTGTAGGGGAAGCCCTGACCGTTGTTGTGGGTTATTTCCTTTTTCTATTGTTTCCTGTTTGTCAACGCGGGTGTTTGACAAGCTTTGATTGCCTAGGCGTCCACTTCCTTTTTTAAAAATTTTTTCCTAATTTTAAAATTTATTTTTGAAACAGAGAGACACAGAGCATGAGTGGGGGAGGGGCAGAGAGAGAGGGAGACACAATCTGAAACAGGCTCCAGGCTCTGAGCTGTCAGGACAGAGCCTGAAGCAGGGCTCGAACCCACGAACCACAAGATCAAGACCTGAGCCGAAGTCGGACACTTAACCGATTGAGTCACCCAGGTGTCCCTAGGCGTCTACTTCCGACGTGGCTATCTGGCTTTCTGGAATGAACATATTGTTGACCCAGGAAGTAGGTAAAGATCCAGGCCACCTCTCTGCACTGAGGCTCCTTTGGTTTAGGGCTCTTGGTTGATTTCAGTAACTGTTTGGGCCACTTGTCTCTCCCNAGCCCATAAAACCCTATGCTTTCACCTTTGACCCCAATAAAAGCAGAGCCCCAGCCCATGTGTTCACTCAGTCTCTCTCCCTATCCCCGCCCGGCTACGTGGCCACAGGTGTGCTGCCT
>NW_027527807.1:1410314-1410874 GCF_008692635.1 Crocuta crocuta
GTGATTTCCCACTCGTATACGCAGTAAACCTCTCTTTTTCAAAGTTTCCTGATGGTTGTTATTGAAGGGACTCTTGCAATAGTGAGAACCACAAAGGTCAGTCCTGACTCTGGTTTGGAAGGAGATGGCTGTGGGAAGGGCCCCCAGGGGTGTGTAGCCCATAGGATTACTGTCTATAGGCTGAGACCAGCATAAAGCACCCAGGAAGATGCCATTCCTGAGGCCTGTCTTTATTTGACCTAACTCAAAAGTCCCCCCATGCTGTCTTTTCTCAAAGGCGTTTGTTCAAAACAATTACAGCAGTTGTTTAAAATTATAGCTCTTTGAGGCGTTGGTAACAGAGTAAACGATAGGCCAACCAAGAAGCTTAAAAGGAAAGCTTGGAGATAAGATGTCCTTCCGGGATGTTGAAGAGCTCTGACCTATTCCTAAAAATCTGGAAGGCTGTGCACATGTGTTGGGAAGTATGTGCTCCTATGCTTTTGTGAATACTCAGGACAGACCTGAGAGCATCCTAAGCTGTGACCTTGAGTTGAACTTCAGGCTCTTTGCAAGCAGGA
>NW_027527807.1:1412236-1419729 GCF_008692635.1 Crocuta crocuta
AGTGTTGTACACCGTCTTGAGTGCAAGAACCAGGAAGGCAGAGACCCCTGGCTGACACTGGGAGACTTTAAGTTCCAGCATTTAGGAAATCTCTGTGGGTAGTCGTTAGTTGACCAGTAATCTAACCAAGCAGACACCTTCAGTGGCCACACATGACAAAGAGTTTACTTATAATAGACACAAGACTTCAGAGAGAAATTGATCTGGGAACGTGACTAAAAAAGTAAACAACAGACAGCAAAAATAAGGAGGAATCTGATTTCTGGCATCGATGCATTATCTTATATAAAATGTCCACATGTCAACACAAAGTCATGAGATATGCCAAGAAATGAGAAAATGGGGTTCACGTGTAGGCAGAAGAGTAGTCAATGGAAACTTTCCCTGAAAAAGCATAGATGTTGCTATTCAGCAGACCTTATTTTTTTTTATTTCTGAGAGAGAGAGAGAGACATAGCGTGACCAGGGGAGGGTCAGAGAGAGAGGGAGAGACAGAATCCGAAGCAAGCTGCAGGCTCTGAGCTAGCTGTCAGCACAAAGCCCGACGCAGGGCTCAAACCCACAAACCGTGAGATCATGACCCAAGCCAAAGTCAGACGCTTAACCGACTGAGCCACCCAGGCGCCCCTGTTCAGAAGACTTTAAATCAACTATCTTAAATATACTCATGATCTAAATGCAAGTGTGGACAAAGGACACAAGGAATCCAGGAGACCCATGTATCACCAAATAGAGGATATCAATGCAGAGAAACTAGGCACTTAGAGCCATGAATCTCATTCTAAGCGCTGCTTTAGTTTCAAAAGTGTTGGTATGTTGCACCAAAATGCTAGTGGTGCAGCTGGTCAGTAGGGCTTGAGTTTGGAATCTGTTTGAAGGAGGAGTGCACCACGTTTGCTGCAATGTTGAATCTGGCCACGGAGCGAGAGATCAACCATGAAGACGCACAGGATCGTTACCTAAGCAATATGGCTTGTAGCGGCACCGTTCAACGGGATGAGGAACACTGGGGAAATCAGTTTTGTGGGTAGAAATCAGGGGCGTTTTAAAGTTTAGATGCTTACTAGACAGACATGAGTCTGGATCATATAATCTGGAGAAAAAGCCTTGGACAAAATGTCGTGTAGACTCCGTTATTTAGAGATTAGATAAATGCGGAGGAGAAACTAACAAAGGAGGTTGGAAAGGAAAAGCCAGTGGGATATCAGGAAAACCAAGGGACTCTGGAGTCCTAAAAGCCAAGGGAAGAAGGTGTTTCAAGAAGGAGAATATGATTAACTGTGAAATGATAAAGCCTTAATGCAAGGACTGAGAACGGATCGTTAGATTTGGCCAGGTGAATGTGGTTTCTACTGGGCGGAGGAGGTAAAACCGTTATAGGTGTGGGAACTGAGAAAATGAAGATAGTAAGTCTAGGCTACACCTTTGAGGGGAGTGTGTTAGTCAGTCTCTAAACTACTCTCCCCTGATTCCCTGACTCCCAGTATTCACACCCATGTGTAAGCCTCTCCCCTTGAATTCCGGCTGGATTTAGTGACTCACTCCTAAGAATAGAATGCGGCAGAAGTGATAGGGTGTCACTTCTGGAAGATTAATTTACATAAAGACTGTAGCTTCTTTCTTGGCTTTTTCTCTTTCTCTGTCTCTCTGAACTCGGGTGCTGGGAGAGGCAGGATGCCATTCCAACTCCGGAGAGGACCTAGTGGTGTGGCAAGGCACTACGGACCACAGTCCGATAGCCCACGAGAAACGGAGGCCTACCAGCGACTCAGTGAGTGGACTTGGAAATGAACCCCTCGGCTCCATCGGCAATGGGACCGCAGTCCTGGCTGGCAGCCGGCCTACAGCCTCATGAGAGAGCTTGAGCTACAGCCACCAACTAAGTTGCCCCCGACTTCCTGATCCAGGTGAACTGTGAGATGACGTGCGTTGTTTCCAGCTGCTAAGTTTTGGGGAATTTGTTACACAGCAATGGATAGCCAATACAGGGGTGGGGGCCTGTGGAGGAGTGGGCAAGGTAGCTGGATGGTCTAAGACGGTTGTTTGTTTTTTTTTACGGGGAGATTTTACAGCAGGCTTGTTTTTCTGTATGCCACAGATCACTCTGCATTTAGTGACGCCGTGGAGAGGGATGCCAGTTGTAACACTTGCATAGGGACCTAGTACTAAGGTGGTAAGGTTGCTGACAAATAGGAGAAAAGGATGAGGCAGTGTGTGTACAGTGTGTTTGGGTTAGTGGATTTGGTGGTAGAAGGACGTGTAAATTCTCTTCTGATTGCTTCTGTTTGCTCAGTAAAAGAAGGGGTGTCCCCACCTAAGAATGAGTCCAGAAGATGAAACTAAAGTAGTGATAAGTAAGCTTTTATAACCATTTACCCATGGTTCGTAGACATGGAAAACAACAAAACGGTTGCCAGGACAAAGGAATTGAGATTTCTCCCGGCTGTCCCCAAAACGCTCCTTTAAGCTTTTAAATTTCCCCTCCCTTTCCCTAAGTTACATAGAGATCTAATATAAGCTTTCCCACAGCCAAATAGAATGGCTATAGAAATTCCTAGGAAGTCTTGTTTGGAGCGTCTCTCTGTGAGGACCGTGTGCACAGGCAAATAGTACTGAGAAAAGCACGCATTTGAGAGTGTCACCCGTGAACCTGGCCACTTAGAGCTCACATTATGGAGGGACACTGGGACTGGGAATTCCATGAGCTCTGAAACCTGGGTACGCTCAAGTCTGGTCAGGGTCATTTGAACTGAGTAAACTGGTCTCCGTCAGAACTGGGGAGCAGGACTCGGCTGGGAGCTCAGCTCAGGATTATCAAGGCTCACAAAATAATGAAAGAATTATAAATCCACAAATACAAAAGCAAAACTATCTGAGAAGCTACGCATAGAATGAGGCTTGGAATTGACATTCTAACAGCCCCATCATTGACTAATGAACAAATAAAACAGGCCGTGATTCCAATCCACTGAGAAGTTTGCAGAGCATGATTAACAGGAGGTGAGCAGCAATTCAGAGAACGTGTACTGCAAATAGAAAGCTTCAAAGCGTCCTAAGTTTTGATGCTCCAGGTCTAACTACCATCCCTGAAAAGTTTATAGTGAGAGTCACGTTCACTTCACTAGCGTTGGTAGGAAACATTTCAGATAAGAGTCCATATATTTGGAAGAAAATTTGAAATAGATTCAGACTCCAAAATAATCACAGGAGCAGCAGTTGAGCCCAATGGCCAATGAATCTTGTAACCTCATCTGACATTTATTGCTTACCTTGTCTATGCAGTGTACCTGGAAATCCTTGTGCTTGTGTACAGTGTGAGGCACCTAAAGTTCATATCTAGATAATGGACGTGATCCGCATAAAGATTAGTTTGGTTCCACAAACTGGAAGTAAAGGAAATATCTTTATAGAAAGGAATGGTGTGCTCCTAGACCACTATGGCCAAATAGATGTCTTCCTCCTCTGAGGTCCCACAGCACTTGAATTCTATTTATTTGTTTATTTATTTATTTTAATAGTTTATTGTCAAGTTGGTTTCCATATGACACCCAGTGCTCATCCCCAGGAGTGCCCTCCTCCATGCCCTTCTCCCCCTTCCCTTCCCCCCCACCCCCATCAGTCCTCAGTTTGTTCTCAGCATTCAAGAGTCTCTCATGGCTTGCCTCCCTCCCTCTGCCCAACTATTTTTCCCCTTCTTCTCCCCCATGGTCCTCCGTTAAGTTCCTCCTAATCCTCCTATACGTGCAAACATATGGTATTTGTCCTTCTCTGCCTGACTTATTTCACTCAGCATAACACCCTCAAGGTCCATCCATGTTGCTACACATGGCCAGATTTCATTGTTTCTCATTGCCATGTAGTATTCCATGGTATAGATAAACCACATCTTCTTGATCCATTCATCTGTTGATGGACACTTAGGCTCTTTCCATGTTTTAGCTATTGTGGAGAGTGCTGCTATGAACATTGGGGTACATGTGCTCCTATGCATCAGCATTTCTGTATCCCTTGGGTAAATTCCTAGCAGTGCTATTGCTGGGTCATAGGGGAGTTCTATTGTTAGTTTCCTGAGGAACCTCCACACTGTTTTCCAGAGGGGCTGTACCAGTTTACATTCCCACCAACAGTGTAGGAGGGTGCCCGTTTCTCCACATCCTCGCCAGCATCTAGAGTTCTCTGATTTGCTCATTTTAGCCACTCTGACTGGCGTGAGGTGGTACCTCAGTGTGGTTTTGATTTGTATTTCCCTGATGAGGAGGGATGCTGAGCATCGTTGCATGTGTCTTTTGGCCATCTGGATGTCCTCTTTGGAGATATGTCTGTTCATATCTTCTGCCCATTTCTTCACTGGATTGTTTGTGTTTCGGGTGGGGAGTTTGGTGAGTTCCTTATAGATTTTGGATATTAACCCTTTATCTGATAAGTCATTTGCAACACTCTTTTCCCATTCCGTTGGTTGCCTATCAGTTTTATGGATTGTTTCCTTTGCCGTGCAGAAGCTTTTAATCTTGATGAGGTCCTGATAGTTCATTTTTGCTCTTGATTCCCTTGCCTTTGGGGATGGGTCAAGTAAGAAATCCACAGCACTTGATTTCATCTCTCTTTCGCATTTATTTTGTTCTGCCTGTTTGTAGTTATTTGTAGGGAGGAGGAACGAACTTAGAGCTCCTGGAAGGTATATATTATCTCGTATTCATCATCAAATACGGTAGTCATTATAGCTATTCACCAAAATATTTCGGATCCTTCTTCCAGAAATGGTAGGAGGTGGGTTGACACTTCCCTGTCTCCTTCAAGTTAAATCCAGACTATAATTTACAGAGAAAGTAGAGGAGAATTCCCAAAAAAAACTAACCGAAGAGTTCAAAAAAGTTGCTAAACACAACTCAACATAAAGATAAATAGCATTTCTCTAGATCAGTAATAACCAATTAGAAAATACAATCGAAAAAAAGATACAGTTTATAATAGTAGGCACCACTGTAAAGTATCTGAAACTTAATCTAATCACAAGAGCACAAAATCTAATAAGAAAATTTAAATGTTTACTAAGGACTTTGAAGAGTACCTAAATAAATGGAACTACATAACATCTTTTTGTGTGCATTTCTACCCAAAATGATCTACAGCTTGAATGCAATTATAACAAAACTCCAGCTGTATTTGGGGAGTGATTGGGCATATGGACTCCAAAATGTATAGGAAAAAGTGAAGGTCCAAAATAGAGAAGATAGTTCTAAAAAGAAGACCAAAAAGAGCCTTGCCCTACCATATTTTCTTTTGTCTTCTTTACTTTTCTTTTTTATTTATTGATGTTTTAAGTTTATTTATTTTGAGAGAGAGAGCACAAGTAGGATAGGAGCAGAGAGGAGAGAAAGACAATCCCAAACAGGCTCTGTACCATCAGTGCAGAGCCCGATGTGGGTCTCAAACTCCTGAACTGTGAGATTGTGACCTGAGTGCAAACCCAAGAGTCGAACACTTAACCGACTGAGCCACGCAGGCGCCCCACCCTACCAAATTTTAAAACACATTATAGAGTTGTAGCAAATCAAGGGCAGATTAGTTCATAAATAGTATTGGAAAAGCTGACTTTCCATAACGAGAAAATGAAATATGTACCTGTCATCATGTACAAAAAGTTAGCCCCCAATGGAAGGCAAAGCTGTACCTTTATTAGAAGAAAATGTAGAAGATCCATTTATTGTTGGGTTTCAAAGGATTTCTTCAAGATGCAGCAGGCACAAAATATAATGGGAAGAGTTACATTTGACCACGTCGAAAGTCAAGATACCATAGACAAAGAATAAGGGACCTATTAGGGGAAAATCATTTGCAATGTCAAAAACACCAACAGATTAATATCTGAAACAGTGGATCTCAATCCTATCAGATCTAATGTCCCCTTTTATTTTTTATTTTTTTAATGTTTATTTATTTAGTTTTCAGAGAGAGAGAGTGCGCACATGTGAGCAAGGGAGGGGCAGAGAGAATTTCAAGCAGGCTCCACACAGGCAATGCAGAGCCCTACATGGGGCTCAAATTCATGAAATGATCTGAAATTCATTCATTCATCATGACCTGAGTCGAAATCAAGAGTCAAATGCTCAACTGACTGAGCCACCCAGGCACCCCTCTAATGTTCCCCNCTGTCTGTCTGTCTCTCTCTCTCTCAAAATAAATAAACGTTAAAAAATTTTTTTAATAAAATAAAAAATTGTTTGTAACCACCTTATATTATCCTGAAATAAAACTTACAGATAATATTGTCTATAATGTCTAATATCTGTAATATATGATATCTATCTATATCAATCTATATTATACACATAATTATTACAGTGTCCTAATTATCATATCAGAAGAAATAAAATAATCGTTATGTGTTTCAAAACGTGAATAATAGGGCCAAATACATTCGAAGACCTAAGGAAGAAGAGAAATAACTTGCATATAGACAATCCCTAGGAATGAGACAACTACAAATGTAAAGTAATATAGTTATATTTTATTGGGGTCACAAATGCTTGAGCCTTGTTGCCATTGGTTACCTACCTTTCCAAAACGATAAGTAAACCTAGGTAATCATACGCATAAAAGGGACTTGCATTCCTGAACAAAGTTCAGGACTACTTTGTGCTTAAAATTATCTGAACTCAGAACCTCCTATGTTTCATATACAAACAACTTTGTCATCTTCTTAAGTATCTGACAAGACATCTCAAGGGTAGGAGAGATAAAGGAATATTGTGTGTTTGTGTGTGTGTGTGGAATATCTAACATTCCTGGCCCTCGCTCACCAAAGCCCAATAATGCCCTCTAACCATTGGGGTAACTAAACATGTCTCCACCCGTTTCCAAACTGTCCTCTTAGGAGGAATGCTCTCTTCATTGGGAATAGTTGGTCTAGATACATAGGAAACTTGTGCAAGTCAGCAAGACGAGTAGATTCTGCAGAATGGAAGACTGGGTAAAGATTATAAAAAGGGTGTTCACAGAAAGGCAGCATGAATGAGGTATAAATGTATGAAGAGATGATCAGTTTCATTAGTGATTAGAAATCCACAAGATGAACCAGCAATATAATATTACTCTATGCTCACAGCCCAGACTTTCAAAAATGGATGATGCCCGGTGCTGGAAAGGATATACATAACCTGGGTTGTGTTGCCTCAGGTTGAGGTGCCTGGGTGGCTCAGTTTGTGAAACGCCCAACTTTGTCTCAGGTCAAGATCTTGTGGTTTGTGGGTTCAAGTCCTCCCCATCGGGCTCTCTGCTGTCAGCATGGAGCCCGCTTTGGATCCTCTGTCTCCCTCTCTCTCTGTCCCTCTCCTGCTTGCATGCATTCTCTCTCTCAAAAATAAACAAACATTAAAAAAAAAAGAGGGGCGCCTGGGTGGCTCAGTCGGTTGAGCATCCGACTTCAGCTCAGGTCATGATCTCACGGTTCGTGGGTTCGAGCCCTGCATCGGGCTCTGTGCTGACACCTCAGA
>NW_027527807.1:1419850-1421422 GCF_008692635.1 Crocuta crocuta
GTTTGATAAAAGTATAAACTGATGCAGCTATTATGAAAAGTCATTTGGAAGTGTTTATGAAAACAGAAATGTGAATTTCCTGGGACCCAGCAATTCCACTTCTGAGTATTGAGCCCAGAGAAATTACCGGACAGGCACACAAACAGTGTAGGAATGGGACACCTGGGCGGCTCAGTCGGTTAAGTGGCTGACTCTTGATTTTGGCTCAGGTCATGATCTCATGGTTTGTGGGTTCGAGCCCCAGTTTTGGCTCTGCACCAACAGCGGAGCCTGCTTGGGATTCTCTGTCTCCCTCTCTTTCTGCCCCTCCCCTGCCTTCTCTTCTCTCTCTCTCAAAAATAAACATTAAGAAAACTATTAAGAGAAAGAGCATGTAGAAATATGTTCACTGCAGCAGTGTTAATAATAGTAAAATATTGGATGCTGCCTAAATGCTTGCATAAAGTAAGGTATGTGCAAAAAATGAATACCATATGGCAGTAAAAACAAATGAAATAGATTGGTGTAGACTTCAAGAACACAATGTCAGGTGAAAAGAAAAGGAAATGAAAAGAATAAGATGTATAGCCCAATATTATTTGTATAAATGTAACACCAAAATACATTATTGTGAGTACTTACCATTATATGTGCATAACGGTCTGGAGGGTAGATTGGAAAGAGCCATATGTATTCAAGATGAAATCAAATGGAACTGGATGCTGGTTTTAAGTCACCAGTGCATTTTGAGGTTGAGATATAGGGGAGGAAGTGGGGGAGGGGCGGTACTCGTAGAATTGGGGGCAATAAGCATATTCTGAAAAGCAGAGATTGTCTGCAAAAATGAGTCATCGTTAGACAACCATAGCATTCCCAGGGACGTCTGTTCATAACTATTCTATAGCTTAAAAAAAAATTTTTTTTTTGAGAGAGAGACGGAGACAGAGTGCAAGCAGGGGAGGGACAGAGAGAGAGAGGGGGAGACACGGAATCTGAAGCAGGCTTCAGGCTCTCCCACACGGGACTGGAACCCGCGAACCGTGAGATCATGACCTGAGCCAAAGTCGTATGCTTAACCGACTGAGCCACCCAGGTGCCCCTGTTCATAACTATTCTCTAGAAGCCCGCAAAGAAACAGTGAGAGGGGCCCTCACCGGGACGACAATAATATATTCACATCATTTTGCAGGAAATCATGATGGTGTAAGAAATCCATGGCCTTTTTCTTTGATTTCATCTCCATTGGAGACCAAGCCAAATGCTCAGATTTTATGAAGCGGAGATTTTATCTGCTGCTTAGGCGCCTAATAAGACACCTTAATGCCCGAAGGTTTTTGTGAAAGTATAATGAAATCCTTTTTAGTTTCTGTGAGATACCGTCAAATCTTAGGAATCTAGGAAGTTTGAAGGATGGACAGGTTGGGGCCCAGGGGCCGAGGAGGTCTGTTTCATTACAGACTGCCTTATTAGGAAAAGTACCACTACCCTTCTAACTTGACCGTGTATTTGCATTAGCTGATAGCATTGTTCATGGTCAGCCCGTCATCCTTGATTAGCAGAAATTAATCTCAATAAAAATGTGCCCATGTGTAG
>NW_027527807.1:1421443-1421625 GCF_008692635.1 Crocuta crocuta
AGTGACTCATCCCTAATGATTGTGATTTTATGCAATTATCAAATAGACTTTAGGAAAAAAAGAAAAGATTAGAGCTTAATTTACAGCTAAGGGATAGCAGAAGTAGTCACTGCTATGATTGCTCTCATTTCACGAAGTAAAATAGTTGCTCCACAAATGAGTACAGGATTTTGTTATTGTTG
>NW_027527807.1:1422042-1422221 GCF_008692635.1 Crocuta crocuta
CAATGGTGTCCTCCACAGGCCATGTATCTTACCTTTAGTTATCTCATCAAAGCACTAGATAGAGTGATTTTAAGACTCTGCTCTATGATCCCAGGTTACATATTCAATTTTAATGAATCTTCGTTTTCTCTTCTATAAAATAAGAATTTAAGTTTAGATGATCTCTAAGCTTTCTTCTA
>NW_027527807.1:1422240-1422913 GCF_008692635.1 Crocuta crocuta
TTCCAGGTTTTTTCATCTGGCTGAGAATTAATTCAAAGACACAAACAAAACTGAATCATAAGCCCTCTCTAGCGCTACATCATTATTTTTGAATGATAATTTTCACATTTTTAAATTTGCTCCATTTTTAACACAGAGCCGTATAACTTAATGATGCATATGCGGGGTAACAGATATAAGGTACGGAAATTAAAGGCAAATATGCAATTCAAAAGAAGTTTTATTTTGAAGTGACAAAGCAAGTTACAGGAGTGCCTGGCTGGCTCAGTCCGTGGAGCATGTGGCTTTTGATCTAGGGAGTGTGAGTTCGAGCCCCACACTGGGTGTAGATATTACCTAAAAATAAAATCTTAGAAGAAAAGCATGGGGCCGCCTGGGTGGCTCAGTCAGTTGAGCGTCTGACTCTCGATCTCAGCTCCAGGCTTGATCTCAAGGTTGTGAATTCAAGCTGTGCGTTGAGCTCTACTCTGGGTGTAAAGCTTACCTAAAAAAACAAGTTATATTAGGAGAAAAGTGCAGGGACCCTCTAAGAGAGCCTCCCTTCCTAATCCCTATAATAGCTACATGTAACTAGATGTATCAGTCCATCTATTTTAATACTGCCTTAGCAGGGAATTTTCAAGACTGGTTTTATCGACACATGATATGTTAGAAATGGGATCTATGTAGAGAT
>NW_027527807.1:1423043-1428525 GCF_008692635.1 Crocuta crocuta
TTTTGAGTTGTGGGGGTTTTTTTTTTTTTTTTTACACTGAACTTTATTTCTTTCTAGGTGTCATCAAATTTTCAGGGTGATTTTACCCCAAGCATGTTAATAACTACAGGCTGGCTGAAATTTCTGCAGACCAAAAGGGCAGAACGGATTCCCCACAGAAATAATTTTTCCTGTACAATCAGTTTGAAAAGGACTTTAGGCTCTGGAAAGAATTTCTACTTGTTATCAGACTGACGGAGCACTGGAAAAAAATGATCAGAACCCAATCAGTGCTTTCCCTCATGCAGGAGAACAGCCGAATCTGCCTGCAAGAAGGAAGAGAGATTGGGTTCCATGATTAAATCCCAGGGTCTTCCTGGGGTGGAAAGATTGAATAAATTTCCACCCACTCTAAACTGGCTTACCAAAGGATTGTATCCTCAGGGTACAGTTAAACGAGAAGTAAAGCAGACCACAGATGATCTTGGGTTTTGTAGAGAGAGATTTAAGGGGACTCCATTTGTAGGCATTTGTTATGCAACAATAGAAAAATGACAAACCCCTGAGAAATTGGAAAGATCTGTAATTGACCATAAAACAGATATGTTTACTGTGCTTAGGGAAATCAAAGAAAAGCTTTAGAAGATCAGCAGGAAACAAGAACCCATGAAATGTGTCACAGGTTGCTGCAGTCATCCATGATAGAGTAATAAGTTTCAGATTTACTCTCCTGACTTTAAGCAACTAGAAAACTTGATAAATACATGATCAATTGCTTTCGGGCTGGAAAAGCAAAGTAGCGCTGGACGATTAGCACAAAGAGAAGAGAAATAAATGAGATGGTCCCTCCAATTCCCCCAACTTATTGCCAGGTGGTGTTTCCAGGCTGCTGTGCGGAGGGAGGGGCACCTGAACTGAAAAGTCAAAGATCAAAATTGAGGGAGGCCACTGCAGCGGGTAATCACGGAGCAGAGCACCAGAGAGGAGAGAACTGCAGAGATCTGCGGCGGCGTTCCCTTGAGTCTTTGGCTTATTACTCCTATGCATGCAGGAGAGGAAAGTACCAGGCACAGGAAATAGAATCACTATAAAGCACTAGGCTGAACAATTTCCAGAGGTCCCATAAGGCTGAGGATATTTTGTGTTCCTATCAGCCAGAGTGGAAAAGCGTTATCACACACTGTGCATAGGGTAGAGCAACCGCCAGAGCACCATGGTAGAGGAGATGTATTAGATCTTGAGTAAGGAATACTCTAAGAAGGCTCGAAGGCTCCTAAACATTGGTCTTAGCAAAGATTTTTTTGGACATGACACCAAAAGTGCAGGCAACAAATGCAAAAATAAACAAGTGGGACTATATCAAACTAAGAAGCTTTTGTACTACAAAAGAAACAATCAGCAAAATAAGGCAACCGTGGAATGGGGGGAGATATTTGCAAACCACCTGTCTGATAAGGGGTTAATGTCCAAAAATATGTAAGGGACTCCTACAACTCAATAGCAATAAAACAATCAGATTTAAAAATGGGCAGAGGGGGCACCTGGGAGGCTCGGTCGGTTGAATGTCCGACTTTGGCTCAGGTTGTGATCTCACGGTTCTTGAGTCTGAGCCCCGCGGCGGGCTCGCTGCTCTCAGCTCAGCACGGAGCCCGCTTCGGATCCTCTGCCCCCGCCCCTCTTTGCCTCTCCCCTGCTCTCGCTCTCTCTCAAAAATAAAAATAAAACATTAAGGAAAAATGGGCAAAGGACTTGAATCGACATTTTTCTAAAGGAGATTTCCAGGTGGCCAACAGGTACATGGATGCTGACCATCACTAACTATCCGGGGAATGCAAATCAAAACCGCAGCGAGCTATCACCTCATGCCTGTTACGATGGTGGTCATCAAAAAAGACAAAGACGACGGTCCACAAAGCTTTGGAGCAAAGGGGACCGTTCGTTATGCACTGTAGGTGGGAATGTAAATTGGTGCGGTCACTATGGAAAACAGTACAGAGGTTCCTTAAAAAATTAAAAATAGAAGTACCATAAGATCCAGCAATCCCACTTCTGGGTATAGATCCAAAGGAGATGAAAACACCCTCCCATGTGCATTGCAGCACAATTCACAATTGCCAAGACATGGAAACAACCTAAGTGTCCATCATGGATGAATGGAGAAAGAGAATGTGATACATACATTCCATTATCTATCATCTATGTACACACACACACTGTATATATGTACACTATATATACATACACACACTACATATATATACTATATATATACACCATATATAGAATATACACACACACTCTCTATAAATAATAATGAAATATTATTTGGCCAAGAAAAAGCAGGATATCCTGCCCTTTGCAACGACATGGACAGACCTACCTTGAGGGCATTATGCTAAGTGAAATAAGTCAAACAAACACAGGGGCACCTGGCTGGCTCAGTTGGTAGAGCATGTGACTCTTGATCTTGGGGTCATGAGTTCAAGCCCCACACTGGGTGTAGAGATTACTTAAAAAATCTCTAAGAAAAGAAAGACAAATACTGTGTGTTCTTATTTATACGTGGAGCCTAAAAATAAATGAAGTCATGGAAATAGTAGAATGGTAGTTGTTAGAGGCTAGGGTATTGGGGAAATAAGATGTTGGCCAAAGGATATAAACTCCCAGCTAAAATATGAATACGTTCTGGGGACCTAATACACAGCACGGTGAGTATAGTTAATAATACTCTGTTATATACTTGAACACTGTTAAGAGAGTAGATCTTAAATGTTCTCACCACACACAGAAAAATGTAAGGGGACAGAGGTGTTACTTTATTGTGACAATTTTTGTAATGCATTCATGCTTCAAATCATATTTTATTTTTTTTAATATTTTAAACCTTAAACGTATATATTTTGTATGTCAATATCTTAATAAAGCTGAGGGAAAATGGAAAAAACTAGAGTAAACAAACAAGACGTACCTACCTTTTGTAGATGCTAGCTACAAAAGATGAGCTTTTTTTTTTTTATATTTATTTTGAGAAAGAGAGAGAACATGCATGAGAGTATGAATGCTGTCAAATTCATAAACCATGAGATCATGACCTGAGCCAAAATCACGAGTTAGAAGCTTAGCTGCCTGAGCCACCCAGGCGCCCCTACAAAAGATGAACTTTAAATGAACATTTACAAAGAAGTTGAAAGCTAAAAGATGGACAGCGATGTATAAGTAATACTGTCAGATGATCTGGGGTGACTATACAAAATACAATTCAAGACAAAAAGTTTTACTAGAGGAGAGAAAGAAGGGCATTTCTTAAAATAAATAAACAAGGGGCGCCTGGATGGCAAAGTCGAAGCATCTGACCTTGGCTTAGGTCGTGAGCTTGCAGTCCTTGGGTTCAGGCTCTGCGGTGGGCTCTGTGCTGAGAGCTCAGAGCCTAGAGTCTGCTTCGGATTCTGTGTCTCCCTCTCTCGCTGTCCCTCCCCCACTCACGCTCTGTCTCTCTCTCTCTTTCTCTCTCTCTCTCAAAAATAAATAAAGGTTAAACTTAAAATAATAAACAATACATCAAGAGGACATAAAAATGCTCACTCTGTATTGCCTAAAACACGGCCAATAAAGGAAGGAAACAAATTTGGTTATGTTAAAGAGAGAAAAAGGTAGACCCACAAGCATAATCAGAGATCTTTAATGAAAAAAAATTATTTATTTTTGAGAGAAAGAGAGAGTGTAAACAAGGAAGGGGCAGAGAGAGAGAGGGCCTGACATGAAGCTTGAACTCATGAACCGTGAGATCATGACCTGAGCTGAAGTTGGACATTTAACCAAGTGAGCCACCCCGGCGCCCCAATCAGAGATTTTTAAACATCTTTTCTCAATAACTGATAGAACTAGATAGACATTAAGTAAATAGAAAAAAGATCTGGAGAACACTATCAACCACCTTCACGTAATTGTCATTTATAGAAGTAAACACCAAACAACTGCAAAATACGTGTTCTCTTTATGTTGTATATGGAATGTATACCAAGATAGACCATATACAGGGACATAAATCAAATTTCAATAAATTTCAAAAGTTAGAAATCTTAGAGCATGTTTATGATTGAAATGAAATTATATTAGATAATCAATTACAAAAAGAAGCCTAGAAAAGTCCTGATTATTTGGAAATAAGAAACATTTCTAAATAACTCACAGTATAAAGAAGAAATCCAAAGGTAAGACACACAATATTTCAAATGGAAAGAAAGTGAAAGTACAGCATTGCAAACTGAGCAGCAGCTCAGGCATGCTTGGAAAAAAATTATAACTAAAATATTTCTATTACAGAAGAAGAGTGGGTAAAAAGAATTAAGTTTCTATCTTATGATCCTAGAAAAACAATACCAAACTGGAATCGAAGATAAGTAGAACAAAAGGAAATTATAAAGACATCAATGAGAAAAAAAAACAACATAAAAGGGTACGAAGTCAAATGCTGCATTTTGAAGAGGTTAATAAGATTGATAAAGCCATGAAAAGACTAAGAAAAAAAGAAGAACCAAATATCCAGTGTCAGGAATGAAGGAAGAGATATCCCTATAGATTCTACGGATATTCAAAGGGAAATATGCTAATACGTTAGACAAATAAGATAAAATGTACTTGAAATACAAAACATCTTATGAAAGATGGAATAGAAAATGTGAATAGCCTAATATTTGTGAAATTCATTGAAACTATTATTAGAAACATCTACACAAACAAAATGCCAGGCTCCGATTATTTTCCACTGGTGAATTCTTCAAACATTTTAAAAAGAAATAACAATTTTACACAAGCTCTTTCAGAAAATGGAATAACCCCAATTTCAAAAACTGGCAAAGGCATTTCAACAACAGAAATGCAAATCCAAAACTATTGCATCAAATACTAGCAATTTGTATCTAATAATAACAGAAAATACATGTGATTGAATGGAATTATCCTTGCAATGTAAAAAGTAGTCCATGCAATCCACCATCTTAACAGAAAATAAGATTAAATATTGAAGAATTATATTTCTTAAAAATTAAAAATTTCTTGGGGCACCTGAATGGCTCTGTCGGTTGAGCATCTGAGCATCGGAGTTCGGCCAGGTCGCGATCTCATGGTTCATGAGTTCAGGAGTTCGGGCTCTGTGCTGACAGCTCGGAGCCTGGGTCCTGCTTTGGATTCTGTGTCTCCCTCTCTCTCTGCCCCTGCTCACTCTCTGTCTCTCTGTCTCTCTGTCTTTCTCAAAAATAAACAAACATTAAAAATGTTTTAAAAAGAAAACAAACAAACTAGGTTACAGTTCATGTTTGTCCTGGTCCCTTTGTTTCCTATAAAAACCACAAAGACAGCTAAAGCATGGTAGTTTTTATTTTTTAAATGTTTTTATTTATTTTTGAGAGAGACAGAGCACAAATAGAGGAGGGGCAGAGAGAGGGAGACACAGAATCCGAAGCAAGCTCCAGGCTCTGAGCTGCCAGCACAGAGCCCGACGCGG
>NW_027527807.1:1428737-1437026 GCF_008692635.1 Crocuta crocuta
TCATCTGTGTGACCCGCCAGAGGACTTGGTGACACACGCTCCTAAATGTTCAGCCTTCAATCTTCAGAAGTCAAGAAGTGGCTGAAAGAGTCTCAGAAGCCTGCCTCTTTCCAAGAGTTAAAACTATGACTTACCAGCTACTGCATGGATTAGAAAGCCTGATGACCTGGCCGTAGGGAAATGCTAACCCCGACCTGGCGCACCCACGTACCATGACTTCTTGATAGATTCAATCAGTTCTTTTGTTGTGCTGCTCAGTGAATTACCCAAGNCTTTTTTTTAACGTTTGTTTATTTCGAGAGAGAGAAAGTGTGAGTGAGGGAGGGGCAGAGAGAGAGAGGGAGAGAATCCCAAGTAGGCTGTCAGCACAGAGCCCAACTTGGGGCTCGAACTCATGAACTGTCAGATCACGACCTGAGCTGAAGTGGGACACTTCACTGACCGAGCCCCAGGATCCCAAAAAAGGCGGTTTTAAAAAATTAGCTATTGGACCTACATGCCACAATCTTAGTATAATGATTTGTTCCCTGGCATCACCTACCATAGAGGCATTCGCTGCAGGCCTGGAGGCCTGCTCGTCATTTCCAGTGAACAGAGGAGTAAGATCAGGGCTGGGCTAAGGCCAGGAGGGCTCTGTGGCTCTCGAGAACAAGTCACACTCTTGTGGGTGAACATTTGACAGTAAGTTGTCTATTGATGTGTTTAATGAGCATTACGCGGCAGGAAAGATTTCTCGGATTTATTTATACGGGTATATGTCCCAAAGAGCTGCAAGGCCACCACCAATTCTGTGACTTTCCTCCTCAGAGTCCTCCCGTGAGGCAGGCAGAGGCCACCCTGCATCCTTGCGCCTTGACAAACGCCGAAAAGCAGAGGCAGAGTAGGCCACCAGGCAGTGGGGAGACAAGAGGAAACCAGTGGGGACTGTCTCGTTCTCTGTTGGAACTCTGGCTTCTTATCCTCACGCCACCCTTTCATCTCTCCGTGAGGTTTAGCAGGGTGTGACTTTTCAGAGCCGGTGGGCAAGTGTCCAGCAATTACGTGAGAACCAGGCCTGCGTATCCGGTATATGCGGAAGAAGGTGTACGTAGCTACTCGGTAAGGGTACTTTGTGCTAAACTGCCGTTTGCAGGCATACATCTGCTTAATTCTTGTGAAAACCCAAAGATGAAGGGACCCATTATGCCCATTTTACAGACGGGGAAACTGACGTTCAGAGGGAGTAAGTGAATGTCCAAGAGCACACGGCCAGTAAGTGGTGAGCTGCTATTTGGACCCCAGTCTGTCTAATTCTGTCGTTCAGGTTATCTGGCCGGCCTATTACCGGCCCTCTATGAAGAGGCCAAAGGGTCGGAGAGGGTGGCCTTTGAGCATCCAACGAACAAGGGAAAACCTCAAGTAATGACACTTATGGTGAAGGGTGAATAGTTATTGTTCATAAAAATCAATCTCCGGTTTCTACATGTAATGCGACATCGATTTTTAACTTCATACAGTGCATGAAAGTATTTTTATAAGGGTTCTGTTTTCTTTTTTTTTCTTTTTATGTTTCTGAGGGAGAGTGCAAGTGAGCGAGGGCAGAGAGAGAGAGAGAAAGAGAGGGGAGAATCCCAAGAGGGGCAGAGAGAGAGTGTGGAACCTGAAGTGGGGCTCGAGGCTCACCTGATGCGGGGCCCATGCTTACTCGAATCGGGGCTTGTGCTCACCCATAGCCAGACTCGAACTCACGAACAGTGAGATCACGACTGAGAGGAAGTTCGATGGTTAACCTACTGCACCACCCAGGCCCCCAAGAGTTAAAATTTCTTTTCTCATTTGAAATGAAATTTACCTAGAATATACCTTCACGTCTTATTTTGTTTTATTTTTTTTAATGTTTAGTTTTGACAAAGAGCATGAGTGGGGGAAGGCAGAGAGAGAGGGAGAGAGAATCCCAAGCAGCCTCTACGCTCTCTGTGCAACTGTGAGGTCAGGACCTGAGCTGAAGTTGGACACTCAACCACCTGACTCACCCGGACCCCTCTTCCTTCACCTTTTAAAACCCTCATTCAACCACTGTTAACTCTGGTGTTCTATTTTTCTTAATGTTTATTCACTTATTGTGGGGGGAGGGGCAGAGAGAGAGGGACACAGAATCCCAAGCAGGCTCCTCACTGTCAGTGTACAGCCTGATGTGGGGTTGATCTCATGAACTGTGAAACCATGACCAGAGCTGAAATCAAGAGTCTGACGCTCAACCCGCTGAGCCACCCAGGTGTCCTGACTCTGGTGTTCCATCAAGCATACAATTAGACTCCTTGGTGTTCCGTCAGAGAATGAGATTGATAATTGTACTTACAATGGAGCACATTGACGAATGCATTCACTAATATTCAATAACCATTGAGAACTGCTTGATTTACAAGTCATAGGCCAGAGAGTAGCCTGTATGTAATATTCCTATCCATGGGTCCACAAGAGAGGACCGAAGGATCTATTCCCCTGAAGAATCACAGCGCTATCGAATGATTCCTGCCTCAAGTCCTTTTTTGGAATGAGACAGGGTCTAAATAAGTAATAAATGAAATCAACATGGCCATGATTTCTCCGTATACCTGTTTACAGTTTCCTTCATCGCTCCTCCTCAGTCTCCATGGAAAACCTCTATGCCATCAAGTTCAAGCCCGTTGCCATGCAACCTTCTCCCCTCACTCCCGTTGCTGTCACCTGACCTATCGGCATTTCCTGTCATGGGTGAAGCCTTCTGTAGCTCATCGTCTTCAGCTCCACCTCAACCACCACCATCTTCTAGGAGTTCAACAAGCCTAGGAGGCTCTCCCCCGCCCCTGCCCACCTTCTGGCCTCAGAAGGCCTTACCTCCTCAGACCCAAAGTGGAAGCCTTCTCTCCCCACCACCTCAGCCGGACACTCCCAGCAGGGCCACTCCCTCTCCCCCACTGCCACCATTAGAAACTGCTCCTCTGAGACCACTACTTCAAGTACCCCACCACCACATCCTCTATCCCCCCAACTCTCCATGGATCTTATTCTCTGGGATAACTCACAGACGACCTCTACTTAGCATGACAAACATTGAAGGGAGCCACAAAGCATGCCCACAGATTTCAATTCTTTAATGGTGAGGCAGGAGGTAGCTGCACGGGGCTCCTGTGAGAGGTCTCAGCGCTTGATGAGGGTGCATGGGCTGCTTCCAGGCCCTGCGGCCCGGGCACCGGAAGGAGTTGTGGCCGGATTAGGACATTTGGTCAACCTGCGAATTGGCGTCATCCTCGAAGAGGGGCCCATGCGGCATGTTCTTGTTCGCAGCCCTCTGAACCCTGCGGCCGCTGGGGGCCTCGTTGCCCACCAGCTCCAGAATGGTGGTGGCCACGTATTTCAGAATGGCCGAGAGGCAGACCTGGCTGGACCAGCTCAGGGGTTGGGTGGACTGGTTTTCCTGCAGGAGAGGCTCTTCGTGGCCTGCAGGGCCCTGCGGCTTGGTTTGCGTGGAGCTGGGGGGTGTCTGCTTCCTAAGCCAGTAGGGGTTCTGGCCACTTCTTTTTCCAGACATGGTGAGTGGCCTACCTTGAATGTCCAGCCGGCCTGAGGCTCTCAAGACACCAGCCACCAGGGCTCACTGCTGCCCACTCTCCCCACGCTCCAGCCACTCATTGGTCAGGGAGCAGCCTTTGTGACACCATAAGCACTGAGATGTCACTGGTGTTTGCTGGGCCTTGATCAGGCCTCAGCCTGGCTACGTGCGGCCTAGGCTCGTGCTCATCCCGATGGCTAGAGCAGAATGGCTGGCAACACCTGGTGTGGTTGAGGATGTGGGGCAACTAGATCTCTTCGTATATTGTGAGCGGAGTGAGAATGCGTTACAACCACCCCTGAGAACAGTCTGACAGTTTCTTACAAAACTGAACATGCAGTGATACCCTATGACCCAGCCATTTTCCTTTTGGGTGTTCAAGAAGTGTAAAATTCTATATGCCTGTGCACGCACACACACACACATACACACACCAGGCCAGAAGGTTTTTTTTTTTTAATCACTTTTAGTCATAACTGCCAAAACTACAGATACAATAACAAGGATGGATCTCACAGGTACCATGCTGAGTAAAAGAGCCAGACACAGGAGTATATACCGTGTCTGTATGTGTACATGAAGTTCTAGAAGAGTCAGGATTCTGGTGGACTCCAAGGTGGGGAGGGGCAGGTCTGATTAGGAAGGAAACTTTCTGGATATAGGTGTGCATTACACGGATGTACCTGTCTTTCAAAATCATGCGGTTGAGAGGTGTGTGTGTTAACAGAGGCTGTTTTTGCTTACGAAACAAGCATGTGATGTATTAAATAGCTGGGCCAGTGGCAGACAGCTATAGGATGTTGGTAGTTGAAGCTAGGTGATGAGCACATGGGGTTTCATTGGATCATTTCGTTTATTTCATGGCTGAATTGTTTGTCGTACAAAGCTATTAAAAAGAAACAAAGGATGAACTAATGAAAGAAGGCAAACATTAGTAATCCATCATAGTATTCTGGATTAAGAATCCTTTTCAGGGTGCCTGGGTGGCTCAGTCAGTTAAACACCTGACTTCGGCTCAGGTCATGATCTCACAGTTCGTGGGTTCGAGCCCCACATCGGGCTCTGTGCTGACAGCTCGGAGCCTGGAGCCTGCTTCGGATTCTGTGTCTCCCTCTCTCTTTGCCCTCCCCAAGTTATGTTCTGTCTCTGTCTCTCTCTCTCTCAAAAATAAATAAACACTAAAAAATTAAAAAGAAAATAAGAATCCTTTTCAGTCCATCACTAGTTTCTAATAACCAGAAGAAAGTGTGAGAGACCATCAACTTTTCATCCCTGGTCCAAGGCATATACTCCTGAGTACACACACACATACATACACACACACACACGCAGAGCAAAAAACAAGTAGAGCTTATTCCAATATATTAAAGTGTTTAGCTTCAGGTGGTAGGATTAGGAGTGATTTTTACCCTCTTTGTATTTTGCTGCGCCTTCCAAATGTATAATTACGAATATACATTTCTTTTATAATCAGAAAGGTAAACCATATAAAATGTTAAAATATTATCATCATTGAGTTTCTCCTGTATTGTTACTATGGTTTCAAAAATTCAACAGGCTTTACCACATTATCGTTCGCAGGAAAAGCAATGCTGCTCATCACGTTATTTGTTAGCAAAAAAGCTTTGGCCAAGGTTTGAGCCTTCAGGGTCCTTTTTTTGTAAAGATAAAAATGCAATACTGCACAGGAGATCTGTTTATTAGACATTGGGCGCGCTCTCTGTAGAACCAAAATAACTCTTCAGAAACTTCCTGCCAAATTCACAGCTAAACTGTTATGCAAATGTAACTACGTCTAAATTAAAAGTGCTGAGACGATAGAGCCAACAGACTTTGAAGTTTGATTGCTTTTGGTGGTGTAGGCAGAACGGTTGGGATATCTTAAAGTAAACAAGACGTATCACTTTATTTTGTTTCCTGTTTGATGGGGGGGTTCAGAGGACGCAGGAAAACCCAAAGAATCAATGAGAATAAGACAGAGTGAAGGAGAAAGGAAAGGATAGGATTAAATGTTTGAGGTAAGATCCTCTGAGCCCTCAGAGAACAACACTGGATATGAACTTGATTGCGGGCAGAGTCTGTAAGCCTTCGAACTACGAGTAAAAAAGGGATGACCACTTTGAATTCTATATGTTAGCAAGTCTCATTATTTAACTTTCTTGCGTTTATGCCTTGCCTTCTCAGCTCGATTTTAAAAATCGCTATCTCCCGGGTGCCAGGGTGGCTCAGTCGGTTACGCCTCCAATTCTTGATTTCGGTTCAGGTCATGATCTCATGGTGCGTGAGGTTGAGCCCCATGTCAGGCTCCATGCTGACAGCGAGGAACCTGCTTGGGATCCTCTCTCTCCCTCTCTCTCTGCCCCTCCCCTGCTCATGCATGCACACACACACACACACACACACACACACACACACACCCTCTCTCTCTCTCAAAATAAAATAACATAGCTCCCAAGAGCAGAGAATCTATCTTTTACTTCTGGCTATTCATGTCATCAAGCCATAAGCCCTAAGAGGCCACACTAAATTCTCCGTAGATAGACCCTGAGAACCTAGCTCAGTGCCTAAGACATAGTAGGCACTCTATATATGTTGAGTAAGTGAATGGCTATTCCCCAGAGCATGTTACTTGGTGCCTTGCTCACAGCTGAAATTCGGTAGATATGTGTGGAAGTAGTTATCCATTAATCCATTTATTCAGCCCATGGATATTATCTAGTGTCTGCTATGTGCCAGGCACTCTTCTAGGTGCTGAAGACATGGCATCGAGCAAAGTAACATCCCTGCTTCCCTGGCCCTTAACATTCTTAGGAGAACAAAATCACCATCTAGACACCATAACAGAATAGGCTTTTGAGCTTTCATTGACATTATGACAACTATCCCCCATTTTCAATGTTATAACGCAAAGCAACTCCTGGGCGCCAACATTTGATTCTTGTGGTCCTTGACGTTGGTGAGGGGAATGGGATTGAAAGTGCTTTCAGGCGACAAATAGAAGCGTACATCATCATCACAACCGGTGGGCTTTCCGAGATAGCACCCGAAAGGTGCTGCACACTATACAGTTCTCGAAGACTGCCTCCTATGAATCAGGAGAGAGATGGTTTCCAATAGAAACGGAGATTCCTTTTATTGACAAAGACGAATGGTTCCACTATGACTCTGCTCTTTCTAATTTCCTGGCTAGTCGAGATCAATCAATACTCCTTAGACAGTACCCATTTAAGGCTCTGACAAGTGTTATTTTTTAGAGGCCATTCTTTAAGCTTCTCATTAATGAAAAGCGGTACTGTAGCATTCATGGCCAGTTCCACTCTGTTTCCTGGCCTTGCTCCATCAGGTCCTGGTATTACAAACAGCTGAAATCAGTACATTGCAATATTATGCAAACGTGCTCCGGCAGATTGAGCTAAGAATAGTGTGCATTGGGCTATTTCAATTTATTTGGTGTATAGATGAGTTGGGCATTATTTTTTTTTTTTTACTTAAAGAACTTTACGGACATTTAAAAATATCTCTGCCTTAGAAACACTTTTCCTTATGAAGGTTAAATAAACACCAGGCTCTGGAATATGTTGAAACTTGCTGAGGTTAAAAGTAGGAATTCAGAGAGGCAGGAAGAAGATGGCACCGGGAAAGCAGATTTGAGTGTTTTTCATGATGTCCTTTCAGATGAGCTACAGAAGCCGGGGCTCGTTGCCCAGTAGAGCTTGGTGAATTCAGCCCTGGTCACTTTACTGTAGCCCGAAGGTGCTGATTATGGCTGGAGGGAACTTTCTAGTGTCATACTGCAGAGCTGGAAATTTGGGCTTGTCTTACTCAACAATTTTTTAATGACTTGGAGAAGGACATTCGTAACATGTACATAAGACCTGCATATCCCAAGAATCTGGTAGGGACAGTAAATGCGTTTTTATGATGTAATCAGGAGCCTTCAAGATCTCTCCAAGCCAGACTCTTCATCTGACTCTAGAAGATGAATCATGATTGATGCAAACAAAATAAAGGTTTATATTTCTGTTGAGAGAAAAAAAAAAAAAAAGGCCAGTTTCTTATTGCAGGAGAATTCTTAGTCAAAGATCAGAGGACACTTCTTTCCAGGCCCTAAATTAATTTATTGATTATTTTCATTAGGAAGATTTGGGAAACAAAAAGAAAGTTGAAAGNTTGAAAGCAAATGCTGATAATAGGTTTCTCTCTTTCAAAAAAGTCTGGGGGGCGCCTGGGTGTCTCAGTCTGTTAGGCATCTGACTTCGGCTTAGGTCATGGTCTCACGGTTCGTGAGTTCGAGCCCCGCGTCGGGCTCTGTGCTGACAGCTCAGAGCCTGGAGCCTGCTTCGGATTCTGTGTCTCGCCTGTCTGCCCCTCCCCTGCTAATGCTCTGTCTCTCTCTGTCTCTCAAAAATAAATAAATGTTTTTTTAAAAAAGTCTGGAAGGTGTAAACCCCACTTCTCTGCCTTCTCAGGAGAACCAAGCTCCTTGAGTGTTATCTATTTATTGCATCTTAGGGGAGAGTACACTTGACTCCTATAACCAAGATGATAGTCGTTGTTTAATTACCTGCTTCCCTTTTTCATCTGGGACACTGAGAAGTGGGCATCTTCTGTACTTAGAAAAGTGACAGAGTCACCAACATATGTATTGTCTCAGGACAGAAAGCAAGATCGAACACTTTTAGAGAGCACCTCTTGTTTTCTTCCTTCCGTCCTAAAGC
>NW_027527807.1:1437037-1442548 GCF_008692635.1 Crocuta crocuta
CCTTGGTTCTATTTTTTTTAAGTGTATTTATTTATTTTGAGAGAGACCAAGACAGAGTGAGCAGGGGGAGGGACAGAGAGAGAGAGACATTGGGGAGGGGAGAATCCCAAGCAGGATCCATGCTGTGAGCACAGAGCCCAATGCAGGGCTCCATCCCACGAACTGTGAGATCATGACCTGTGCTGAGATCAAGTCAGATGCTTAAGGGGCTGAGCCCCCCAGGTGCCCCAGCCTTGGTTCTTTTTTTTTAGTTTGTTTTTAGTGCTTATTTATTTTTGAGAAAGAGAAGGAGACCAAGAACCCGAAGCAGGCTCCAGGCTCTGAGCTGTCAGCACAGAGCCCGACACGGGTCTCAAACTCAGGAGCCGTGAGATCATGACCTGAGCTGAAGTCGGACGCTCAACCGACTGAGCCACCCAGACGCCCCTAGCCAATGGAACGTCCAAGGAAAACAGGTCACGGTTCTGCTTTGCCATATGCTGGTCAGCCTACCCATTGGGTATTGAGTTCTGTTCTGGACACTGTGTTTTGAGAGAGACGGACAAACAGGAGCATATCCAGATGCTATCCCAGAGAGGATGCGTCTTCTGGAACGTATGTGATCGCTACAACCTTATCAACAAGTCTGGACTAACCTCCTTGAAGATTTGACACCTTAGAGAGAGAGAGAGAGGGAGAGAGAGAGAGATTGATCACGCGGTGACTCAGTGAGGCTCAGCCTTTCCAACTAGAGCAGTCCTTACCGCCGGCATCCTGGTGGATAGGGAGGCCATCCAGGACCAACCAGCTCTCCAGCCAACCCATTAGCTGACTGAAAATGTGTAAGTAGGTCCAACTGGTGGAATGGGGAGCAGACCTGAGCCCTGCCACATGAGCCCTGCCCAAATTGCCAACCCACAATATCATGAATAAATGGGTTTTGTTTTATCGGGCAGTTTGTCATGCAGCAATAGAAACTGATATATGCTTTTATCTAGTAGATTTCGCTTCTAAAAATGACCCTGTGCAAGAGATGTGTACACATATGGCCACTCCAGTATTTCTTAAAAAACTTTTTTTTAATGTTTATTTTGAGAGAATGAGGGAGTGAGCAAGGAAGGGGTAGAAAGAGAGGGAATGAGAGAGAATCCCAAGCAGGCTCTACACTGGCAGTGCAGAACGTGATGTGGGGCTTGAAGTCACGAACCATGAGATCATGATCTGAGCTGAAACCAAGAGTTAGACGCTTAACCCACTGAGTCACCCAGGCGCCCCGCCACTACCGTATTTCTAATAAGGATCAAAATGGAAAAAAGAGGACTGGTTAAAAAATTATGGCGTATCCAGGTAATAAAATACTCAGCACTGAAAAGGAATCAGGTGGTTCTACATTTATAAATGTAGAAAGATGTCTAGCGCATGTTACATGAAAAAGCAATGTTCAGAACAGCATGAACAGCTAACTACATTTACGCAAATGGACAAGCACAAGTATACGCGTAAATGCCGTATACACGCAAAAACTATCCAGAAGGAGGCACAAGAAACTAGTAGTAGTCATGAGCTAAGGAGCTGGGCTGAAAGTTGAGGACAGGAAGAGACTTTGTACATTTCATTCCTTTCAAAATTTTGCTTTGAGCGTGTATTTTAGATACACTAAGAAAAAAAATGGAGATAAAAACAAACACAACCTTGAACTCTTCCCGCTGCCTGCAGTCACTCCTTGTGACACAGGCTTTATAGGATCACTACGTGAACCTAATTATCATCCCCTTTGCTATCTCCTGTTCATCGGGTTTCGGGAACCCTCCACCTCTTAGTAATGGTCTTCAAAGTGCGGTAGGTCCGATCTATATACTCTAGCCCAAATAGTAAGAAAAAGAGCTCTATTTATATTGTATATGCATATATGCCCTGGGGCCTCACTCGGTATTACTGCGACCACCTGTTGCATAAGGGAGGCAAGGTGACCCACGGAAAGAGCTGGAGTTCTGCCACATAGACGAGCTTACAGAGGTGCCCTTGGACTTTCACCTGATTACAATTAATTACACTTTCTGTGGACCCAGTTGACTTGCGGATTTTCAAAAATCCAGCTTGAAATAAAGCAATGTTTACAAAATTGGTGAGTAACTTAAAAAGATTCCTTCCAAGAAACTCAGCTTTGAGGCTAATACAAATAACATAAGTGCAAATTAATGACAAGTAAATGACAGATGTGACACATTTCCTACTCCTGGTACAAGCTCTCAGCCAGATTACAAGGTAAAAGCAGTGACTAAGAGATTCTCCGGGGTTCACCAAAAGAAAAAAAGAAAACCAGAAGGAGAAGAAAGTGAACTCCAGAGTTCCAAATGTATAGAACCACGTGGTACTCAGTCCAGTACTTTACCCGAGTTCCCTTAACATTGATGACACTTTTGAAGCCTCTGCTCAGGGTTCTCCTTGCTTCTTAACAAACTACAAAATTTCACCCACCCCTTGGAGCACCCTTGCTTATTTGGCACATAACATGATTGAAATAATACATGGGAAAATACGATGATAAAACAGAAATGCATTCTTTGTCAGAAAATGCTGTCGGAGGACTCATACAAATGATCGTGGCAACACAATTACATGAAGGATTTTCAAAATCATGGTGAATGAAAGCAGCTAGGTCCTGGATAATTCCATGTATCTGAAACTCTAACAATTCTAGAAAATGAAAATTTGTAGAAACTCTAGGACACGCAGACACACACATGAGGGGTTGCCTGAGGCCAGGGTCAGAGAGAGGGATGGATTGCCACGGGGCTCAAGAGAACTTTTTGGGGTGATGGAGATGGTCTGGATCTTGGTTGTGGTGGTGTTGCCATGGCCGTATACGTCTATCAAAACTTGTACCTTTCAGTGTATTCAGTTTATTGTATGCAAATCATATCTAAAGTTAATTACAAAGAGGGTGTCTGGGTGGCTCAATCGTTAAGCATCTGACTCTGGCTCAGGCCATGATTTCACCACTCTTGAGTTTGAGGCCCATATCAGGTGAGCCCCACTTCTCTCTCTTTCTCTCTACTCCCCCCCCCGTCTCCCTCTGCCCCTCCTGAGATTCTCTCTCTTTCTCTCTGCCCCTTTGCTCACTTGTGTCCTCTCTCTCTCACACACACACAAAAATAAAGTTAACTAAAAAGAAATATTAGAATTTTTTTAAAGTTTTATTTATTTTGAGAGACAGAGCGTGAGTAGGGGAGGGACAGAGAGGGAAACACGGAATCCGAAGCAGGCTCCAGGCTCTGAGCTGTCAGCACAGAGCCAGACATGGGGCTCGAACTCACGAACTGCGAGATCATGACCTGAGCCGAAGTTGGCTGCTTAACCAACTGAGCCACCCAGGTGCCCCTAAAAAGAAATACTAGAAAGCATACTAAATGGACTACACAGGGAGGGACAGTAAGCACTCTCCTAGGTGCTGAAGATACAGTCGTGAGCAGAATAATGGTCTTTGGTCTTTCACATTGATGAGAGGTTATACAGCAGACCTGACTACAAAGAAGATTACCATGGAGAGTTACAGACCCCAGAAAAGGACTAGCAAGGAAAGCGGAGGTTTTAGTAGAGCCTACATGGAAAGAACTTGCCCTAGCTTGTGAAGTCAGAGTAGGAAGGTAGAAATTGGCCCAAAGAGATGGGGAATTATGAGCTCCCATAACCTTTACGAGCTATACCTCTCACTTGGCACATGACACAAACTTTTAGTGTAGGATTGTCATGCATTGATATCTTCATCCCCTGTCTAGACTATACACGTCCGGAGTCTGGAGCCCATGCCGCACATTTCTCTATCTCCCTCTTATAGAACCTGTAAGACACAGCATTTGGGAAATCTTTGAGGGTGTCCGGTCTTGTTCGCCTGGACATTTTCACTCTAGTTTTTCACTTCACAAGCTTTAAAACTCATCTTTTGCCTTCTAATGCAGTCAAACAATTCAGCCACTTGAGCAGCCATTGACATGTGGCAAGGGCTCAAGAAATTTCTATCCATCAGTTGAACTGTCAACCTCAGCCCATAAAAGGATTCGCTCCATTGTCCTGGAGCACGAATTCAGCATCTACCTGGAAGTGAGCTGAAAATAACTCTCCCAGAGTCGTTCTGTGGCTGCCATCTTTACACAGCCCCACATTTAACTGTTAATCACACGTCACTTTTAACAGCCAGGATCTGGGATTGTAACGGTGAGTCTCCATGTCACCTGTCTTAACATGCTGTTTCAGGTCACTGTTTGGCCAGGTTGCTCTATTGTGTGAAAATCGGCCATTAGCGCAGCTAAAAATAGAGAATTGACTCTTCTGTAGAAACACGACTTTAGAGGCACAGGGATATGAAAATGGTTGATGTCCTAGAACAAAGAGACTTGAAGAAAGAATCTCCCAGAAAGTGCAGGAGGGATTTTTGTTAAAGCTACAACTAGGCAGAGAAACCATAAATGGGATTGTTGTCAGCATGGCCATTGATTACTTTATAGACTCCTCATTCAGCTAAAAGTCTTGTGGTGGTAGCTCTTCTAACCCAGTCTTGCTCTTTACGAAAGAAAATGAAGAAAAGAAACGGAATACTTTGTGGAAGCAGTAATTATGTAAATTGTGCCACAATGGTTATTTCTTATGTTAACCAGGGCATGAAAACTCAGAAAGGGATTGAATTCAGCTACAAACTAGAGTTCTATACTAAACGTCAGATGGTCCTTGGTCCTCCCTCAGAATACAGCATCTCCAAGTGTCTGTTGGCCATCTGTATGTCTCCTTTGGTGGTCACCATCACTAATCACAGGGAAACCTAAATTAACACTACAATGAGATATCACTTTGAATCTGTCAGAATGGCTAAAATCAAAAAGACAAGATAAGCAAGTATTGTCCAAAATATGGAGAAAAAAGAACCCTCATGTACTGTTAGTGGGAATGTCAGCTGCTGCAGCCACTATGGAGAACAGTATAGAGGTTTCTCAAAAATAAAAGTACCTATGATCCATTAAAAAAAAAAAAAAGAATACATAATCTCTTCAGNCCAGCTCTTGGTTTTGGCTCAGGTCATGATCTCCCAGGTTCGTGAGTTCAAGCCCCGCATCAAGCTCCACACTGACAGCTCAGAGCCTGCTCGGGATTCTCTCTCTCTCCCTCTCTCTCTGCCCCTCCCCTGATTGCGCTCTCTCTCAAAATAAAATAAATAAACTATAAAAAAAAAAAAAAGAGAGAGAGAATACTGAAATGTTCAAAGTTAATATAAAGGGAAGCCATAGACCTCCAGAACTTCAAATCATGGAACACTGCACTACCAAAACCGCATTGATGAATCATATTATGAGGTGTAGTGTATGCGGTGGCAGATGGACTATTATTCATGTCACTGTGCTATATTACTCTTGACATTGGAAAGAAGACATGAAATACAAAGGCAGCCATTTCTGCATGTAAAAAATCGGAGTGACGGGGAAATGGAAGGCACTGTACGTAAAATATGGCAACAGCCAGTTAGCATGAATACTTAACGTT
>NW_027527807.1:1442560-1448352 GCF_008692635.1 Crocuta crocuta
TAACGTTGCTAGCAGGCCCCGGGAGCCACGGGAAACTGAGATCTGGTGGAGTACCTTTATATTTTAGGTCATCATTTCCCTAACCACTTTGTAAAGTCCCTTCCAAACGTTACTTATTTGTCCTTACTGCTCTAAGAAGGGTAGATTTTCTTTGCTTGAAACGTGTTTTGGTTTCTGTTATCTTCTTTTGTTCTCACAACAGCACCAAGAAATTGGCAAGAAAGGTGTTATCCAGGGGCGACTAGGTGGCTCAGTTGGTGAAGCATCCGGCTTTGGCTCAGGTCATGATCTCATGGTTCGTGGGTTCGAGTCCCGCGTTGGGCTCTCTGCTGACAGCCAGCTCAGAGCCTGGAGCCTGCTTCAGATTCTGTGTCTCCCTCTCTCTCTCTGCCCCTCCCTACCTCAAGCTCTGTCTCTGTCTCAAAAATAAATAAACATTTTTTAAAAAGTTAAAAGAAAAGATGTTATCCAGTTCTATTCAGGGGGAATAGAAGCCCCTAGAAATTAAGAACCTGCTTGGTGTCATCAGCTAGCATGTGGCTGAGCTTGGCCCCGCTGCCACCTGGGTTTCAGCTCAGTGAGACTGATGGCAGACCTCTGGCTTCTAGAACTTACAGTTCAGAGAATGCATCTGTGTTGTTCTCAGCCTTGAAGTTTGTGGCAATCTGTTAGAGCAGTAATAGAAAATTATTACAGGGAGATACAAAACCAGATAATAAAGTGAAGTGTGAGTGCCCACTTTGTCAGCATATATGCTAAACCCGGAGCGGTAAAGAGAGGCGTAGGCTGAGGCAGAACCATGAGGTGTTTTGCTGTAGGAAAAGGAGAACAGTTCAAACCGTTGTTCTAGAAAAACTGGCTACCCATGTGAAAATTAAGTACATGTGGATTTCTACTCCACACGACATAGATAACTGACTTCTAGGTGGCTTGAAAGTCTNAAGATTAGTGTCCAGAATATGTAAAGAATGCCCACAAATCAGTAAGCAAAAGTTCATTCCAATAATTGAAGGTATGATTCTAGCTCATGCTGTGATGGCCCCACAGAGAAGGGACTGAAGGAATGACAGTTCTGCCCTCCATTCAATCCCCTTCTGATGCTCCCCACGTGAAATCAACTAGAAGTGGCACAAGACCCACCAGATTTTTAAGAAATTTTTTATTTAAATTTTTATTTTATTTCATTTAAATGTTTATTTTTGAGAGAGACAGAGCATGAGCGGGGGAGGGGCAGAGAGAGAGGGAGACACAGAATCTGAAGCAGGCTCCAGGCCCTGAGCTGTCGGCACAGAGCCCGACGCGGGGCTCTACCCACAAACTTCTAGATCATCACCTGAGCCCGAGTCAGACGCTAACCTGACTGAGCCACCCAGGTGCCCCAAGACTAGACCCAATTTTAAATCTAACCATACCAAGTTTTGGAGAGTATGTAAACTAAGGGCAAATCCCACACAATTATGAGGAGAGCGTAAATTCCTACAGCTGCTTTGGAAAGCAATTTGACAATATTTATTAAAGCTTAGCTCAATCATACTTTATGACCCAACGGTTGGATCTCATTTATATGCTCTACCAGCACAGTCGAAGTCAAGTCCACGAAGGTCCGTGGCATGAGTATCTTAAGATATGGTTTGAAACAAATCCATTAATTAGAAGAATTTATGACTCCCTTGTCATAGATTCAAGCCTGAATATATAGTGTCCGCAAGGAGACGACATGGGGGCATCTCACAAACATTGAGTGTGAGGGCACATCACAGAAGGATGCTTTCGGAAATGATTCCATGTAACGTGTTAAAAACATACCAGATCATAGTACATGTGGTATAGTTGTACATCTGTGTGTAGCTAAACAAGACAGAATTGCATGGAATACTGGACATCAATTCAGAATAATAGCTGCCTCTGAGATCAAATATTTTTATACAATTTGATGTCATATATGGGTTATAGTGCCCTTTAAAACATGAAGTGTGACAGGTGATAGGAGAGAGAGATGCCCAGGGGCCTCTGAGAGCCCAGACCAGGACCTAGACCTGGCCAGGATGGTCAGGAAAGGCTTGTTAGAGGAGCTAGCACCAATCAAATGGCTTAGACCATTGTAAAATCTCTGGGACATCAGTGTCGGAAGAAATCAGTGTGGCGTGGACACATCCTTGAGGAGCTCAACTTTACATGGGCCTGGATAAAGGGGCAAAAATTGCATGGAGAGAGAAGTAGTTGGAAATAAGTAGTGAAGTCAGAGAGAGAGGACAGAGGCACACTTCTAGAGAGAGGCTGTTTCCATGCATGAGGCCAGTTTTAGCCAGTAGGGCTTTACAGTTTCTTTCTTTCTTTCTTTCTTTCTTTCTTTCTTTCTTTCTTTCTTTCTTTCTTTCTTTCTTTCTCTCTCTCTCTCTCTTTCTTTCTTTCTTTCTTTCTTATTTTTATTTATTTCTAGGAGAGAGAGANCCCAAATCAACTCAAGAGCTTTTTAGCAAGTCTGAATGGAAAGAGAGTGTTCACGGACACGTTACTGATCATTTATTTGTACGAGGCAGCGATGTATTGCAGTGGTGTGAATGGCTCCATCCCTTGGGAAGGGGGGGTTGGTAAGTAATTGGGATATCCCAATATGTATAACCTTTTGTAAAGCACACAACCTGATTAAAAGTGCAGTCTTCCGGTAATAAAGGGTTCAGAGGTTACATTTCTCCTATTAGACCAGAAATTCTATAAATGAGATCAATGAAATAAAGCTGATGAGGTCTTTTAAAAGAGCAGTTATGAAAATTGGCCTTGGGCAGATCAGTAAGCCCATCTAAGAACCCACAGANTCTTTTAATAGAGCGGTTATGAAAATTGGCCTTGGGCAGATCAGTAAGCCCATCTAAGAACCCACAGAGGGGACAAAGCACGATCTCAGTGTAGTCGTAGGTGGCTAGTTGGGCTAAAAAGATTACTTTTACTGGATTTCATACTCGGAGAGAGCCAGATAGCACAAATGCCAGTAGCCACTGCATTGAAGGAGAAATGACATTGGATCAATGACTTGACCTTTGGAGACTCACTCTGCCTTTAACGTTTCCCTTGATATTATGGGGCAAGCAAAGGGATGATGTAAGTTTTCTGCCTTCAAGAAGTTTACAGTTACATTGGGGAACTATAAAACATTGCAACACGGGGGCGCCTGGGTGGCTCAGTCGGTTAAGCATCCGACTTCGGCTCAGGTCCTGATCTCATGGTTCGTGGGTTCGAGCCCCCCAGTGGGCTCTGAGCTGACAGCTCGGATCCTGGAGCCTGCTTCAGATTCTGTGTCTCCCTCTCTCTCTGCCCCTCCCCTGCTCATGCTCTGTCTCTCTTTCTCACAAAAATAAAATAAACATTAAAATTTTTTTAAAAAACATTGCAACATGGTAAATTATGAGGTATAGACTTCAAGACCTGTTTTTTTTACGTTTTATTTATTTTTGAGACAGAGAGAGACAGAGCATGAGAGGGGGAGGGGGAGGGGCAGAGAGAGAGGGAGACACAGAATCTGAAGCAGGCTCCAGGCTCTGAGCAAGCACTCAGCACAGAGCCCGACGCGGGGCTCGAACCCACAAACGTGAGATCATGACCTGAGCTGAAGTCGGAGGCTCAACTGAATGAGCCACCCAGGCACCCCAAGACCTTATTGGAAGGAACTAATTACAATGCCTAGCAGATAGTTATTACTCAATAAAAATAGGTGCAGTGGGCGCCTGGTGGCTCAGTTGATTGAGCATGTGACTTCACATCAGGTCATGATCTTGTGGTTTGTGAATTCCAGTCCCGCATTGGGCTCGCTGTTATCAGCACAGAGCCCGCTTTTTGTATCCTCTGTTCCCTTCTCTCTCTGCCCCTCCTCTGCTCATGCTCAATCTCTCTCTCAAAAATGAATAAACGTTTATTTTTAAAAAATAGGTGCAGTGGCATCATATTGAGGAATGTTGTGCCAGTGGTTGGTTTCTTTCTGAAATATTTAAGAAATATGGTGAAGTCACTGTGTTTCTCAGATAGTTTTAACCTCACATGATGTGAAAGGCAAGAAAGTACAAAATGGCTCCTGGACTGAATATTCAGTCAATGGAGGGGGTTGCTTCTGAAGCCATTGATTTGCAAAGAAGACGCAATTTTGTTGAAATCGCATGTACCTTGCAGTGATGATTGTTTAACGGGATCAAAGTGGTAAAAAAAAAAACCCTCAAAACAATATTTTGTAACTCGCATTATCCCCCAAGTAGCAGAGAGATGATACATTATCCACTCTTTTTAACACATGCCAAAATACAAAGCATTAACTATGATTTTAAATACAACTGGAAATACTTTACAATGAGGACAGGGTCGAAGCAAAATCTCATAAGGAAAAAAATAATAAAACTAGTGTTTAGGGCTGAGAAAACAAAAGCAGGATGCGGTAATTGGATGAGCTCAAAGAAAAAGAACAAAGGATAAGCAATAACATATTAAATTATTGTTAATTGGAAAAGCCAAGATGTTCCTTCAGGCAGAAATCAGTAATTAGAATGTGGTGAAGCTCATTATCATCATCTGGGTTGGAAATAAAAAGTGGATCGCCTCTCCTCTGCTCAAGTCTCTCCCAGCCAACAATATTTAGGTGTATCTACTGGTCAGAAAAAGCAGGTCGAGAACGAAAAGGTGGCACCTCAACCCTTTTTTTTCCCCTTAGAGGCAGGGTACACCTGCAGCCTTGTGAAGTCCCTGCCTTCCAATTAACACCTACCCGCCCAAGGCCACCCCGACCCAGCCCCAGCGGGAAGTGCATGGAGAGGCAGAGGCGAAGCCGGCTGCGGCAGGAACGGGCTTCAGCTCTTGCCGATCTCACTGATTGACTCACGTCTGCTCATTGGAACCGCGTCGGACCAGACCTGTGGCCTACACCAGCCCCCCTCCAGCCCCCCTCCAACCCCGATGCACAAACCTGGCCTGTCTGTCCCATCGGCGCCCCCTGTCTCCAGAATCACAAGATTCTACGGATCCTTTCTGAGGCCCAAAGCTCCGGATTCCCCAACCCATTTTGGGTTTCAGTATGCAAATCCATCCCACACACCAAGTAGCAGGCCCTCAATCCGTGTTTCTGAAAATAGGATTCATAGACCACCAGAGTGCCTTGGGGGTGGGCATGAAGCTTGCTAAAATGCAGATCCGGGGGCTCAACTCAGACTCACGGAACCAGAATAGTGGCGCTGGAGCCCAGAAATTGTCATTTAAGTCGGGGCTCTGGGAGATTTTAACATCCATGAATATTTAAGAGGCAGCCCGGCTTCTTGTTGTTGTGTCTTCCCCTTGGAAGTGTCCTGCCCCCAAATCCTCGGAGGCGTTTCCTCCTCCTCCAGCTGTCAGCTCCTAGGTCACCGCCTCCTAAAGGCTTTCCCGGGGCAAGATACCCCGCCCCCCACCCCTTTATTTCAAGGTCACNGGTGTCTCTCTTCCCCAGCGAGAACGCAGACTCCACAAATGGAAGACCTTGATCTTTCCCAGCACCTCCCTCACTGTGCCCAGGATAGCGCTTGACAGATGGTAGGTAGGTTCTCAATACGTGCTCGCTGAGGGGCGCTGGGGTGGTGCAGTCGGTTAAGCTTCCGACTTCAGCTCAGGTCCTGGTCTCATGGTTTGTGAGTTTGAGCCCCGCGTCCTGCTTGGAGTTCTCTCTCTCAAAATAAATAAACATAAAGTAATACTTACTGAATTAAGCAAACACCGATCTCATGGTAACAACCAGAAACAATAAGGTCTTTTTATTTTGCTTGTTTTTTAACAGTCCAAAC
>NW_027527807.1:1448513-1449350 GCF_008692635.1 Crocuta crocuta
CCCCTCCTCTGCTTGTGCCATCTTTCCATCTCTTAAAATAAATAAACACCTTTTTAAAAAAAACCCCACTAAAACCTTTGAAAAGTAGTTGTTTGGATAAACTATTTTTCTAGATAGATGAAGATGAACGCTTAAGTTTAATGGAATTCTTTCTGTAATGGTTCACATACTTGCAGAATTAGGATTCATAAGAAATCGATCTGAATGTCAAAAATATATTCCTCGTATATATTTGGTCTTTACCCACCGTTCCTAGCTCACAGTTCCCGAAACCTTCGGAATTGCCTAAGTGATGAGGGCTTAAAGGTGTCCTTTGTTCTGTTAATCAGGCTGCTTTTGGAAAGCATTTAAGGGTGGGGGCTGGTTGCTTCTGGAGCCCACCGAGCGATTAGAGGGTTGAAACTCTTAAGTCCCACCCTGCCTGCAGACCCCGACCGGGGATGGGGAGAGGGGCTGGAAGCTGAGTTCAATCAAGAGTGGCCAGGGGCGCCTGGGTGGCTTAGTCGGTTGAGCGTCCGAATTTCGCTCAGGTCATGATCTCGCGGTTCGTGGGTTCGGGCCCCGCGTCGGGCTCTGTGNCGCCCTTCCTCCAGACCTCGCCCTATGGATCTCTTCCTTCTGGCTGTTCCTGAGTTACCTCTTTTTATAATTAGCCGGTGATCTCGTAAGTAATACCTTTCTCTGAGTTCTGTGAGGTTCGAGTAAATTCATTGAGCCCAAGGAGGGAGTCTTAGGAACCGCTCATTTATACCAGTTGGTCTGAAGTACAGGTCACAGCCTGGGCTTTGCTGCTGGTGCCTGGAGTCGGGGGGCGGGGGGGGGCAGTCTTGTGAGACA
>NW_027527807.1:1449489-1451278 GCF_008692635.1 Crocuta crocuta
GTTTCCAAAACTTGTTTGTTGGTGTTGGGTGGGTGGGGGGACCTTCCCCAACACACATGTTGGAAATTGATTTTCAGAACATACAAAAGAGCACTGTTTGGCCTTAAAGTTATTAAAGGGCAGGGAACTTGGCATGTGACTTGGGGTCACCTGGACGAAGATTCCCAGGCATTCGGATACCAGGGGCTCCTGAAAGAGGGACCGAAGCCCTGTGATCCGCCGGTGTAGACGGCAGCAAGCCCTCGGGTGAATAATTTTATCCTGACAGTTTATCAATGGTTTCTTGAGCGCTCGGCACCTATGGGGGCTCTTTCGAAGGCCTGTACTTTGTTTTATTGAAATCCAGCAGCTCAAATGGTCTTCAATCCATTATTTTTACCATTCTGTTTTGGGGTTTATTATTGTGGGGCCTAAGACCTTGGAGTAGACCTTGCTTCACCCATGTATTTGCATATGGCCTTTAATGAGACGTTGCAGCCTTCTGTCACTATCTCTACTGTACAGAGGAGCAACAAAGGCTTAGGAAATTTAAATAACTCACCTAACGTCCACACTGGTGTACGACTCTGTGTAAACCGACCTTCCAGAAATTTACCGCTTGGCCTCCCAGATGAGTAGCAAGACCTTGTTGGATTCCCCAGTTCTAGTCATTTCCTAATGAGCTTGGCCCATTGCTCGCTCATTAAACACAGATGAGAAGATGCCTGGATTCATATGTTAGAATTTTCCTTAGTTTTAGGTTTTTACACAGGCCCTTTTTGAGAAAAGAATACATTGTCATAATAAATTCCATACAGTCTGGCAGGGTAAACAGATGTACCTGAGGCAGGCACAGTGCAGCCACCGTTAATGGTCTCTTGTCCATCCTTCCAAAATATTTTATGCATAGAATACAAGAAACTATACACGCACGTAGACACACACACTATATATATAAATATAGATATATGCATTTATATTAGACAAATGGAAGCATCTGTACCTTGATTGTTTTCACCTGAATGACACATCTCAGAGGGGCGCCTGGGCGGCTCGCTTTTTCCACTTCAGCTCAGGTTCATGAGTTCAAGCTCTGCATCAGACTTGCTGCTGTCAGTGCAGAGCCTGCTTTGGATGTCTATTCCCCTCTCTTCCCCTCCCCTGCTTGTGTGATCTCGTGCTCTCTCTCTCTCCCTCCCCCCTCAGATAAAGATTTAAAAAATTATATATCTTAAATACAATTCCTTTTTTATTGTTAAACCTATACATTTACTCCTGTCTGATTTTTACCAATATTTGACGATTAAGTCTTTGAAGCATACACAATTGAAAGAGAGACAGTGAGTACAGACGTACACGTTATGTAGATTTTAGAATTAACACTTTACAGTGTCTGTTTTATTATCTATCCACCATTCATCTTATTTTCTTTTTAAAAATTTTTTATGTTTGTTTATTTTTGAGGGAGAGAGAGCGCGCGCGCACAAGTGGGGGAGGGACAGAGAGGGTGACACTGAATCCGAAGCAGGCTCCAGGCTCTGAACTGTCAGCACAGACCCCGATGAGGGGCTCGAACCCATGAACCATGAGATCTTGACTGAGCTGAAGTCCAGCGCTTAACTGACTGAGCCACCCAGGCACCCCATTATCTTATTTTCTTTAATGCATTTCAAAATAAATGGCAGACATACCATGAACCAGCATTAAATGTTTGTTTACGGTTTTTAAGGTAAAATTTACACAAAATGCAAAGTAGAAGTCATAAATCTAGCATTTGATGAGTGTTGATAAAGGACTACACCATGTAACC
>NW_027527807.1:1451330-1452752 GCF_008692635.1 Crocuta crocuta
CCATCACTCAAAAAATTTCCCTAATGCCTCATTCCCTGTCATACCCCACCTACACTCTCACCAGAGGTAATGTTTTGATTTTTTTTTCACAGTAGATTAGTTTGGTCTCTTCTCGGACTTCATATAAGTGGCATCAGACAGTATGTACTTTCTTGTGTAAGGCTTTTATTTGACATCCTATTCCTTCATATTGTGTATCAGTAATTTGTTCCTTTTTATCACTAAAATGTATTCCATTATATAAATATGTACTATACATTATTTTACATTTATGTCAAAGATCCATCTCTAATTTTTTTTTTCAAAACATTTTAATGTTTTATTTTCTTATTTTTTAGAGAGAGAGAGAGACAGAGACAGAATGAGAGTGAGGGAGGGGTAGAGAGAGAGGGAGACACAGAATCCAAAGCAGGCTCCAGGCTCTGAGCTGTCAGCACAGAGCCCGATGCGGGACTCAACTCACGAACCGTGAGATCATGACTTGAGCTGAAGACGGACATTTAACCGGTGGAACCACCCAGGTGCCCTTCAAATTAATTTTTGTGTATGATGTGAGGGAGGAGTTGAGCTGTATTTATTACCTTTCCGTGTGGAGATCCAGTCATTCATTCCACCGCCATTTGTTGAAAAGCTATTCCTTTCAATGTTGGATTGCTTTAGTGGCTGTTCCAAAAAATTAAATAACTGTTGAAAGCGTGGGGCTTTTTCTGGACTCTGTTGCATTAATCTTTATGCCAGTACTATCCCGTCCTAGTAATGGAACTTGATAGTAATCCTGGAAGTAAGGTAGCGTGTTTCTCCAAGTTTGCTCTTTTTCTAACTCCTGTTACTGCTCTGTGTGCTTTTGATGCCATATACTTCTAGGGAATTAGGTTGTTAATTTCTACAAAAAGAAAAAAAAGAAAAGAAAAAAGAAAAAGAACATGTGTTAGAGACTGCATTCAATCTATAGATCAGTTTAAGGATTGATAACTGACATCTTAGAAACATTAAGCCCTCCAATTCATGAACATGGTGAACTTTTCCATTTTCTTAGGTGGTCATTACCTCCAGTAAAGTGCTGAATAGATATGCTGAAAGTAGTCATTCTTCCCTTGTTCTGACGGGAAAAACATTCACTGTTTCACCATTAAATGTGATGTTGACTCTAGTGTTTTTTTTGTTTGTTTGTTTGTTTTTGGTAAATGCCTTTTATCTAAATAAAGAAGTTTCCTTCTATACCTAGTTTGCTGAACGTTCTTATGATGAGTGGGTGTTGAATTCTCCCATATGTGGTTTTTCCTTTATTCAATAAATATAGCAAATTCCATTGTTGAATTTTTTGAATTATACCAGTCTTACATTCCTGAGATAAATGTTGCAGAGTTATGCTATATCTTTCTATATTTTTGAATTTTATTTGCTCAAATTTTGGTTTTTTGT
>NW_027527807.1:1452953-1454081 GCF_008692635.1 Crocuta crocuta
TAGTCTCTTAGTATTTTTTTTAAGGTTTATTTATTATTTTTAAGTAATCTCTATTCCCAAAGTGGGGCTCGAACTCACAACCCTGAGATCAAGAGCCCCATGCTCCTCCTACTGAGCCAGCCAGTCATCCCTGTGTTTTTTGTTCTGTAATGAGTTTCTCACCTTTTAAAATTCTGTTTATGCTTTGTCTCACAAAAGAAGCTGTGAATTGATCCCTCTTCCTCTATTATTTGAAAGAGTTTAAGATTCATGTTATTTCCTTCTTCAATATTTGATACAATTCACCAGTGAAGCTCTAAGAGCCTGAAGTTTTCTTTTTGGACAGTTACAAAAAATAAAAAGATTGTTTAAGATTTCTTGTGTGATTTTGGGGTGCCTGGGTGGCTCAGTCGGCAAAGCATCTGACTTCAGCTCAGGCCATGATCTCACAGTTCATGGGTTCAAGCCCTGCATAGGGCTCTGTGCTGACACCTCAGAGCCTGGAGCCTGCTTTGGATTCTGTGTCTCCCTCTTTCTCTGACCCTCCCCTGCTCACGCTGCCTCTTTCTTTCTCTCTCTCTCAGAAATAAATAAGACATTTAAAAATTTATAAAAGATTTATTGTGTGATTTAGATTTTCTGTTTTATTTTTGTCAGTTTGGGGAAGTTGTATTTTTCAATAAATTAGCATATTTCATCTAAGCTGTATTCTTTGTTCCAAAATTATCCGTAATATTTCTTTATTATACTCTAATATCTGTAAAATTGGCAGTGATAACCACTGTTTCATTACTTACATTGCTAATTTGTATCCTCCCTCTTTCCTCCATAATCAGTCTAACTGACGGAGTTTATCACTTCTGTTGGACATTTCAGAGAATCCAATTTTGGCTTTGTTCGTGTTCTCTGATGGTTGTCTGTTTTCTTCCTTTTTTCTTTTTTTAGTTTATTTATTTGTTTTGAGAGAGCGGGAGAGAGAGAAAATCCCAAGCAGGCTCCGTGCTGTCAGCGCCAAGCCCTGCGCGGGGCTTGAACTCATGAACCCAGAGATCATGAGCTGAGCGGAAATCAAGAGTCTGTCGCCCAACTGACTGAGCCACCCAGGTGCCCCCAGTTGTCTGTTTTCTTTTGTGTGCATATCTGCTCTTC
>NW_027527807.1:1454144-1464093 GCF_008692635.1 Crocuta crocuta
GTGTGGATATCTGCTCTTCATTCTTTTTTTCTTTCTACTTATTGAGGATTATTTAGGGTTAAAGATTATCTTTGCGTTTCTGTTTCTAGCTTTTTGGAGTGGAACTTTTTTCTATTATAGGTATTTACAACTACAGAGTGTTCTCTAAGCACTGCTTTATCTACATTCCATAATTCATATGTGTTATATTTTTATTTATTTTGATATATTATTGTTATTCAAAATATTTTCTAGTTCTGCTTGTGATTATTTCCTCGCCTGATCATTTAGTAGCAAGCTATTTAGTTTCCAAATATTTATTTCCTTATATAGATATGTTATTGTTATGGGTTTATAATTTAACTCCCTTGTGATCAGAGAACCTATTTTGTATGATTTCAGTCAGATTAACCACACCGACTTTTGGCTCAGGAAGCGGTCTTTCTACACCCAGACAGGAGTGTGCACTCAATNCTATGTTAAATTTTTTTAACATTTTAATTTATTTTTCAGAGAGAGAGACAGAGACACAGAGAGAGACAGAGTGCGAGTAGGGGAAGGGCAGAGAGAGAGGAGTAGAGGACACAGAATCCGAAGCAGGCTCCATGTCACTGGCACCTGCCTTCGAAATAGCAAAAATGCCACCATACATTTCCGAAGTCCCAACTGGGGGCATTGAACAGCCCTCAGTTAAGAATCGTTGTTGTTAAGTCACTTCGTTGTCTTGGTAGAGAAACTGAGACTCAAAGAGCGTAGGTACCTTGCTCAGAGCTGAACACCAATTTTTTTGTCTTCAGAACCGTGACTAAGCCCTTGTTCTCATTTTAGTTCTCTGAACTGTATTGGGCTCTGAGGCTGGTCATGAAAATATTCCAACTATAACTAAAATGTAAAGCTAGGAGATATTTTTATTTCTCGTGTCCTAAATTAATACCATCTGTTGGGAAAATCGCCCTGCCGAAGTTAAGAGGTGGGGGGTTCTGAATCCGACTGTAGCCTATGTTTCCCGGACATTCTGTAGAGTGAGGGTTGCATTTGCTGTTCTTCTCTGCTGGGCTGATCCAACTATGTTTATAAAATGCTCCATGCAAAACCTCCGCAAGGAAAAGCCTCAATATAATCTCAGCAGAATAATTAGTGCTTTATTTTGGTTCTGTATAAATATGTATACATTTCTATTTTTAAATTCTGAAAAGCTCAGTTCTTAGTATTTTTTCTTCTGGAGTTTAATGGGCATGAATACGATCTCGGGCTGCATATTGTCATAAGCATAGCTACTGAAACAGCTCCTAAAACGGCTTGAAACCCAGTTCCCGCAGTTGTACCACCCACACACGACTTAGCTCATCCCTACGTCCCCAGGATGAGGCAGGTATTGAACTTGATCTGTGCAAGATCCGAACCTGCGTCAGNACCCACTGAGGAGAGGAGACTGTTGTTCCAAATGGCTAGGCTAAGAAATCACACCAAGTCTCGAACGGGAAAAGGCTAAATATGTACCAGACACTGAGATTATGCTTCTTCCTTTGGACAAGAAAAGGTTGAGATGGGACTGAAAACAAAGCGGCAAGGCAAATACGTGAATAGAAACATTTAGCAGATGGATAGGGCAAAGGGGGTTCTGAGTGGGTGTTGGCAGAAATCGTCACAGTTCTTGGATTCCGTCCAACCAGATTGGTGCTGTTTAAGTATGGAAGATTTTCTTTGTAGCGTTTGTTAGTAATTGATAGGAAGAATTTGCGCTAGGGTACTTTATCATTAGGTTGCGTTAGGTTACTTACCCACTTTTTTCGTATAGCAAATACTTATTGAGTACCTACTGAAAGTCCAGCATTATTCTAAAACGCTGCAGTGAGGGGGCGCCTGGCTGGCTCAGTTAGCAGAGCCAGCGACTCTTGATCTTGGGGTTGTGAATTCAAGCCCCACCTTGGGTGTAGAGATTACTTAAAAATAATTTAAAAATCATAAGACAATAAAATGATGTCGTGAAAAAGACAAAGATTGCATGACCTCCCTTATGTGTGGAATCTTAAAAAACAAAACAAAACACAGCTCTTAGTTACAAAGAACAGATTGGGGGTTGCTAGGGGGAGGGGTTAGGGAATGGAGAAAATGGACAAAGGGCGTTAAGTACAAGCTTTTAGTTATAAAATAAGTCCTGGGGATGTACTATACAGCATGGTAACTACAGGTAACATGCTGAATTGCACGTTTGAAAGCTGCTAGGAGAGTAGTTTTTTTTTTTAATAGAATTTCATGCTGGAGATGACGTCTATTTACTTTTTGGTAGAGAGAGGGACTGCTTGCAGGGAAGGGGCAGAGAGAGGGAGAGCGAGAGAATCCAAGTGGACTCCACACTGTCAGCGCAGAGCCAGATGCAGGGCTCAAGCTTACAAACCGTGAGATCGTGACCTGAGCCAAAATCCAGAGTCGGACACTTAACTGACTGAGCCACCCACGTGCCCCAAGAGAGTAGATCTCAAAAGTTGTCATCGTAAGAAAAAATTCTGTAACCATGTGTGGTGGCACATGCTAACTAGACTTCCTGGGATCGTTTCACAATGTATACAAATATGAAATTATATGTCTTATACTTGAAGCTAATGTTAAATGTCATTTACACCTGAAGCTAATGTTAGTTGTCAGTTATGCCTCAATTTTCAAAAATGTAGATANGGGGGGGGGAGATTGAGAGAAGAGCTTAGTCTTCTGAAGCTAACCCCCTCACTGAGTATTTAGATGATGTGGGGGGTAGGAAGTACACGTGAGGAACGTTAGGGAAATCTTCTCTGATAAAACACTGTGTGAGCAGAAATGTGAAAGAAGTAAAAAGGAGAAGATGGGTCCAGGCAGAGGGAACAGCATGTATAGCTCTGTGAGCCTGGGGCAAGCCTAGTATATTCCAGAAATAGCAAAGAGACAGTGTGGCTGGAAGGGAATACGGGAGGGGAGAGTGTTAAGAGATGAGGAACACTTCCATTACCATAGGCTCATGTCTAATTAGAAATGTATGACAAAGGGCTCCTGGGTGGCTCAGTCAGTTAAGTGTCCAACTTCGGCTCAGGTCATGATCTCACAGTTCGTGGGTTCAAGCCCCGGATTGGACTCTGTGCTGACAGCTAGCTCAGAGCCTGGAGCCTGTTTCAGATTCTGTGTCTCCCTCTCTCTGATCCTCCCTTGCTTATGCTGTCTCTCTCTCTCTCAGAAGTAAATAAAACATTAAAAAAACTTAAAAAAAAAAAAAAGAAATGTATGATGACACTGCTTTTGTGACTTTGCAAGAGAAAGAGTAGCTACGGGTGAAGCGTGTTCTCATTGTTTCAGGTCACCTTATGTGTCCCTTTCTTTTCCAGTACTGAACCTCTGTTCCCTTTCTGCCCATCTTTACCCACATCTCTCTGTTTATCCTTTTATTCTCTATCCTGCTAGAGAATTGAAATTGGGCAGATTCAAATAAATCCAGGAACCAGAGCAGACCATTGTGGAAAGCAAACGTCCGTTCTGAGTATTGGTTTTATGATAGCGGAGTTGTGTCCTCAAAGGCAGGCTCAGGAGGGTCGTGAGAATCACGGGCACAAGCTAACTTCTCCCCAGGAAAGGAATCCAGGCCTCTCAGCTCCTGAATCCTACCTCCTATGGTCTCTATTAATATTTTCCTATCAACTGTGACCTTAGACTCCTGAAGAGAGTTGTGGGTCTTTCACAGTCGTCTTCTGGATCCTAGTAACTGATTGTACTCCGGATCACCTGATTTTCCTCCGCTCCAGGGGCTTGACAACAGCTGATTTGTGCAACTGCTCAGAACTCTGTTAACAGTTAGATTCTATGTCTACTGTGGGGGAAGAAACTCCTAGTAGTCCGGGTGCAATAGGGTCACAGCTTAGACTAAGGGGAAAAATGAGAAAAGGGAGAAATAAGGACAGACTTGAGAAATCCGTAGCTGGGGATATTGCCAGGACTTAGGGATGGATTAGGTAACAGATGCTGAGGGAGAAGGCGATGTTATAACTGACTCTTTGGTTTCTGACTTACCAAACTGAGTGGAAAGTGGAACTATTCACTGGGGCGTGGCATACCGGAAGAGAACCTGGCTGGTGGAGGAAGATTATAAGGAAAAATCGCATTTAAAATGCCTTGGAGAGGGGCGCCTGGGTGGCTTAGTCGGTTAAGCGTCCGACTTTCGCTTAGGTCATGATCTCACGGTTCGTGGGTTCGAGCCCCGCGTCGGGCTCTGTGCTGACTGCCAGCTCAGAGCCTGGAGCCTGTTTCAGAGTCTGTGACGCCCTCTCTCTCCGACCCTCCCCTGCTCACGCTGTCTCTCTCTCTCTCTCTCCTAGAAATAAAATAAAAAATTTAAAAAAAATTAAAAAAAAAAAAACACATTGTCAACAGCTGAGTCCCTTAATTCCCGGGACCACCCTAGCCCCCAGAACAAAAATACTCTGCAGTTTAGTCTCAGCCGTAACCGGCCGACGGTGTGTCCTATGCGCAGGTAGCAGCTTGTGGGGAGGACAGTACTACTGAGCCAGGAGCGGTTGCGAGGGCGGAGGCAGTGAAAATGCTTTTACGGTTCACACGGGGTGGGGTGTAATGGCGAGTATCATAACGAAAATGCTGAGAGTGCATTTCTCTTGTGCTTTTGGCTGCTCATCAGCAGCTCGTCAATGATCTTTGATATATAGTCGCTCAGATCTCCGTGCTAGCCGTGACCGGAGATACTTTGAAATGAGGAAAACTGCCACTCTCTGTTCCTAAGGACAAAGGAGTGCCAGAGATGGCAGTTTTGTTTCGTATCCAAGAAAGGAGAGTGGAATTTGGGGTGAGCGGAGAAGGGAGAGAGATTGGCTTTCCAGCGCGTGGCCTAGAAATAGTTCACTCCCGACATCATCTACAGAGATTGTCTGGGATCATGTCTGGCTCCCACTGAATGCTTAATAAATGCTTGTTGGAGCTGATCTTTAACTATTTCTCTCACGTGGAATAATGGTAAGTGACTCCTTCCTTTTTTTAAATGTTTGTTTATTTTGAGAGAGAGCGAGCACACGTACGAGTGGGGTAGAGACTGAGAGAGAGGGAGAGAGAGAATCCCAAGCCTGCTCCATGCTTAGCGGGGAGCCCAGCGTGGGGCTCAATCTCATGACCATGAGATCATGACCTGAGTGGAAATCAAGAGCCAACGCTTAACCACCCAGGCTCCCCTCATTCTGATCGGTTTCTGGCATACTGCTACCAGATCATTCAATGAAACCAGCAGCAACTGAAGAAGTGATTAAATATTAACATTTACACCCAGTATGCTGCATCACATTGTGTGTGTGTGGTTTCTCTGCTGCCTACAACCTAGTTCCTCACAAGGCTGACAATTCTTCAATACTTCTTAGTAGGCAATTGAGTAGGAATGTTCTGCAAGTATAGGAATATTGACCTGGTGGTGCCGAGCAGCTCTTTATCTTTACTGAGACGAGGACCAGAGAAAACGGATTTCAATTGTATAAATTAAACACCTCCTGTGACATCAGATAAAACTTACCTATATAGATTATTTGAAACTGACACAATACAGCCAGATTAAACTTCTAAGAGCATAGTTCTGATCTAATAATTATTACTCAAAGACCTTTATTTATTTAAAAAAAAATTTTTTTTAATGTTTATTTCTAGGAGAGAGAGAGAGAGACAGCGTGAGCAGGGGAGGGTCAGAGAGAGAGGGAGACACAGACTGAAACAGGCTCCGAGCTGGCAGTCAGCACAGAGCCCGACGCGGGGCTCGAACCCATGAACCGCGAGATCATGACCTAAGCGAAAGTCGGACGCTTAACCGACTAAGCCACCCAGGCGCCCCTCCTACTCAAAGACCTTTAATGGCTCCCCATTGGTTGGGGAATAAAATTAATCCCTTAATCTGGCTCTATGATTTGTTCTACGTTTCAAGGTTATATCTTGCTCTTCCCCTTCACAGACCCTAAACTTTGACCTAAACTATTCTTTACATGTTCCCTTGTGTTTCCTCCTGCTGTGCCTTCTAATGTATATGAACTTTCTCACATTCAGGTCCATCCACATCCTATCCACCCTTTGGTTGAACTGGGTTCGAAAGCTCCCTTTTTTTCCCATGAAATTATGGTTGATCCCTTCAGAATAATCCCATTTTCCTTTCTCCAGACATTTTGAAGAGTTTTTATGGTGACAACATAGGCCGACCATCTCCTCCTTGAAACCCTCAAATCCCCAAAGCTATGAAAATAGAAAAAAATGTCATAATTCATTAAAGAATCAGAACTGACCTGAACCTATTTGGTAGCAAAACGTACCTGAGATGATGTGAGACTCTCTCTAGTCTCTATTTATCTCACTTTAGCGTTCATGGTTCTACACTTTAATTCAAGATATAAATGTGTTTGATAATGGGCTACTGCCCCAAATCCCACTCAGAGTGTTATTTAATACTCAGTATATGGGTCTTATTACTGTTCTAAGTCTGAAAATTTACGAATTCTGTAATCATCTGTTTCCAAGGTTTTTAGATAGGGATTGTAAACTTGGTTATATTTATATACAACTGGGTTTTTTTGGTTTGTTTTTGTTTTTGTTTTTTTGCTGCCTAAAATCTAAACAATCATTCCATTCTGGGAGAATCTGCTGATGTATGAGTCTTGGGGGAGGGGGACTTAGTGTTCCATTTCCACGCTGGATTTTGAAGGGGCCATGTACCTGCTCCTCCATGGCATCTGGTCATGGAGACATAACCTAGGCTTTCACTAGAGCCTAGGTTCTGCTCCCGCCTAGGACTTTGAATTCTGAGGGACTACTACAAAGAAACAGGAAAGGTTGGAGATGACTGATCGAGGTGGTAGAGTCAGGTGGCCAGTGGCAGTGATGCCCCTACGCTGCTATTGCTGTGGAGTGACATGGGTTCTGATTCTTGTTTCCTAGTCGCCTTTGTTTCTTGACTATTTCTGAACCTACTTTGCCTGCCTTCCGGTTGGTTCTGTGAACTATCCAATGTTCTTTCAAGAAACGTTTCCCTTAAGTTACTTGGGGAAAACCTTGGGGATCTGTTACTTGGATCCCAAAACCTTAATGTAGAGACTAGATCATCTTTTCATCTTTGCCTGACTTAGTCAATTTGGGCTTCTATAACCATGTACGATAGACTGGGTAGCTTGTAAATGCAACAGAAATTTCTCCCTTCCAGTTCCAGAGACTGGAAGTTTGACATCAGGCTGGCAGCATCGTTAGTTTCTGATGCAGACTCTCTCTTTTCCAGGGTGTAGACTGCTGACTTCTTGCTGTATCATCACATGGTAAAAAGAGCTCGCTAGCTCTCTGGCCTCTCCTTTTAAGGGAAGTAATCCTATTCATGAGGGTGCCATGCTCATGACCTAATCACCTCCCAAGGCCCTTCCTTCTAATATCATCTCATTGGGATTAGGTTTTCAACATATGAATTTTGGGGGGACATAACCATTCAGTCCATAGCACCACCCTCATCGAGATTTGAAGCTTTTTAAAAATGAGAATCCTGTATCTTTTCATCTTTGTATCCTCAAAGACCCTAGTGATAACAGATAATTGATTACTTTTATATATGATAGTGACACGATCATACTGGTATTTTAGAAATCTCACTCTCTTTGATGTATGAAAAATGGGGTAGGAGAGGAAAGGTTGGAGTACTCCAGTTAAAGACTGGAATACTGGGGGGCAGGCGATTTTTGTGGTATGTCTTGGGGATGGAGATGGAGAGAGATTTTATGGATTTGAGAGATGTTTAAGGAGGATTTGCTCACTGATTGATCGTGGGAGATAATGGATAGAGAGGAATAAAAATGACTCTCAAATATCTGGGTATCTGGATTCAGTTCCTAGTTGGATAATGGTGTCATTCGAAGAGCTAGGAACATTAGGAGTGTGGTGGGGGGAGGGGTCGAAGGAGATAATTGGGTCAACTGGAAATGTGTTGAGTTTCTTGACCATTGGACAGGTCCTGTAGACCATGAGTGATGGGTCTAAAGCTCATTCAGGGTCAGAGATTAGGTATCCTCACAATATCATTAAGTGACTGAGTATGGAATTGACCATCTTCACCTTCTTGGCTTGCTCTTGGCCCTTGAGGTTTTTTTTCTTTTCGGAAGAAATCTTTTAAGGCACAAAGAACTCAGGAGTGAAAAGAGGCATCCTGGTTTCTAATTCCACCCATGTTGCCGGTTAAATTTGTAATCTCAGAAGTCACTTCTGTTCCATCTTTACAAGGGGCTGCTATCTGCCCCCGAGACCTCACAGGATAGTCATGGGAATCAAGTGAGAACTTGATGTGGATAAAATTGCTGGGATAACATAAACGTGCTTGTGAAAGACGTTAATGCTCTTGCCTTTTCCGTACGCTCCGCTAACGATCCCAGGATTTTTTGAGTTATGTTGGGACTCTGAATACTCTGGCTAATGAGCTGTGAGTAGATGTGACCTGTGTCACTGCTAAGTCACAGCATCAAGAGTTTGTGCACCATCTCCAAGGTCCCCGTTCCTCTTCTTTAGTAACCATGGATACGATATGTTGAGATCTTGGCATTATAAAATAGAAGGAGCAGCAATCTCTGAGTCATAAAATGGAGGGAAGAAAACCCCACCTCCCTCATGACCCCCAAATGACTTTGCATGAGTGAGAAATCAATTTTTTCGTGTTTTTAAGTCTCTGAAGTTTGGGGACTATAGGTTACTAAAGCATATCTAAGCCTCTTCTGGTTACCATAGTGTTGCAAGCATAAGACATTGTTACTTGAGATTTTTGTGGAAGTCGGTGGGAAGCCGGAGACATGGGACTCTAAACAGCTTTTGGAGATAGCAGACGACAAAAGCAAGGAAGACGGTTTGGGGTGAGGGAGAACTTGGGACTTGGGGGACTTGACTAGAAGGCTGTGGCAGTAACCCAAAGGTGAGGGGATACATTTTTGGACATGGGAATAGAAAAGGGAAATCCTATGGGTGAAAATGATAGTCATTTTGAAAGAAAGTGGATAGAGTCTGTGGCTAATTGCAATGAGAGCTATGTCAGCAGAAATTGCCAAAGATGATTCAAAGTTTTAAGGCTGAATAGCTTAAGAGGATAAAAGTGTTGTTACCAGGGACCAAGTTATTTGGAATCGAACAGAATTTGATTGGAGGAGGTAGCGGTGGGAAAGGGAGTTTATTGTGGATATAATTTGTTTGTGTGGAAAGAGCTCACAGTTCAAGAAAATGTCTAATATCCAGGCAGAGCTATTAGCACTGGGACTCAAATGAAAAGATCGAACTGGATATGTATGAAGCCATAGTATGATGCATTGGTTAGTACTCCCAATGTGGGAGGATGGGATGGAGGAGAAGGAGTCTATGAGACCAACTGGTAAAAACCAAGCGGGGATGTTCATTCATTCACTCATTCATTCAGTCAACAAATATTTACTAAGCACAAATTAGGTGTCATGTATTTATTCAAACATATTAATTACTCAACAAACCGGTAACTGTGATTTGGGTTAGTTTTCTTACCTTAGCACTTCCAAGATGGAAGGTGGGACCATTAGTATAATTGGTACGCATATTTCAAAAGTTGTTTTACAGACATTCTTTTTATTTATTTAAAAAAAATTTTTTAATGTATGTTTATTTTGAGAGAGAGACAGACAGAGCATGAGCAGGGGAGGGCCAGAGAGAGAGGGAGACACAGAATCTGAAGCAGGCTCCAGGCTCTGAGCCATCAGCACAGAGCCCGATGTGGGGGTCGAACTCACAAACTGCGAGATGATGACCTGAGCTGAAGCCAGATGCTTAACTGACTGAGCCACCCAGGCGCCCCACATTCTTTTTAGAGCCTACCTATTAAAGACAGCTAATACAATGAAGTAGCCTGCTGAGACCATAGCTATGACTGGAATGTCGTTATATTAATGCAAAAATAAGAGTGAGCATGCCACTTATGTCCTTAGTGTTT
>NW_027527807.1:1464098-1464382 GCF_008692635.1 Crocuta crocuta
TCCGGACGATCTCAGATCCTCAGTTTTCCTCTTTCATCCACAGAGAGGGAAGACCATTTTAGATACATCATAAAAGTTACAGAACTTAGGCATAGAAGATTGTTTTATTTCAAATTCCATTAAACATCTTACGGATACATAAGGTCTTTCGAAGAAAAACAGGCGTGTTAGCTAAATGTAGTTTGACATTAAAATATATATTAGCAGAGAACTGAGAAATAGATTTCAGATTAAATCATCTCTGAACTTCTCTGTACTGACAGGAGAGGAAAGCCTTTACAATC
>NW_027527807.1:1464449-1466282 GCF_008692635.1 Crocuta crocuta
AGTCAACACAGAGCCCGACGCGGGGCTCGAACCCACGAACCGCGAGATCATGACCCAAGCGAAAGCCGGACACTTAACCGACTAAGCCACCCAGGTGCCCCTAGGAGGTCATTTTAGAAATCAACCAGCTGACTCTGTAGGGGCCATAAAGCTTCCTGTCAGCAGAATGGGTGACAAGAATATACAAGACAGAAGAGTGTAGAGCACGTCAACAGAAATGAAGAAGAAAAGGGATGGGTTTTCATAAAAAAAGTTCTCACNTAATTGTTTACACTTCCTTCCTTTCCTGGGGTGTCCTTGGAAATTCTTGGTGTCCTCTCCTCCAAGAGTGGATGTAAAAATAACACTCATTCTTTCATTTCTGCATCACAGTGCAGCTGCCCAGGATTGAGTGGGCTATCGAAGCCGACCGGAAGCCTTGACTTGGTGAGTGCAATTTTTAACCTGTCAAGTCAGCTGGTCATGGGCCACGTAAGGACTGGTTGTCTGAAAGATGGGGTATCTTCTAGGAGACCCGCAGGGTGTCCCGTATTTTCTACATATTTAAGGACCCTTCTAGATAAGGATGGAGGCAAGACGTTTGCCAGATTGAAATTCATTGCCGCAGTGAATGTGTTTGTGATGAGATCAATAAGATACTTGCGCTATTTACCACTGACTAGAGCTGAGCTTCTGTATTTAATAGTGCTTTATTGATCTTATGGTTATTTTTGAAACCGTACATGTTTCATATCAGTATTTAATTTATTTCCACAAAACGCAAAGTTTACCTTGAGAAGAAATTTCTACCGTGTTTAAATGTTAGCTAAAATAGCACAAACCAAATATCCCTGTACTAAGAAAATAACCCCGGGATGGAGGGCTGGCTTTGCTTCTGAGCCAGCAAATCCTGCTTCCTAAGCTCTAGTGTGCATAAGGCTTTCCCACTCCTCTCCTCCTGTTGCTACGGAAACCTCTTTCAGTGTCTGGGCTCTAAACAGCTGACTCATTTCAAAGTCTGGCTCTCAAACTCTCAGCTCACAGCTTAGAGAGAGACAAATGGAAACAAAGGAAAACACAGAAACAATGAAATATCAATATATACCATTTCATTAAAAGAGAATAAATTACATGTCTCGAATAAAGGGAGCTGGTAAGGTCATGCAAATCGCCGGTGGCTACGGACTGCAGTCCAGGTGTCCCAGAAACGCAACAGAGGCCACAGTCAGTAAAAAGAGATTTCTGTCCTTTGGATTTAGTGACACAGAATAAAACCGAAGCTTAAAGAGAGATTCTCTGCAGCTCCCTCATATCAAAGCAGTCTAACCAGCTACGTATGTAAACACAAGCAAAGAGCGTGAGCCGCAGATTAGCCAGCATTGGATGGGGGTGCAGGGAGAGAAGGGGGAGGGTAGAGGTGTCTTAGAAAAGCCCAAAGCCATCTCGGGAAGTGTCCAAACAAAGCTCGAAGGCCTCTCTTCAAAGCACGTTCTAAAGGGGACTTCCTGTTTTAGTGTCTTTGGCTCTATTAGGTCAACATATTCCATGGACACGCGGCGCCATGTTTAGAATAAGACTGAGGGAATAAAAGTCCCAGCACTCTTCCCTGCCCACTCGCCCGGAAGATATGGTGNCCGACATGGGGCTCGAACCCACAGACTGTGAGATCATGACCTGAGCCGAAGTTGGACACTTAACAGACTGAGCCACCTGGACGCCCTGTGATTTACTTTTATGTATTGAAGATCAACTTTAGTTTCGTAGTGAGAAACTTCTTTTTGAAGACCTAGCATGGTAGGGATTAGGAGAAAATGCTGCCATGAGAATTCAGAGTAAATTTTTTTTTTTTGATTT
>NW_027527807.1:1466324-1466887 GCF_008692635.1 Crocuta crocuta
TTTTTTTTGATTTTGAGAGAGAGAGGGAGAGTGTGTGTGTGTGTGTGTGTGTGTGTGTGTGTGTATGAGCAGGGGAGGGACAGAGAGAGAGAGGGAGAGAGAGAGAGAGTCCCCAGCCCCATTTTATATGGAGCTCCAACTGACAACTCTGTGCCCTTCCCATTTTAATGTGGGGAATTATGTACATAATCATATATAAATTATGTAAAAAATGATATCTATAATCTTTTGTATCTTATATATATTTAGAATTGTTTAGCTTTCATAAGATGATATTGTCTCTGTGATCTTGTGCCTCTGAAAGTATTGGCCATAGTATAGCTCACATGAGCATTTAAGCCTCATTTTGTTCTCATTAACAATGTAAATTCTTTGTGACTTTATGGTGGGAAGGTCCAAGTCAATAATACATGTCACCAAAATAATATCGGTGAAAAGAAGGGGAAAGGATCATGAACCAATGCATGTTGAGTCTGCAAAATATCCGAAGCACTGCTCCCAAACAGGAACTATTAATGGCAGTAGGCAAGGCTTTTACCTTAACAAAAGTTATAACTCTAGGG
>NW_027527807.1:1466929-1470482 GCF_008692635.1 Crocuta crocuta
ACTTCCTCTTAACTCATTCTGTGCATTGCTGCTAAATTAATGGGTTCTGCTGATGAGCCTTGAAAGGCTAACTAAGCTGGTAAAGCAAGGGAATGCTCTTAAATCAGTATGTCTGGAATTTAGCAAAAAATACTGTGGGAAGCTGAATAATGGCCCATGAAATATATTTTCCTTCAGAACCCTAGTATCTGTTATTTTCCAAATACGTTAATTTCCAAAGCAAAAGGGACTTTGCAGGGGTGATTAAATTAAGGAACTGAGGGGCGCCTGGGTGGCTTAGTCAGTTAAGCGTCCGACTTTCACTTGGGTCAAGATCTCGCAGTTTGTGGGTTCGAGCCCCGCGTCGGGCTCTGTGCTGACTGCCAGCCCAGAGCCTGGAGCCTGTTTCAGAGTCTGTATCTCCCTCTCTCTCTGACCCTCCCCTCCTCACGCTGTCTCTCTCTCTCTCCTAGAAATAAATAAAACATTAAAAAAATAAATTAAGGAACTGAGATGGGGAGACAACGTGAAATCTCCAAGTGGGCCCAGTGTAATCAGTCTTACAAAGGGAAGATGGGTTGGCTCAGTTGGTTGGGCATCTGCCTCTTGATTTCTGCTCAGGTCATGATGCCAGGGCCATGGGATCAAGCCTCGAGAACCCTAAAAGCAGAATTAGGGTCAGAGAGTGGGGGGAGGCTGTGATAATGGAAGCAGAGGTCGGAATGATGCTTTGAAGATTGTTGAAGGGGTGGGAGGCAGGGAAGGTGGGCATTCTCTGAAACCTAGAAAGGACAAGGAGATCTGTTCTCTCCTGGAGTTTCCAAAAGGAACACAGCCTTGCCAGTACCTTGATTTTAACCAAGTCAAGCCCACTCCAGACTTCTGAGCTTCAGAACTGTAAGAAAATAAATTTGTGTTGTTTTAAGCCTCTAAGGTTGTCGCAGTTCAATACAGCAGCAGTAGTAACTAATACAGCTAATACAGATGCTCATTAATTTCAGCAAAGAATTTCATTACAGCCTTAGAAACGAGAGGGAGAAACATGGACTAGATGATAGGGTTGGTAAGTGACATCACATCTGGTGGAGATGTATACAGTGTGAATGGAACAATGTTAATGTGGGGAGAGAATGCCCCTGACATGCTAGCTGCCTTTGTGCTTGGCTTTGGCCCCTTCATCAGTTTCTCTGAAGACACAGAAGGCAGATGGCTTGGATGGTTCTCAAGGGAATTAAGCTGAATGAAAACAACTCATCTCAAAAGGTTACATGCTGTATGATTGCGTTTAGATAGCTTTCATTTTTTTATTGCGGTGAAATTCACATAACATAAAATTAACCATTTTAAAGTGTACATTTCAGTGGCATTTAGGGCATCCATAATGCTGTTCAGCCACCACCTGTATCAAGTTCAAATCATTTTTATCACCCCAAAAGGAAGCTCTGCGCCCATTAAGTGGTCACTCCCCATTCAATCCTCCTCCCAGCCCTTGGCAAAACCAATTTAATTTTTGTCTCTATAGATTGAACAAGTCTGGATAGTTCATATAAATGGAATGATGCAACATAGGACCCTTTGTGTCTGGTCTCTTTCACATAGCATAATATTTTTGAGGTTTATCCACATTGTAGCATGTAGCCATACTTCATTCCTTTTTATGGCTGAATAATATCCTATTGTATGGACATTCTATATTTGTTTATTCACTCAACCAGTGATGGAAATTTCAGTTGTTTCCACATTTTTTTTTGTTTTATTTATTTATGTAATCTCTACACCACATGCAGGGCTCAAACTCACGACTCTTGAGATCAAGAGTCACATGGTCTACTGACTAAGCCAATCAGGTGCCCATTGCTGTTTCCACGTTCTGGCTATTATGAGTAGTGCTGCTAAGAACATTTGTGTGCAAGTTTTTGTGTGAATGTTTTTAAATCTCTTGGGTGTCTTCATTCCCAGAGTGGAATTTCTGGGTCACGTGGTAATTCTATGCTTACCCTGAGGAACCACCAAAAGGTTTTCCACAGTAGCTGCACCATTCTCCATTCCCACCAACAATTTTTTCACCATCCTTGCCAACGTTTGTTATTTTGTATTATTATTTTTTTATTATAGACGTCCGAGTGGGTGTGTAGTGATCTGTCATTGTGGGTTTGATTCGCATTTCCCTAATGAGTAATGATGTCGAGCATCTTTCCGAGTGCTTGTTTGTCGTTTGGCTTTCTTTTAGGATAAATGGCTATTCAAGTCCTTATCCATTTTTTAATTGGGTTGTTTGGGATGTTTTGTTGTTCTTGTTGAGTTGTAAGTTTTTCTATGTTTTGGACGAGATCCTAATCAGATATGTTGTTTTCATATAGTTTCTCCTATTCTGTACTTTTTCTTTTTCCCACCATGGTTCTGTCCTTTGCACACAACTTTTTAAATTTTGATGAAGTCCAATTTACCTATTTTTTCTTTTGTTGCTTGTGTTTTTGAGGAATCCATTGCCAAATCCAGGCTCATGAAGATTTACACCTATGTTTTCATCTATGAGTTATACTTCTTTCACTTAGAGTGTTGGTCGATTTTGTGTTGATTTTTTTTTGTATGCGGTATGAGATAGGGGTCCAAATTTATGTTTTTGCCTATGGATATACAATTGCCCAAAAACCTTTAGTTGAAGAGACTCTCTTTCTCCCATTGATTGCTCTTGGGACCCCTGTTGAAAACCAACTGGCCATAGATGTTTGGATTTATTTCTGGACTCTCAGTTCTATTCTATTGGTCCATGTGTCTTTCCTTATTCAGCACCACACCATTTTAATCATGGTAGATGTATAGTAAGTTTGAAATTGCAAAGTGTTTAACTTTGTTCTTTTTTCTAAAATTATATTGGCTATTTGGGATCCCTGGTGAATTTGTATCAATTTTTGTAACAGCTTTTCCATATCTGCAGTAAAGGATGTGAAATTTAAATAGGGCAACATCGAATCTGTAGATCGATGTTGGTAGTGTTTGAATATTATCTTAATAATATTATGTCTCCAATCCACAAACATGGCATTTATTTCCATTTATTTAAGTCCTCTTTCATTTCTTTCAGCAATACCTTATAGTTTTCAGTGTATAAAATGTTCAACCTCTTTGGTTAAATTTACAGATAGGTATTTTATTCTTTTGGATGAAATNGTCTGTGTATGCTTTAGGATTTACCATGTAAAAGGTTGTGCCTTGGAGGCTTAGTCGGTTGAGCACTCAACTCTTGATTTTGGCTCAGGCCTTGATCCCAAGGTTGTGGCATTGAGCCTCGCATTGGGCCCCACTCTGAGCATGGAGCCTGTTGGGGATTCACTCTCTCTCTCTTCTTCACCCCTCTTTCCCACTCCCTCTCTAAAATAAATAAAAATTTTAGGGGCGCCTGGGTGGCTTAGTCGGTTAAGCGTCCGACTTTCGCTTAGGTCATGATCTCGCGGNAATAAAAGTGGGGTCGAACAAAAATTATAAAGTATGGAGGAGTGAGAAAAAAATATTTTAAAAAATGATCTGAGTAGACATTTTTTCAAAGAAGTCCTACAGATGACCAACAAGTACA
>NW_027527807.1:1470558-1470930 GCF_008692635.1 Crocuta crocuta
TCCTGGGTGGCTCAGTTGGTTAAGCGTCTGACTTCGGCTCAGGTCATGATCTCACGGTTCGTGGGTTCGAGCCCCGCATCGGGCTCTGTGCTGACAGCTCGGAGCCTGGAGCCTGCTTCAGATTCTTTATCTCCCTCTCTCTCTGACCCTCCCCTGCTCACGTTCTCCCTCTCTCAGAAATAAATAAATCATTAAAAAAAATTTTTTTTAAAGATAAGACACAGTAAGTGTTGGTGAGGCTATGGAGTAAAGGGAACCCTGATGCACTGTTGGACAAATGTAAATTTGTGCAGCTATAAAAAAGAATTAAATCTTGCTATTTATGACAACATGGGTGGGCCCATAGATCTTTAGAGGAAGGCGGATTCAGGA
>NW_027527807.1:1471294-1473736 GCF_008692635.1 Crocuta crocuta
CTACCTATAGCTGCCCGACAACAGAATTGGTCGTCTTTTGTCATCTCAGTCACTGTGGATATTTCAGCAGGGACTAAAACACTACATCAAGGATGTCAAAGAGGGATTCCTACACAGAAAGGGAGTTGGACTTGAGAAGCTTCATTTTATTTCATTTTTCTTTTGAGAGCGAGCACGTGCACGTGCGTGGTAGTAGAGGAGGGGCAGAGGAAGAGGGAGAGAGAATCTCAAGCAGACTCTGTGCTGAGCACGGAGCCCAACACAGGGCTCAGTCCCACCACTGAGAGATCATGACCTGAGCCGAAATGAAAAGTTGGACGCTTAACCGACTGAGCCACCCAGGTGCCTGGACTTCATAAATTTTAAAATAGTTTTCAACACTGAGATTGCATGGCTCAAATCTAGGAAGGTGAGATGACATATGGCAAAGCAATACGTTGGCTATTTAATTTCAGAGCTAGTCAGAGAGGGAGGAATCCATGTTATACTATTCCCTTTGAAGAACATTTCATGATGTGAACTGTAAATCAACCAGTGAAGTTAGAAATGGTTACTTTGACAATGATTAAAAAAATAACTAGCACTGGGTGTTATATGGAAACCATCTTGACAATAAATTATTTAAAAAAAAAAGAAAAAATAACTAGGGTATCTATTTTCATATATATGTGTGTGTATATAAAATATATCCAGTAAAACCTTGGATTGCAAGTAACTTGTTCTGTGAGGGTTCCACAAGATGAGCCAACATTTCTTTTTTTTTTTTTTTTATTGTTTTGTTCTTTTGGGGTCATATCTGAGAATTCATTGCCTNGCCAACATTTCTAATAAATTTTAACCTTATAAACAAGCAATGTCTGGCAACAGGAGTAGTATGTGATGCTGAGTATCACATGATCACAACTGAGCCAATGGTTCCTCTCTCTCTCTCTCTCTCTCTCGGTGCAGGATTGTGGGTGATTGTCTCCCATGATTGGATGCTTAGTCTCAGGCTGTGTTGTTTGGCAGAAATCAGTGATTTTTCAGAACATTGCAAGGTGCCCATAACTGGCACTAGTGTATTTTTTGTCCCTTCAAAGCACCTACAGACAGTCCTTTGCTTTTCCAGACAAGAGCGAGCTTTGGAATGCTTTGCTTCCTTCTAGGTCAAGCTGCCTGTAGATAGAGACCCTTTCTTCTGCCGCCTTTATTGCCAGTTACATTAAATACAGCATATGACCAGAGTTTATTAATATTTACTGTAGTCAACATCCATGTGAGCGTATACAATGGCTTCCATGCAGGAGAAGATTCCACTGAGCCAGTAGATAGCAGTGATTCTGTTAGTCATAGTGATGAAAGTCATCCTACACCATAACCCTCCTCTCTCTTGTCTCCCTCACACCAGCCACGAAGGTTTTCAAAGGTAAGTACAGGTTAATTTNGCATCTGAGTTTCCATTATTTCTTATGGGGAAATTTGTTTTAGTACACAAATTATAATATATATTATAAGCATGTTTCTGGAACAAATTATGCTCATAAACCAAGGTTTTACTGTGTATATACATATCAAATTCTTTTTGTTAAAAAAATTTTTAATGTTTGTTTTTTTTTTGAGAGAGAGAGAAAGTGAAAGCAGGGTTGGGGCAGAGAGACAAGGAGACACAGAATCCAAAGCAGGCTCCAGGCTTCGAGCTGTCAGCACGAACCCACAAACTGTGAGATCATGACCTGAGCCGAAGTCGGAAGCACAACCAACTGAGTCACCCAGGCGTCCCGATACATATGAAATTCTTAAGTGTAGACTTTAGAAATGATTGTGTCTGTAAATGTTAAACAACTTCTTTGCATTTCAGTTTTCTCAATGGTAAAATGAAAGTGACCATATACCTAGTTCATAGGATTTCTATGAAAATTATATGAGATAATATGTTAATTATTTAGTTCTATGTCTGACACATCAGGCTCTCAGTAATTCACCTATGTGCTTATTATTATTATTATTTTATTTTAGAGAAGGAGAGAGAGAGCATGCAAGTTGGGGAGCGGAGGGAGGGAGAGAGAGAGAATCTTAAGCAGGCTCCACTCTTAGCACAGAGCCCAACATGGGGCTTGATCTTAACGACCCTGGGATCATGACCTGAGCTGAAATCAAAAGTCAGATGCTCAACCAACGGAGTCCCCAAGGCGCCCCCATGCTTATTATTGATGTACCCATGTTAGAGCCTTGATAGGTGGTGGAAGACTCCATACGTAAGTACAAAGAACATACAAATGATCTTTCTCTAGGTTAAACCACTCTTCCTATGAATCTCCCACCATGTCCTTACATTGGCACATTTTTCCTTACATTGGCATCGGATTAAATAAGCTCCTTTACTACCTAAGGCTACAACCATTGTTGCAGTCTAGAAATTTTAAACTGGATTAAAGACCAGAAATTCAATGTTATATATTTCCA
>NW_027527807.1:1473935-1478735 GCF_008692635.1 Crocuta crocuta
TGGCCCACATTGGTCCAGATAAGTCATCTTGCCTTTGTTTGGTTATATTCCTTGTGATGAGAATAATATATGCATGCTACAAAAATATTGATTGCTAGCTTTTTCTACAAATTGGCCTATTCCTAGCTGTAATCCCTCACTTTATATTCAGGTATATTAAATATGAGCTAGTTCCACAAATAACTCCACCACATGGTTGGATAAGTAGAGGTTGGATAAACAGCAGTAAGTAGAAGGTGCTGCCGTAATTGTATATTCATTGTATTGGATCTTTTTATGGTATATTGATGAGCTAAGATTAAAACTACATTTAGTGGCATTTTTCCTTCAATAAGATTTTTAATTCTGCCAACTGCAAGAATGAGTCTCTTTATTGGTTCTCTGGCTTTAATTCTATCTCAGTGATTCCCAAATCTCTATTGTCCGTATAAAATGCTCCCCTGATACCATTTGGTCATTTCCATTTGGCTGGTCCACTAGCACTACCAGCTTAATATGCCCCAAATAGAATTTGTCATCTTCCCTAAAAATCTTACCCCTTCTACATTCCCCATGTCATCTATCTAGTCACTAGGGTAGGACATTTGGAATTACCCTAGATTCCCTCTCTCTCTCATCTCCCCATTTAGTCAACCACTCAGACTTCTAGATTTTATTCCTACAAATTCCTCCTGTCACCTTATCTCCATCTCTCCCCACAGTTTAAGCTAACAGAGTCTCTCCTGGATTCACCTAACACTGGTCTAGTCATTTCCCTGTCTCTACTCTTATGTACTTGAATGTTTGCTCCATGTGTTTTCAGAATAACCCATCTAAAGGAGAAGTCTGATTGTATTACTCTTTTGCCAAAAACTCTTCGATGGCTCACTACTGTTCTCAAAACAACACAAGTAGGGGCACCTGGGTGGCTCAGTTGGTTGAGCTTCTGAATCTTGATTTCCGCTCGGGTCATGATCCCACGCTTGGGCTCCTTGCTGAGCATGGATCCTGTTTAAGATTCACTCTCTCTCCCTCTGCCTCTCTCTACCCATCCCCTCTGTAAAATAAAAATAAGTAAAGCAAAACAAAAACCTAAGTACAAGCTGCCTGACTTGGAAAACATAGTTTTTCATGATCTGACATCTGCCTACCTTTCCAGCTCTGTCTCTCGTAATCTCTAAAGTGCACTTGACATTCCAACAACCCAGAAATATGTTCAGCTCTCTACGTAAAGAGTTGCCAGATATAGAAAATATAAATATAGGACATCAGTTAAATTTGAATTTCAAATAAACAACAAATTTTTTTAGAAGTTATCCCATGTAACACGTTGTGTCTTACATGTGCTTTCGTACCCACTATCACATCTCCCTGGAATGCACTTGCCAGTGTTAGGATTCAGCTGAATTACAATCTCTTGCAGGGCACCCATCCTCCACACACACCCCTCCAGTCCTGAATGAATTAGATGACCTCTGTCTTCACGTACAGTAATTGTTATTTTTTGGGTCTTTTCCTATCAGTGAGATTCCTTGAGGGCAGGGACCATTTTTCTCTGTAGTGGCATTGTCCAGAAGGGCGCCTGAGATGTAGTAGACACTTTACAAATATTTGATGAATAAATGATTCTCCTGACACTAATATGTTCTCTTCATACCCAACATGAAGAATATTTTTACCAGCACACACAAGAAAATTAGAAGAAAATCTTTCCTAAAACAGAGCTCCAGACTCAAAGCTGGTAGGACAGCATATATTCTCCTACAGATTAAAGAAGTTAAAATAAATGTAATGGAAACGATTTTAAAAATGTTGGGGCGCCTGGGTGGCTTAGTCGGTTAAGCGTCCGACTTTTGCTTAGGTCATGATCCCACGGTTCGTGGGTTCGAGCCCCGCGTCGGGCTCTGTGCTGACTGCCGGCTCAGAGCCTGGAGCCTGTTTCGGTCTGTGACTCCCTCTCTCTCTGACCCTCCCCTGCTCACGCTGTCTCTCTCTCTCTCTCCTAGAAATAAATAAAACATTAAAAAAAATGTTTTCACCTTATGAAACCTATTCTACTTCATGAATTTTTAACACCGTCTTGGACCTCAAAACAACATGATGCAGTGGCTGATATTGTTTGGTTTTCTATTTCTGCACCCACACATCTTTAAACTTCTATGTTTTCCGTACTTCAAAGATGTGTGGGCATGGGAAATTGCTATAAATCCAGCTAACAACCTGAGAAGAAACTCACGCTGACACTTTCGTAGGTACAAACTTATTTGCCTATTGCCTACATTTTATTTCACTAAAAATAATTTTTGTACTTAGCACTGGAAAAAGGGTGCGTTTGAATATCCGTTAAAAAGTGAGTCAGCCCCAAGTTTGATATTCAACTCTATGCTCGTGGAGAAGACCGGTAAACACATTAATCAACAAGTAAGCAAAGGTTCGTCACATGGAGAATCTGAACACTGCAGTGAAGTTTCTGCTACCAGCCTCTCCGGTCTGCAAAGCACACGCTTTAGTAGTTCATCTAACTATGCAGTGCTTCTTAAAAGGTATAATATTTTGTAGTCTTAGTCATAGAAGTTGCGGCAAATTTTGCTTTATAGTCTCCTCAAGGTACCTTAGGTCTGGCTGCTGAAGTCGTACCTGAAAATGGAAGAATCCTGGCTTTCATAGCTTGCTAAAAAATATTTTTAATAGCAGATGGGACTTGAGAGAGTATTAGCTTGGTAGGGCTGCGCAAACAAACTGCATAGCGGAAAACAACAGAAATTTATTGTTTCACGATTCTGGGGGCCGGAAGTCTGAAATCAAGATGTCAGTATATTGTTGGTTCCTTCTGAGTGTTCTGAGGGGGAATCTGTTCCATGCCGATATTCTGGCTTCTGGTGACAGCGTGCAATCTTTGGTGTCCCGTGGGTTATGGGAACAGCACTCCGATCTGTCTTCGTCCTCATGGCATCCTCCCTGTGTGTCTGTCTCTTCCCATTGTTTTCTCTCTTTCTGTAAGGACTCCAATCATACTGGGTTATGGCCCACCCCGAATGTCTTGATGACCTCTAGAAAGACCCTATTTTCAAATACGGTCACATTCGCAGGTGCTGGGGGTAGGACTTCTACAGTTCAACTCCTAATAGGGAGGAATCTATCCATCTCTGAAATTGTAGACAAAATTATGAGTTTTGTGCACAAAAGAGAATTTGCTCAGCAAAAGCTTCCATTGCTCTTACTTTCATTGAATTCTGAGGGAGATCCGTACCCTGAAACATTAAGAGCCACACTCAGAATAAAAGCAACATTGATGGGAATGGCAGAGAGGGTGTCCTTGAACAAAGTTTTGGAGTATTCTTTGAAAGCTGCTAGGTAACTTCAGGATGGGGGTTGTAGATCCAATTCATGACTCAAGAGTCTCTCTTATGCTTAGTGTCTGAAGAGCCAAGTAAGGGAAAATGAAAGCCCTAACAGATCCTTTTATGTTTTTTAATTAAAAAATTTTTTAAAGTTTATTTTAAGAGAGAGAGAGAGAGAAAGAATCTCAAGCAGACTCTGCACCATCAACACAGAGTCTGATGCGGGGCTCACAGTCAGAAACCTTGAAATCATGACCTGAGCCGAAATCAAGAGTCGAATGCTCAACCGACTGAGTCACCCAGGTGCTGCTGAGCCCTACCAGGTTCTTTCAAGTTCAGGGCGTGGCTTCAGATGCTTTGCCTTTGGCCCATTCATGATGGAATCATGACTATTTCCTTATATAGATATTCAAAAGAACATCCCAGCTTCCTGTCTGTATAACATGGATGCTGTCATACTTAGCTGTATTGAAAAGATAACAAAAGCCTTGAAAACTGCCAAATCTTTGCTGATGAGAATGGAGTGTTATTTTCTGAGGCCAGCTCAACCTAGTCTTGCTTACTTTTTAAGTCACACATGTCGACTGAGGGTTCTGCTTCCATGCTATTTGTAAGCTCCAAGAGATTTGTGGAAATAAATGTTTTGATTTAAAACAGTGGGAATAACTTGCGAAAATATATAGCAGCCAGACTTTCAGGTATATGATTCAGAATAATTAGGCAGAGATTTATAAGATTCTGATTTCATCCTAATTACACCTCATGACAATGATGTTTTAGGTTCTAAGTAGATAAGTAGCAATTACTTACAGTTTGAAAGGCATATATTAAATGTAAATATCTATTCTACTAACAACGATTTTACCCCAATTTGAGCAATTTAACTGGCTTAGCTGTAATGATGGTTAAGCCAGTTATTCATGTAGACAGTCAAAGTGTGTGCTAATTAGGTTTGCAGATGAAACTAGTGAATTTGCTGGTATGTTTACATTAGGATTTAAATTCAAAGTGACCTGACTACTCAGAGACAGGGTCTTTCAGAAACAGAAATTGAACAGTCCTAAGTGCACACTATGGCATAGCTGGGTAGAATGAGTGGCTGATTCCTAGCTACCTATCTACTTCCCGCTTCCAATCCATTGCACCCCTCCAAAAAAAATGTTTTACCAGACATAGCTCTGATCTTGTGAGTACACTTCTCAAAAATCATCAGTGGCCCCCAATGCTCAGCACATTAGGTATGGACTCCTCACTCTGGCATTTAAGGTCTTAACATTTATTTATCTTTTTTTGTCAGTAGGATCCCTAGATATTTGGAAATCAAATAATACATTTTTACTAACCTGTGCTTCAAAAGGAAAACTGAAGGAAAGTCAAAAAATATTTTGAACTGAATGAAAACCTAAATACAGATCAGAATTTATGGCTTTGCTTCACTAAAGCAGTGATAAGTGGGACATTTTTGTCATTAAATTCTTAT
>NW_027527807.1:1478771-1491252 GCF_008692635.1 Crocuta crocuta
CGCCAAGATTTTTCTTTTTTAAAGACTGTTATAAACCAAAAGCTTTGGATATTGTCTTAGCTTAGATATGTTAGGCTCCTATAACATAAGCTGGACGGCTTACCAGCAACAGAATTTTATTTCTCACCATTCTGAAGGCTACAATTGTGAGATCATGATGCCAGCATGGCTGGGTTCTGGTGAGAGCTCTCCTCCAAGTTCTTGACTGCTGACTTCTTGGTATCCTAACATAACAGAAAGAGAACTCCAGCATCTTAGGAGGGTACAATCCCATTCATGAGGGCTCCACCTCTGTGAACTAAATACTTCCCAAAGGCCCCACCTCCAAACAAATGAACTTGGGGAAGACACAACTATTCAGTCTACTATAGACCCGGCTTAAATATGACCCTGAGCACATACAGAAAAAGATTTACGGAAGCTTGCAGAAAGGGCAAAAATGACAAAAGACACTTACAATCATAAATGATGGATTAGTAATTTGTATTTGTTGGGATATAGTCATCAGATTATTTAGATCTATGGCAAATGCAGGTAAAAGGCAACAAGGTAATGTGGGAAAATAAGGCACAGTTTTAATTTTGCAGGGGGAAAATGCTAGCTCAATATTCCGTGGTGTTGGTAAAAAAGTGGTATTGGCAGATACTGGTAATTAATTCACTTGCATTTTTCTTTAGAGAATATGAACCTATATTCTAAAAGGGAAAAAACAAAAGTATTATGAGATGATTCCATTGCAAAGAAATAAAATGTGTGTGTTTTGCAGGTTACAATCTATATGAACACCTTTGGAATCACTTGGTAAAATTCTGGGATTATGATTAGTTTCAGAAGGAGTGCCATGGTCCAAAAAATAAAGAGAAAATGCCCACTTGAGGAAAAAGGCCATGTAATTGTTGTAAAATAGAAGAACAAGTAATACAGTAAAATCCTAGGGCACACAAATAATATGGAATGACATGGATGACCATTAATGGCTTTGTTTGGGCAGCGTGTGAATGTTGGGCAGTGTGTGAATGAAATCATGAAGATGGTAGAATTGTTGAGTACAGAATGTGAGCCTGTGAGAGACTGCTAAAAACAAAGCACGTAACTTGCAGTAGAGCAGTAGTATCAAAATTATGGAGGCGACTGGGCAGCTCAGTCGGTTGAGTATCCAGCTTCAGCTCAGGTCATGATCTCACAGTTAGTGAGTTCGAGCCCTGTGTCGGGCTCTGTGCTGACAGCTTGGAGCCTGGAGCCTGATTTGGCTTCTGTGTCTCCCTCTCTCTGCACCGCCCCCCCCATCATGTTCTGTCTCTCTCAAAAATAAATATTTGAAAAAATTTAAAAAATTATGAATCAACACTTTTTAATGGTATTTAATTTGTAAAGGGCAATTGTTTGTTAAGAAACTGTGTTGATAGTTGTGTGCTAGTCCATGAAGGAAGGATAAACATTCTTATGAAACTGTTGCATCAATCAGGAAAACAAAAGTGCATTTCAGGCACTATCAGAATTATTGCAGTAATGACTAAAGAATCTATTTTTAAAATAGCATGGTTTATTTATTATGAGCTTTGACAAGAGATGTAAACAACACTCCTAGTAATGAATGTGATAATTCTAATTCCCTCTCCTAAAATTGTCTATATACTATGCTTCCTATAAATATTAGATTCAATCAAATCGTGGAGAATATGATTTAGATGTAAATATAATTCCCCCATTTAAAATACGTGAATGTATTTTTGAAGNGTGTCCCACAGCCTTTCAATCCTGATTTTTAATTTGGATAATATTGAAATTTGGGGGCATCAATCATGCCTAGATAATTTAGATTTTAAATTTGGACTATAGGACTCTTAGCCACAGTGAAGTAACAGAGACCCAACTGCTACCTGATATGCCCAAAAATACAAATGAAAAATACGAAACACTTTTCAATGTATTAGACATCTGGCCATGAAGGACCGCGATCTCNCCCATTAGAGTGGAGATCCTCATAATTTGAGTACTTGAAAGGGTTCTGCCTTTGTAGTGAAACACGGGTACAAAGTCAGGGAAGGCCCTCTGTGTTATTTATTGTCTTTTTTTGTTGTTTTGATTTTTATTTTTTAATATTTTTTAACATTAATTTATTTTTGAGAAACAGAGACAGAGCATGACTGGGGCAGGGGCAGAGAGAGAGGGAGACACAGAAGCTGAAGCAGGCTCCAGGCTCTGAGCTGTCAGCACAGAGCCCGACGTGGGGCTCGAACTCACAAACCGTGAGATCATGACCTGAGCCGAAGTTGGATGCTTAACCGACTGAGCCACCCAGGCGCCCTAGTTTTAATTTTTTTAACTTTATTATTATTTTTTTCTTTTTAGAGAGCAAGCACACAAGCATAAGTGCGAGGGAGTAAGAGGCAGAGGGAGAAAGAAACAGAATCCCAAGTAGGCTCCACACTCAGCACTGAGCCCCATGAAACTGGGATCATGACCTGAGCCAAAATCAAGAGTCAGATGCTCAACTGACTGAGCGACCTGGGCACCCTAACTTTTGTTTTTTTAAACCAGAGCTAACATGTCCACCAGAGAACCATTGTGCACCCCCTAGGACTCGGGGGTTTTAGGAATCAGCCCCTATAGTTGTTTGCTTACCTCGTGGTTTCTGTGGTCTTTCCTTGTCTACTACTTAGATGTACTGCTTAGATCTGCTACTACTACATCTATCTCGTCCTTCCGCAGAGAGTAAGGGTGCCCCGTGTGTGGGAGAAGACGGGCGATTGGGGCTGTTCCATTGGGAGCCCAGGTCTTCAAAGGAAGAGAAAGTGATGAGCGGTCAGCAGGCCAGATTCTAGAGCTTGACAGGGAGGCAGACAGAGGGAGACCACGGGAAGGGGGCGGTCATGTAGGAACGTGCCAGGACTGGACACATGCCAGCACCTGGGCAGTCACCTTCCCACGAGCTCTGGGCCTCAGGCAGGCCGGACGGTAGGGAAATAGAGCCCAGACAGTCCCCAACTAGTGTTTTCATTCTCATCGTCCCCTTCCTTCCTCTGTGCCCGCTTTGGCCACAGGGCCCTTCTTTTTGTTGCCTGAAAGACATTACAGAGTAGAGAAGAGAAAGGAGCCAAAAGACAAAAGGTGAGCCTCAGGCTGGGAGGAGTGAGAACAGCCTGGGTTTAGATGAATTCAGACCAGGGATCTAGTTCCAGCCCTGTCACTTACCGGACATGTGACCTTGGGCAAACTGCCAAGTGCCGTGCGCATTAGGTCTTTACCTGGGGAGTGGGCTTGATGAGCTGTCTTGTAGGACTATTAGAATGATATGTAGTGCAAGTAAAGTACCTGGTACAGTGCTTGGCTTTTATTGGATTTTTAAAAAAATTTTTGTTGTTCAAGGGTCAATTTTTTTTTAAATTTATTTTTTAAATTTACATCCAAGTGGGTGAGCCTATAGTGCAACAATGATTTCAGGAGTCGATGCCTTAATGCCCCTCACCCATTTAGCCCATTCCCCCCCCCAACAACCCCTCCAGAAACCCTCTGTTTGTTCTCTGTATTTAAGACTCTCTTATGTTTTTGTCTCCCTCCCTGTTTTTGTATTATTTTTGCTTCCCTTATATTCCTCTGTTTGGTATCTTAAAGTCCTCATATGAGTGACGTCATATGATATTTGTCTTTCTCAGGCTAATTTCACTTAGCATGATACCCTCTAGTTCCATCCACATAGTTGCAAATGGCAAGATGTCATTCTTTTTGATTGCTGAGTAATACTCCATTGTGTATATATACCACATCTTCTTTATCCATTCATCCATCGATGGACTTTGGGGCTCTTTCCATAGTTTGGCTATTGTTGATAGCGCTGCTATAAACATTGGCATGCATGTGCCCCTTCGAGACAGCACACCTGTATCCCTTGGATAAATACCTAGTAGTCCAATTGCTGGGTCATAGGGTAGTTCTCATTTTAACTTTTTGAGGAACCTGGATCTTTAATAAATAGCAGTGATTTTTAAAAAATGTTTATTTTTGACAGAGTGTAAGCAGGGAGGGGCAGAGAGGGGGACAGAGGATCTGAAGCAGGCTCTGAGCCATCAGCACAGAGCCCGATGTGGGGCTTGAACTCACGAACTGTGAGATCGTGACCTGAACCAGAGTCCTCTGCTCAACCAAATGACCCACCCAGGTGCCCCAAATAAATAGCAGTGATTTCTAATATGGTTTTGACCCAGACTCTATCACTCTCTCCTCTGGGATTGACTGTGTGTTTTCCATGACAACTCGGAGAATGTTGGACACAACACTGCAGGACACAAACCACCGAGTGAGCCCAAAATGCTGCTTTGTAAATAAAACTCTGTACAGTGTCCCTGTTAGTGGATATAGTATTTAATTTGGAAATGGGGAAGTCTTCCCCAGCAGAATGCAACCTCATAGCTCCTAGAATTGGAGTCAAGGACTAACTCTTCCTCCCTCCCAGCTGCTCTTCCATCCAAACCACAATTTTCACTCATTTCACGCCCACCGAGAGTCTAGCCCTTGCTTAGAGCTGGCCAAATCACACTCAAGATAACCTAATTAAAATGCCCTTTCAAAGGCATGGGCTCTCGGCTCTCCCAGGCCAGGGAAAAAGTGCCAGCCCCCAGGCATCGCTTCAAAGAACTGTCGCCCTATTCTCAGGAACTCTTGTTGACAATGCATACGGAACACTTGATCAGTGCACTGTGTTCCTCCATGGCATGGGAACAAGGGTGCAGAGCGCCTTCCATAGGTATCCCCGGTGGAGATTTCTCTCTGGTTTACCCATGATCTCTTCTAGACTTTTCTGTTACTTGTAAAGCACTTGTAAGAATAAATGAGCCAGTGAGCCAGGGCTTTCCTTTATTAAGATTTAATTTCTCATGCACACTTTAGCCAAACAAATCCAGGTACAGATCATTAATTTTACTAGGCGGCAGACTAAATGAGATACAGGAATCTTAGCATAATCATCTTGTCCATTTCCCCCTCTATTTCTCCATCCCATCAATTTCATTGCTCTCCCATATTTTCCAGGAAATTCCACTATCCAGGTCATGCTATCTTCCAGATCAGAAAATAAGATTGGAAGTTTCCCAATATGTTTTCCTGAAAAGCAAAATTCATATTCTTAAGCCTAATAAATAGCAAGAAACATGTGACCAGGGTCATTCACGGACCCAGACTATGAAGCTAACAACCCTTTTAGAAGGAAGAACGTTTGAAAAATACCAAAGAGAAAAAAGAAAGATGAAATCTGCAATTCAGTCCTCCACTACTTAGACCCTTGATTGCCCTCTTCAACCACAGAGTGGAGGATCTTCCTCAGGCTTCACCCAGGGCGAGAGACGCTGGTGGACAGGACACTGGCACTTTCATTGGCTGTGACAGTAGTACCATCGGTGGTGGCCACTGTGGCCTGGGCTCGCTCCCGCTCATCTCTCAAAGCTTCCTCATACCAGTATCGGAGGGAAGTGGGGTCAGTGCCAGCGATCTTTGCAAAAAATTGCAGGACTTTCATCTTGCTCGTTTCAGCGTGGGCCCTGGGGCCCCATAGGAATTCATAGCACGGGATATCGCTGTCGGGCACCTGCCGGTATACCAGGTACTTCTCCTGCACGAAGTCTTTGGTGATGAGCTTCCTGGGCTCCCCATAGATGAAGTCGTTCCTCCCAGCATACACTCCAATCTTGTTCAGGACCCTCCAGATCTTGTCCTCAGTGGCACGGTCACCCTCCATAAAGATCACACCCAGGATAAGGATGAGGAGGCCGGTCTTGGGCATGCCCTGGTCATCACTCGGCATCCCATCGTAGCTGAGGTCTAGGGTTTTGACCAGCACGTAGGAGTGGTTGATGGGGTCCACTTCCTTCACGTCAAGGCCAAAGACAACCTCCATGCACTCACAGGCTTTCTTGAAGATCACGGGGAAGTGGTTCTCGTGCCCTTTGATGGCCTTTAGCATTTCTGCTTTTGTGACGGGCTCCTTGGTTATATACTTGACACTCAGGACCTGCAGCAATTCAGTTACCATCTTGTCTAGGGCACCACCGAGCAAGGGCTCAGGATCTGGGCCAGCCCGGGAGGGAACCACATCCTGTTGTTGGCCGCTGGGGCCCTCATCTGATTTGCTCGTCGATGGAGTGGCTTCGATGGTGGTGGAGGAAGAGCAGGCATCCTGAGACTGCTGGGGAACACTTGGTTTTCCAGCAGCAGGCACCTCCCCTGGGGTGCCCTGGATCAAAGGAGAGAGGGGAGGAGAGGCAGTTTCCTTCTCCTCAGCTGCAGGAACCTCTCCACCTACCAGGCTCTCAGCGTCTTCTTGGGCCTTAAGATCTACTTCAAGCTGGTGGCTCTGACTCGCACTGTAATGCATGATGACTTGTGTTGGGGCCAGCAGGCAGAGTATGGGCAGGAGATGGGTGATGGCAACCAACTGGCCTGAGGGAGAGAGAAGTGGTGTAAAAACCGCAACTTTGTCAGCTCCAGACAAAGGCCTTCATAACAGGTCTTCCCTTACTTAGTACTCGAGGGGTCTCCTGTCTTCCTGATTGGAGAAGGGCTGGATGGACTCCGGGGATCCCTGTTCTGGAATAGCGGGTCATCTGTCCTTACCTTGATGCCTGGCAGGGTCTGGGACTCCCTCCTCTGTTGACTTGAGATCACCTTCCTTAAACCAAGGCCTCACTGCCATGAGACGTGAAAGGAGGAAGTGAAGGGGGTCTCACATTCAACCACCATGCCCTGGGTCCTATCTTGTCTGACAGCAGGGGCAGGGGGAGCTGGGCCCCATTTGTTCTTGGGTAGGGGTCCACCCCTTCCTCCACCCTCACATTAACTCCTGGCAGAACCGTAGGTAGACTCACTCCTCTGCTAACTGACTCCAGCTCCTTGAGACCATCAGGTAGTCCAAGTAGCAGTGACGGTGCATTACATCTGGACGCTGTGTACCAGGGCTTCCCTGCACAGAAGCAGGGTGGAGAAGGGGGCTTATCTCTCCAAGGGTCAGAGGTGGGGAGGACCCCCAATCTTTATTCAGCATCCTCATTTTAACTCTGGGAGGGCCTGGGGTGCCTCTCTGGGATGGCCTGACATGACTCCCTCTGCTGATGTGAAGTTGCCCTGTCAAGACCAAGGCCTTCACCTCCTTGAGACCCATGAGACAAGTGAAAAGGGATCACATCCAACCATCCCTGCTCAAGAGCTTCCAGGGCTGAGAGCAGGGGTTAGACCCAGGATGTTTGGGGATGGTGGGTACATTTTGTCATCCCTCATGGTACTTACCTTAGTCCCCAGCAGGAGATTCCTACCTTTGGTGACCTGAGTGGCCTCTTCAAACAAAGATTCTTACTTCCCTGAGAGCCTCCACACCTCCTCCCCCCATGACAGCTGGAAATGAGATGGACTGACATGCTTGTGGGCTACCAGGGGCGGGGCAGGTTTCTGTGGGGACCTCTTTGCCTGGAATGGAAATCACCTTCAGCCCTCCACTGGCTATGCACATCGGGCCTGCATTCTTTCCTCTCTGCAGACCTGTGGCTGCGTCCCTCATCCCAAGGCTCTCTCTCCCGGAGATGCCAGACAAATAAGTGAGGGGGAGCACAGGGGTTTTCTGGAAGCTGCTTCTGCCTAACAGCTCTACCTGGAATCTCACAGGGCTGAGAGCAGAAGCAGGACAGGGCTGGAGACCCCTCTAGCCACAGTTGAAGGTCCTCCAGTCCCACCTGATTCCCCACCTTGCCTTCTTCAGGGCTGGGGCTCCTCCCTCTCTACCTGAGGTTGCACCTCTCAGACCAAGGCTGGCCCCTCCCTAATACTGCCAAGAAGGGAGCCAGCCTGCCAGGCCTGCCTGATGTAAACTAGGGCTGACCGCCTGGGTTGTGTGGGTATCTGCACAGTCCCCTCTGTGTTCTGGGCTTGATGGTTACCCTCAGCTCTCCTCAGGGTATTCACATTTATCCGTGATAGGGCCTGGAACCACTTTTTGCTGATTTAAGAATGTTCCCCTCAGGTAAACACCCCCATCTCCCAAAGACCTAGGCAAGGAAGACNCTCCTCAGGGTTCTGTGGTGGGGCAGAGCCACAGTCCTTCCCAAGGCCTTCGTATTTACTCTTGACAGGGCCTGCACCCTCTTCCTTTGGTGAACCTGAGACTGAGGCCCTCAGGCCAAGGCTCCCACCTCCCAGAAAACACCCATAAGGAAGTACAGAGGATTGGGGGAGGGGCCTCTGACTAACTGCTCTGCTCTGGGCCACCCAAGGCCGACGACCAGGAAGGGCTTCGATGTGCTCTTTTTTGTCTGGAAGGAAATCCCCTTAGTCCTCCATAAAGGTCTTCACCTTAAGGCGTGGCAGAGCCTGGACCTCCTCCCTCTGAGGACTTGAGTTCACGCCCCGTCAGAAAAAAGCCTTATTCCCTCAGGCTCTCAAAATGGAGGTCCAGATAACACCATATCTGGGGCCCTGCGAGGAGCTTTTTAAGGCACACAATGAGCAAGGTGAGGGTAAGGGCAAGAGTGAGAGCTCCCCTCAGTCCTTATTCTTGGTCCTCACCTTAACTTAGCCTCCCACAACCTGTGACACGTCCCTCAGACAAACGGGAGTCTACTTCTGTCCGAAAACAGCGAGTCTCTCAGACTCCCAAGAGGGATGTCGGGATAAACCACATCCGGGGCACAGCGTGGGTACTTCCGGCCAGGCAACAGGGGAGGGGGTGGGGCACCCGCTCTGCGGCGAAAGCTACACTCAGTCCTTTCTCTGAGTTCTCACCTTCAGGGTGCGAGATCCCGGCCACGTCCCTCTGAGGACTTGAGTCCACTCCTGGGACTCCCTCTGGCGACCTGGATCCCCAACCTAACTGGTGAAGCAAGCTTGTCGTCGTCCCTCAGACTCCTAAGGCGGAAGTCGGGTTACGTCACTCTGGGAACTCTGCCTGGGGCCTTTCAGGGACGACTGTGGGGGCAGGGAAGAACTCAGGGCAGCTTTTATCAGGTGAGAGGGCCCCTCGCCCCTCCTCCTAGTTCTTGACCTTGAACTCCCTCTGCCGACTGGAGTCCAGCCCTCTCAGAGTTTCCCTCAGCTCCCGCACTCAGATCCCTGTACTCAGCCTGGTGTTTCCTAGGGCTGATAGTAGGGGCAGGCTCCGATCTACTTGGGATGGGAAAACTCCTGATCCTTCCCTTGACTTCTTGCGCTGGCTGAGTTCTCCCCGGCTCTCTGTTGAGCAGAGGCCTCATCCCTCAGGTCAAGGCCTTTATCTCACCAAAATAGGAGTGAGGCTCGGTCTTGGCGTGACAGGCCTGAGTGGGGTCTGTCAGAGCTGACAGTAGGGCAGGCTTGGGGCTCCTTATATATTGTGGGTTGGGGGTTCACACTCAGTCCTCCACAAGTATTTATATTTCTTCCTGATAGGGCCTGTACCCCGTGCCTTCATAAGGCCCCCATCTCCCTGAGATGCCCACCCCTCAAATGCAGATGATGTGAGTGGTTAAGTGATACTCGTTTCTGGGGTTCCTCCCTCTGCTAACCTGAGCCCCACCCCCTCAGATCAAAGCCCTTACCTCCCTGAAAATGTGCCCCGCCCCCTCTAGTAAAAACCGGGATCGGCCACATCTGGTCATCACGTCCCAGGGTCTCTGAAGGCTAACAGCTGGGGTAGGATGGGCGTGGGGACCTATCTCTTCCTGGTGGGAGTTCTTAGTTCTCCCTCAGAGTCACTACCTTGACTTCCAGGACTGAGTTGGCCTTCNAGCACCGCAAGCTTGTCTTGGCACATACAGGTAAGGCAGTAAATCCATAAATAACTTGAGGGCAATTAACATATTTCCAGTATTTTGAGTCTGTCAGGAGCATTTTATAGTTGTCTCTCTCCTAAAGGTCTTGAACATTGCTGTGAAAAGCCTTTTCTTAGGTGATCTTTGGATTTTCATGCCATTGTGAATGGGATATTTTTTAAAAATTCATAATGCCTTTATTATCCTCTGCTTTTTGCATTTTGCCAGAGACAGATCAATGAAAGGTTGTAGTGTCAATGAGACAAAGGGTAGTGTCTTTTTACGAAATTTATTTTTTTCCGGCTTTATTGAACTGTCCTTGACAAATAAAAATTGTATGCATTTAAGGTATAAAATAGGTTTTGATGTATATTGGTAAATGATTATGATAATTGAGCTAATTAACATATCCATTACTTCAACATAGTTACCGCTGTGTGTGTGTGTGTGGTGAGATCACATAAGGTCAACTCTTAGCAAATTTTAAGTATATAGTAGAGTATGGTCAACTATAGTCACCATGGTGTGTAGTAGATCTCTAGAACTTCTTCATCCCACATGACTGAACCTTTATACCCATTTCCTGCACACCTCAGCCTCTGGTAACCACCATCAAACTCTGCTTTTATGAATTCGACTTTTCTAGATTCCATATATAATTGAGATCATGCATCCTTTTCTGTCTGACTTATTACACTTAGAATTATGGCTCCCAGGTTCATCGATATTGTCACAAATGGCAACATTTCCTTCTTTTTAAAAGCTGAATAGTATTACAGTGAGAATGGAATATATACTAATTAATAATATATACTATTATATATATTATAGTATATGGTATATAAATATATGGCATATATACTATATACTATTATATGTAATATATTGGTATTATTTCCTTATTATGACTTTTGTAAATAATGCTACAATGAACATGGAGTGCAGATAGCTCTTTCGGATACTGATTTCATTTTCCTTTGAATACATACCCAGAAGTGGGATTGCTGGATCATATGGGGGTTCTATTTTTTAAAAATGTTTATTTAATTTTGAGAGGTAGGGGGGAAGAGAGAAGAGGACAGGGGATCCAAAGCAGGCTGTGAGCTGACAGCAGAGAGCCTAACGCAGGGCTTGAACTCGCTAACTGCGAGATCATGACCTGAGCCAAAGTTGGACGCTTAACCAACTGAGCCACCAGGTGCCCCGGGAGTTCTATTTTTAATTTTTTGAAAAACCTTCACCCTGTCTTGCATGATGGTTGTACCAATTTACATTCCCACTGACAGTGCACAAAGGATACCCTTTTCTTCACACCCTTGCCAAGCCTTGTTCTTTCATCGTTTTGATCATAGCCGTCCTCACAGGTGAAAGGTGATACCTCACTGAGGTTTTGATTTCCATTTTCCTGATGACGAGTGATGCTGAGCACCTTTTCGTATAGCTGTTGGCCATTTGTATGTCTTTGGAGAAACGTCTATTCCAGTCCTTAGCCCATTTCTTAAAATTCAGGTTATGTAATTTTTGCTATTGAGTTCCTTATATACTTTGGATATTAACCCTAATCCGATATGATTTGCAGATATTTTCTCACATTCAGCAGGCTGCCTTTCCACTCTGTTGATGGTTTCCTTCGCCGTGCAGATGCTCTCCAGTCTGATGCCATCCCACTTGTCTGTTGTTGCTTTTGCTGTCTGTGCTTTTGGTGTCCTGTCCAAAAAATCATTGCTAAGACCAATGTCTATTTTTTCCCCTATAGTTTTAAAGTTTCAGGTCTTCCATTTAAGCCTTTAATCCATTTGGAGTTGATGTTTGTGTGTTGTGGGAGACGGAGGTCCAATTTCAGTACTCTGTATGTGTATATCCAGTTTTCCCAATCATTTATTGAAGGCACTATCCTTTCCCCATTGTGTTCTCTTGGGATTCTTGGCCAGGATCGCTTGACTATAGATGTGTGGATGTATTTCTGATCTTGTTATTCTGGGTCATTGGTCTATATGTCTGTTTTTATGCCAGTGATGTCCTATTTGATTATTATAGCTTTCTAATATATTTTGACATCAAGGAGTGTAATGCCTCCAGCTTTGTTCTTCTTGCCTATGCTTGCTTTGGCTATTCATGGTCTTTTGTGTTTCCATATAAAATTTTAGCACTGGTTTTTCTATTTCTATAAAGAATGCTATTAGAATTTTGATAGGGATTGCATCGAATCTGTAGACCACTTTGGGTGGACATCTTAACAATATTCTTTTTTTTTTTTAAATCTTTAAAAAAAATTTTTAAATTTTTTTTTTTATGTTTTATTTATTTCTGAGACAGAGATAGAGAGAGGGCATGAACAGGGGAGGGTCAGAGAGAGGGGAGACACAGAATCTGAAACAGGCTCCCGGCTCTGAGCTAGCTGTTAGCATAGAGCCCGACGCAGGGCTTGAACCCACGAACTGTGAGATCATGACCTGAGCCGAAGTTGGACACTTAACCGACTGAGCCACCCAGGTGCCCCTTAACAATATTAATTCTTAAAAGCCATGAACACAGGAGTCTTCCTATTTATCTCTGTGTTCTTTAATTTCCTTCATTGATGTCTTATAATTTTCACTGTGTAAGTATGTTACCTCATTGGTTATGTTTATTCTTAAATATTTTATTCTTTTTGTTGCTATTGTGAATGAGATTGTTTTCTTAGTTTCCATTTTCAGTTGCTCATTATTTATGTATAG
>NW_027527807.1:1491368-1496613 GCF_008692635.1 Crocuta crocuta
ATCCCCAAACTTTACTGAATTTGTTTATTATTACTAGTAGTTTTTTGTTGTTGAGAGTTTTCTATTTATATGATCTTGTCATTTCAACTTGAAGAACTCTGTTTCGTGTTTGTTGTGAGGCAGGTCTAGTGGTGATGAACTCCCTCAGCTTCTGACTGAGAAAGTCTTCATAGCTTCTTCATTTCTGAAGGCCAGCTTTGAGGAGTGATGATCCCTCATTTCTGATACTGATAATTCTGTCTTCTTTGTTCTTCGTTAGCCTGACTAGAAGTTTATCAATTTCATTGATCTTTCCAAAGAAAGAGCTTTGTGTTCCTTTGATTTTCTTTATGGTAGTCCTGTTTCAATTTCATTGATTTTTTTAAAATGTTTATTTTGAGAGAGAGAGAGAGAGAGAGAGAATCCCAGGCAGGCTCTGGACTGCCACCACAGAGCCTGATGTGGGGCTTGAACCCATGACCCAAAACCAAGAGTTGAACACTTAACCAACTGAGTCACCCGGGTGCCGCCAGTTTCATTGGGTTTTACTCTGTTTTTCTCTCTCCTTTCTCTAATATTTGTTAAGTTGTACTTTTATTTTCACTTAGCTCAAAATATATATTTTAAGCCACTTGGCTTTTTTCTTTGATCCATGAATTATGTCGAAGTGTGTTATTTAATTTCCAAATATTTGGAGCTATCTTGTTATTGCTTTTTAGTTTAATTGCAGTGCAGCTTGTGAACATACTTTGTATGATTTCTGTTCTTCTGACTTTGTTAAGGTGTGTTTAATGGCTCTGAATTCTTTTTATCTTGATAAATATTTTATGTCACTTGAGAATAATATGTATTCTGTTGTTTGTTGGATGGAGTATTTTATAAATGTCAAGTAGATCAAGTTGATTGATAGTGCTGTTCAGGTCACCCGTATCCCTACTGATTTTCTGCCTGCTTGATCTATCAACTCCTGACAGAGGAGTATTGAAGTCTCCAAATAGAATAGTGGATTTGTCTGTTTCTCCTTTCATCTCTATCAGATTTTGCTTCACATATTCTGACACCTTGTTTATAGTTGCATATGCATTTAATATCTTCTTGGAGAATTGACTCCTTTTTCATTACGTAATGCCTTTTGTATCCGTGATGGTTTCCCTTGCTCTAAAGTCTGTGTCTCTGAAATTAATATAGCCACAGCAGCATTCCTTTGGTTATTGTTAGTATGGTATTATCCTTGACATCCCTTTGCTTTTGGCCTATCTGAATCTTTATACTTAATATTAATTTCTTATAGACAGAGTATGACTGGATATTATTTTCTGTCACTTTGGTATCTGTGTCTTTTAACTTGTGGATTTAGGTCATTCACATTTAAAGTGATTGTTGATATAGTTGATTGATTTTTACCATATTTGTAACTGTTTTCTGTTTGTTTCATGTATGTTACACTTCCTTTTGTCTCCTTTTCCTGCCTTCTTTGATTTTGAGTACTTGATATGATTCCATTTTATTTCCTCTCTTATTCAGTCCCTTCGTATATCAAATATACTTTTTTTTACAGCTTAATGAGACAAAATTCACATGTAACATTGTGCAAGTTTAAGGTATGCAACATAATAACTTGATATACATATGTATTGCAAAATGATTACCCCAGTAAGGTTAGTTTCATATGTCTGTCACCTTATACAGTTAGAATGTTTTGTGTGTGGGATGAGAATTTTTTTTTTAATGTTTTATTTATTTCTGAGAGAGAGAGAGAGCGAGTGAGCACATGAGCAGGGGAGGATCAGAGAGAGAGGGAGATGCAGAATCCAAAGCAGGATCCAGGCTCTGAGCTGGCTGTTAGCACAGAGCCCGACGTGGGGCTCAAACCCACGAACCAGGAGATCGTGACCTGAGCTAAAGTCAGACTCTTAACCGACTGAGCCACCCAGGCGCCCCGAGTGAGAACTTTTAAAATCGATTCTCTTAGCCACTTTCCAGTATGCAATACAGGATTGCAAACTGTAATTACCGTGCTGTGTATACATCCCTAGAACTTAATTCATCTTATAACTGGAAATTTGTACTGTTTGTCCACCGTTGCCCACTTCATTGCCCCACCTCTGCCTCTGCCAACCAGTAATCTGTTTCTATGAGTTTGGGTTTTTGTATTCCTCATATAAGTGAGATAGTATAGGATTTGTCTTACTCTGTCTGACCTATGAAATATGTCTTTAAAATTTTTTAACGGTTTCCCTAGTTTACAATATACATTTTTTAACGTTTGTTCATTTTTGAGAGATAGAGACAGAGCATGAGCTGGAGAGGAGCAGAGAGAGAGGGAGACACAGCATCTGAAGCAGGCTCTAGTCTCTGGGCTGTCAGCACAGAGCCCGGCGCGGGGCTCGAACCCATAAACCGCAAGGTCATGACCTGAGCTGAAGTTGGGTGCTTAACCCACTGAGCCACCCAGGCGCCCCTACAATATACATTTTTAATTCATATAAGTCTACTTTCAAATGATACTTAACTACTTCATGTGTATGATATATGTTTTATTAAAGTGTATTCCCAACTTCTTCCTATTATTCATTTTTCTTACGCATATACTATAATTATCCATTACATTGTTACTAGGCAGTTATCAGATCAATTAAGAATAAGAAAAAGAAATCATTTTATTTTTGTTCATTTATTCCTTCTCTAGAACACTACCTTTCTTTCTGTAGATCAGAAGTTTTGATCTATATATTTTCCTGTCTGCCTAAAGAACTTCTTTTTAACATTTCTTTCAAGGTACACGTACAGGAAATGAATCCCCTCAGTTTTTGTTTTTCTGAGAAATTCTTTACTTTCTCTTCCATTTTTGAAGAACAGTTTTGCTGGACATGGAATTCTAGGTTGGTGGATTAAGTTTATTTATTTATTTTGAGAGAGCCAGCGAGCGGGGAAGAGGCAGAGAGAGAGGGAGTGAGAGAGAATCCCAAGCAGGCTCTGTGCCGATAGCATGGAGCCCAATGCGGGGCTTGAACCCACAAACTGTAAGATCATGATCTGGGCTGAAACCACGAGTTGGGTGCTTAACTGACTTTTTTTTTTCCTTTCAGTATTTTAAATACTTTGCACTTTCTTTCTGCCTAGTTTCTATAATTGCACTGTCCACTGTAATTCTTACAGGTGTGTATTAGTTTCCTAGGGATCCTGTAGCAAATGACCACGAACTGGGTACATTAGAGCAGAAATGTATTCTCTCACCGCTCTGGAGGCCTGAAGTCTGAAATCAAGGTGCTGGAGGGCCTGGACTTCTTCCCAAGCCTCTAGGGAAGGACCTTTCTTGCTTTTTCCATCTTCTGGTGGCTCCAGGCATTCCTTGATTCAAGGCTGCATAATTCAGATCTCTCCCCATCTTCTCATGACTTTCTCCCGTTTCCCTCCTTTGTGGATTCTGTATCATTTACTGTTCTCATAAGGGTATTTGTCGTTGGACTTAGGACCCATCCAGATAACCAAGGATGATCTCATTTTAGGATTCTTTACTTAATTACATTTGCAAATAGTTTTTTTCTGTTATAGTCATAGGTATTGGGGGTTAGCACTTCTACATTTTGTGGGGGGGAACCATGATTTAACCTACTAAGACCTCTTTATAGATAAGGTATCACCTCCCTGCCCTTATTGTCCTTTATTTAGGTCTTCATTAGTTTAAATCTACAATAATTTGTAGTTTTTGGTGTACAGTCTCCCTACATCTTTTGTCAGATTTATCCCTATGTATTTTATACTTTCTGTTTTTAAAAGTTTATTTATTTATTTTGAGAGAGAGAGAGAGGAAGAGAGAGAATCCTGAGCAGGCTCTGCTCTGTGAGTGCGGAGCCTGATGCAGGGCTTAAACCCATGAACCATGAGATTATGACCTGAGCCAAAACCAAGACTTTGAGGCTTAACCAATTGAACCACCCAGGTGCCCTTGTATTTTATATTTTCTGATGCTATTTTAGAAGCACTGTTTTAGGGGTGCCTGAGAGGCTCAGTGGTTAAGTATCTAGCTCTTGATTTTGGCTCAGGTCAAGCTCTCAAGGCTGCAAGATCAAGCCCCACATCAGTCTCTGCACTGGGCACAGAGTCTGCTTGAGATCCTCTCTTTCTCTCCCTCTGCCCCTCCCCTGCTTGCATGCAGGCACACACAATTATTGTATATAGATCTTGTATACTCTAACCTTGCTAAACTTGTTAGTCTTTCTTTCATGTTGCCCTGAATAGAATCTTCAACTCCCTCCCTGTCCAGGTGAGCTCATCAGTTTTAGATCGTAGTTTCTTGAATGCAAATACCCACAACAACTTTCAGCATGTGAATATCTGCTCCCCCCCACCCCCCACCCCCCGAGCTNAAAGACAGAGAACATGAGTGGGGGAGGGGCAGAGAGAGAGGGAGAGAGAATCCCAAGAGGGCTCCGCATGGTTAGTGCAGAGCCCGAGGTGGAGCTCAATTCCACAAACCACGAGATCATAACCTGAGCTAAAATCGAGAGTTGGTCATTCAACCGACTAAACTACCCAGGTGCCTCCAACCCCTCATATTTAAAACAATGCTAGGATACCCAATAGGGCAAGTTTAATTCACTAAAGCCTTGACCTTGAAGTCTTAAAGGCCATGATTTCAGGCTGGAAATGGAAATCTGAGAAGTACTACATGGGTGTTGGGAAAATGAAGAGGGATGGAAGTTAACTAGAAGGATCCAAGAAGTGAATGGTCTTTAAGGCACATAAGGGGAGTTTGTAGGGAAGAAGTGAAATGATTCACTTATCTACTGAGAGTTAAAGACTAAATGTCACAGTACCTTGGAGGGATCTTAGCTAAGACATCCAAAATAGTAGGTCGTGCTTGCTGAAAGATGAGCGAGATCAGAATGAACCACCGAATGGGATGGCCACGGTGAAAGGCTCAGAGCAAACATCCTCTCTGCCACATGGGCAATCAGAATTGAACACAAGATGAGGAGAGGCAGAAGGTCATTTCAGGAAGGCTCTTTAGGGTTGTTAATGCTCCCTTTCTTGGGGCGCCTGCGTGGCTCCTTTGGTTAAGTATCGGACTCTTGATCAGGCTCAGGTCATGATCTCCCAGTTCATGAGATCCAGCCCCGGGTGGGGCTCTGCTCTGTGAGCACAGAGCCTGCTTGGGATTCTCTTTCTCCTCTTTCCATCTCTCTCTGCCCCTCCCCTGCTTGTGTGCACACCTGCGCGTGCCCTCTCTCTTTCTCTCTCAAAATAAATAAGTACGCATTTC